>NC_136285.1:10847992-11264773 GCF_964198595.1 Lampetra fluviatilis | reverse complement strand
ATGTTTTCTTTCCTAATTTACAAAGTCTTTGAAATGCGTTAGTCTTTTCCAGAATTGCAGTGTGTTTTGTCAGATATTTATTTCCAACCTTATTAACAAGAATACTTCTTTTTTGATTTAGGAACAGTATCATGGTATATTAAATCAATGTTTTCTTTCCTAATTTACAAAGTCTTTGAAATGCATTAGTCTTTTCCAGAATCTGGTCCATTGCGTGTGCGTGGTCTGATGGTGACACATGCGTGGAATTGCACTCAGAAACAAAATGCACCTGTACGCAGCGAATGGGAGGTGCGCGAACGAGGAACACGTGGATCAAGGAACCCACGCGTGCTAAGAGACATCTAATTGTCTGTCACGAAGTCATTTGGTGTTGGGAAGGAATGATGAACGGCAGTCGAAGGACTCCTGACGGAGTGGCAGCTAAATGCGAGAAAAAAACTTCAAAGCACGGCCACCATGGAGATGGAGCTTGTGTGCAGGAAGTCGTAATGTGTCTTCATCCAACAGTGTATACATCATGGCTGACGATAATGATGATGATGATGATCGGAATTAATGTAGATAATGGGGAGCACGAGTTTGGTGACCTCGGTTATTTCATCTGGTCAAATGCATTCATGCGGGCACGGGCAGTGCTCCAGAGACCTATGCAAGTAATAGCCGATGGCCACAGCCACTCGTGCAGCCACTTAAGACGTGAATCATCCAAATCTGACGCATTCATTTGCCCGAGCATTAATATTTGAAGCGCTTCTCCGCATGTAATTCCGCGGTGCGCAATGGCAGGCAAGTACACGCATGCTCTTCGCGGCATTTTCCTGGCATCTTCCCCACCCCACACACACATTATACGCCGGCGTGGCGCAATGAACGCAGCGTTGCGCAAACGGCAAACGCCAAGTGGAACGATTTGAGTTGAGCGCTCGTTGCGGCCGTCTTGCGTTTAAAAAAAAAACAATTGCGGCAATAAGCGTTGTTGGAAATATTGCAGTCGTGTTGTCTTTTCCCAGCACGGGTTGAAGTGGGAATGTGTGATCGATGCGTCTGTGCTCACCGATAATTCACTGGTCAACAAAATTAATCATTTTTTTTCTGCCCTGGACTTTTGCAGCTGTTTTAGACTAATTTCAGGGTGCTGATTCCAAATCTGATCTCAGATTTGCTCTATCACATCTAATTTTTACCCAAAATTAAACTCTGTCACGTATGATTGCAAGTTGTGCGAGTCAGTGACTGCATTAGTGTTAAAATATGGTGCTGTATTTTTAGGATAGTGTGTTTATAATATCATTGTATGTAGACATCCACATTTATTTAATATTTTTCTTCTGCAGTTTTTATTGAAAATGCAATATTTGATATCTCAAAAACCTGATGTGATAGACAGCACCCCAAAATTACCTTAAAACCGTTGGAATACCTTATGCCAGAAAAAGTGTGTTGACCAGTGTAATTGAGAACACCAACCATCACCGGACACCGATGTTTGCCGCGTACTGAACCCCTGCTTAAATTGGGAGCCTCGAAAGACAGACTGAAGATACAAACACATTTACACCACGGTGGTCAGCATCACCACCCATTAGCGATGCTTTATACATCTGCTGTTTGGCGACACTGCGTTGCGCAGGCACAAGTAAAAAGAACAATCTCAACGCATTCATCAATAGCGCTGTGCCCTTAGAAAGAACTACATGAGGCGACGTTGCAGGCAATGGCCCATCTTCACATCGCATTACGTGCTTGTCATTTGCAAGGCGAGAAAAGTATGCCGGTCTGTTTGTTGTTGGCAATTAGAGAGACTAAAAAGTAGACACGCAATGAAGTTACCCGATTGTTGAGCCTACTCTCCTAGGCCGCCAATTAGAGTTTGCACAGATACAGGTGCACATTATTTATGCCCGCTAAAGAAGGGCAATTGTCAGAAACGTTGCCTGGTATATACTCTTCATGTTATGCATGTAGAACTTATTTCTCACCTTACGTAGCCAACCGTGGTAATCGGAGGGGCAGTATAATTGAGTAAATGTGTTGAGTAAATGGTGGATAAAGGTGCGGTTTCTTTGCAATTGCCTCCACTATCGGGAGCTCAAGAGGGCTGCTCTAGAGAGCATTTTGGCCGACTCTTCTACGCCGGTCGGACTTGTTGGACAACTTTGCGAGTGTCCACACTTTACACCGCCACGTGCCACCTGCCTGCCGGCTGCCCGCGATGTAAAATCGTTTACACTGCTGGGATTTAAAATCCTTTCCCATTGTTTCAACCGCGGTGCCTGCCGCGAGATCGAATCGAACCGGCAAACCTCTGAATTGCAAGCACGGTGCGATTACCATTATTACTGATTTGCCGTGTCGGGTGGTGGAGGGTTACGACACATTTATAAATAACGCGATCTAAACCCAAAAACGTTGATTATGAATAATATTGGTCGCGAAAGCCTACGTGTTAAACTACCATTATTGCCACAACAACAACAGCAGCAAAAAACACGTCAGCGCGCTATATTATACACGTGCCAGTGTACAAGCGGGTGCGGTGACGATGGCCGTTGTAGGTAGGTCTTCTCAAGCCTGCAACGCTACTCACAAACAGCATGTATCAGCTGCCCCATCTGCCCGGATGTCGTCGTATTTCGTGGAGAAACACAGAGTCGGGCTCGTGAAGGAAAGGTGCATGCACGTGAAACTTGGGTGATCAATACGGCAGACAGGATGAAGACCACAGGGTTTGTTTTTAGCTAGCTGCGTTCCGGATACGTCTGATCATGAACACGTTGGCTGATGGACAACAAGAAGCACCGGTGAAGAGAGTGTACTGCAAGAGCGTGCTTCAAAAGACTCGACTTGTAGCCGTAGCCCGTCGTGGAAAGATGTAATCGAAAGTATTTTGGACACGTGGCTACAGGCGTGACGGGAAATAAAAAAAAACCCTGTTGTTATAAGCTGTTGATGTTTGGCAAAGTGGACGGGAAAAGGAACTGAGGTAGACGGATACTTACGATGGTCAAAGATAGTCAGTGGCACGATGGCCGTCACATCGAAACGATAACGTATGCTGCTGCTGCTGCTGAACGAGTCCAAGATGTTTTGTGTTGCTCCGCCGTTCTTTGGTGCTGCCTTTGGGTTGACTCAACGACCGAGAGGGAGGCTCAGTCCCACTTGGGAGGCCACGAGGCAACATCGCAACAACACAGCACTTAACAAATGCGCGTGCAAAAGTGTGAGAGCATCAATGCGTGTGTGTGTGCCGTCTGCAATGAGCTACGCGTTCTCGTGTGGCCACCTGCAGCGCTTCCTACCCCGATAGGGGGCTGAGGATGGTGGGGTAAATTCCCACGTTAACGTCTCCTCTTTCGTCCCTCCACCACCTGCCAAATAAAAAAAAATAGACTCATACAATTTCGTCTGCCTGCATATGACTCACGAGACCCATCCTAGCTCCCAATGTAACAGCGATAGCTTGACATCACGGGGATGGGAGCTGCTCTATCAGCGAGGTCACGAAGATTCGGTAAAGAGTAGAACGGCAGAAGCCAACATTATCAAACACCATCAAATAGATGCAGGTTTTATCTACACACATATATGTATAAATCTGGTATTGTCCATCAGGCTATTAGACTTTCCAGACTCAATATTATCCAGCAGCCTTTGTTTAGGCAAATAAACTCGGGACCAATTTAAAACTTCGCGGTCTCATCAGTCCTTGTTAGGCAGATGCTATTGATGTTATTGGCAAAAGCACTCCATCGAAACGATGTAGCTCTCTGCAATGGGAAAAAGTCAAGAAGTTATATATATGTAATATTTCTCTTTGAGGATATGTACAGGTGGAATGCAACAAATCATCAGCAATGTGGGGTCGTGTCGACAGTGTGAAGCAAGCAAGTGCAGGCAGGACATTACACCTCCAAGCTAAAACGGGTAAAGGTGCGGCCCTGCAATTGCCACAGCTGGCAGAGGAGCCTTCCCTAGAGCGAGCGCTGGGCGGTATTTTGTCCACCCGGTCTATTCATCAACGTTGACCGGCACCTTGGATGAGGTGGGATCATCCACGCTTTACCCTACTACACACGCCCCGCACAGATCAACTAATTGTGGCGGTGCCCACTGTAGACAGCTGGGTGGACAGTGGTAGGGTGTGGGGGGATTAAGAAATTGACGTCATTGTTTTAACTGCGGCAAGCAACGACCTCTGGATCGCAAGTCACAATGTACCGACCACTGCACTACGCCGGCTATCTGGCAAATATTACACACAAAGTGCTTGCCACTAATGAACAACATCACCTTTCTGGTCTTGTCAAGGAGCGTAAACCATCACGCGAATTCCGGCCACCCTCGCAGCGGCTTTTGGTTAAACCATCGAGCAAAGACGGTCGCCGCATCGCGCGCTTTCAGATGCTCTTCTTCTGCGGCCGTCTGGAACGCTCTTCCTTCCGATATGAGGAAGCCACTGGAGCTATGCACTTTTAAATTTAGATTGAAAATCCACTTCTTTAGAACCGCTTTTTGTGTTTAGTTTGTTGTCCTTCCCCTACTCCGCCGATGAGCACAGTTGGGTATGTACGGTGCAAAAGAAGTTCAACATACGTACAATATATTGTATAAAAATACAAGAGGTTAAATTAATTACAGCGGAGACAGATATTTCATTTGAGAGTAATAATGCCTCTGAATGTATTTTTTGAGTCAAATAGATAGAAATACTTATTCGGTCAAGAGCAGTTTTGTGAAAATAATTACAATTAATGGTGTTTTCATCCATTCCCTCACCGTGGCTATAACCTTGGAGGACATGTATTACAATTCAGGGCACTGCTCATCAATCTAATCTCGAGGCCCACCCTTTGGCAAGTGATTTAGCATTTAGATTGACACTTCGCAGCAGTGGGCAGACCATCTTGTAACATGTGAACGCCTCCCTGCAAACATAACCTTTCGGAGAAAACCACATTTCAGATAAAGACGTAGTCACGAGCATTTTCCATACATTTCTCCCCAACAGTGTTCTCTTTGTAAAACAAAACAAAGTGTTTTTTTTTATTACGGAGAAACGTAAAACTTTACGCAAAAAAACGACGTTTCGCTAAGAATTTCTCAGCGAACAACGGCACGGTTGCGACCGCGCAAACACCCTGCAAAAGCCTCCACAGAGGCGGCCGTGGAACTTGCACCCTGGAAATTACAATGGGCCCGTGATCCCTGAACTATTGCTGCTGCTGCCTCTTCTGTGCGGGGGGGGGGCTGAGGTGAAAGGGCAAAGCCCCCCCCTCCCCCCACACATCGTTTGTAGCCGCCCTCACCGCAGAATTCGTCGCATAACTCTCACTGCCTAAAGCAGTGGCAGACGAGGGAGGGAGGGAGGGGTGGGTGGATGGGTGGGGCAGCGATGCCCTTCGGGCCTCCCGTGCTCGCTCGGCGCTTTGGAGGGGCCCACAACGAGGGGTCGAGGTATCGTAAGAATAGCAGCAAGAGTCGGGCGCGGGTAAGAAGAACTGCTTCGTGGGCATTCCAGGGTGCGCCTGGCCGCTGAATGGGAGCCCCGCTCTGTAAGCGTATTATGGAGGCTGAAAATTGAACTTGCGACCCCCCGCAAGTTAAAGGCCCTGCAGCCCTGCAAGTGACTTGCTCACGCCGCTGCTGGCAGAAGGCTTTTCCACTAGAGGAGGCTCCAGAGAGCCCCCTCTGTATCGTTTGTTCGTATCGATGGGATCTTTTTTTTTTGCCAGTATCGAAGTATGAAAAATAAGCATAGGTGTTACAGTTTCTGGCAATAAATCAGGTGTTAAGGTGTTCAAACACCAAATAGAAACCTTTTGCAAGCAATCAAGTCTGCATGAACAACACGTACTTGTGGAAAATATGCTGATAACATATGCATTGTCTTTGAAATTGATTGGCCTACACCAGAGACAGCCTTCTTTATGGCCTAGTCTCACCAGTGTCAGACCAGAGGACGTCTAAGGGCAAACAGTACGGAGACAAATTTCGATTTAAAGCTTTCGTGACTGCAGGGATTCATCTTCTTGGTTCTTTCGGTAAAGTCACGTAGAAGGGAAATAATAAAATAATACAAATAAAACATAATAAAATAATTCTCACGACGTTTCAGCCACAACGCAAGCAGCCGTCCTCAGGTGAAGAACAGACGCTGTCTTTCCGACAGACCTGTTCTTCTCCTGAAGACGGCTGCTTGCGTTGTGGCCGAAACGTCGTGAGAATTATTTGATTATGTTTTCTTTTTTTTTTCCCTTCTAAGTGACTTTACCGAAAGAACCAAGAAGAAGTACAGAGACAGTGCACGTATCAGAGCATTTATAGCTCGGGTTGAGCAGCTATACAATGCGGATCGATTAACCGTGGTGTAATCCAATTATACTGCTGAGTGGACAGAGTTGGGGGGGGGGGGTATTTAACAAGCGTGTACCATCGTCACATCAGCTGCGCTGTGAGGTCGAACGGGACGACCTCTGAATTGCGAGTCTGGCACGCAAAACCATAACACTGCGGGAAGCACCCTAAACCCAGCGGCCGAATTTGCCGGCCATGGGCGGTTGAGGCATTGGAAAAGTTTATTGATTCATCCCCTTCCGTGCCATGCTGGTGTGTATAGACGCTCGCTAACGGCGCGTTGTTATCTACGCACGGTGTATGCGTATATGTCAGCGACTTGAGTTTGTATTCCTGGTCACTGCTAATCCCGGCGGCGAGTGACATCAGAGCCAGTTCCAGACTTCCCCTACATCGACTCAGCCATAAACGAGTCATCGGTGTGGTGCGTGAGCATCGGCAATGGGGACACAAAGGTGGGCAAGCGTGGTGGTGTCAACTCCACTCCCTCGAGCGCCACCCTGGCCTTTAGTAGGTGGCTCGCTGGCAGCATTTGCCCCAACAGTCTGTTGACATCTACACACGGGGGCATCTTTGTCTTCGTCTATAAGATATGAAACCAAGAGTGAAATAGCGAAGCACGCTGGGCTAAGATCTCAGCTTGTATTCCTTACCGCGTGCACGATTGGTCTCTGGTATCCGATGTGGAATCCGGGCCTCGCCTAAGTTAACTCGGCCTAAAATGGGTACCGAAATTGGAGGGCAGCAATGCACGCCAAAACGCAATACCGCAGTGCACACTTTGTCCATTTTTTTTAAATTTATCGGGCACTGTGCAAAGTACATGTACACCACGGCAGATGCGGTGTCATAAATGTATGGGCAAGAGTGGCACCAGCACGCGGACCCTGCAGATGAATAATCAATTCTCTGCGATGGCCGGGAGGTAGAAACAACACGTGGGGATGAAAGGGACACACCACGTCGCAGTGTAAGCCTACACTACCAAATAACAAAAGGACTGACATCGATTCCACACGTCCCAGCTTTCAACTCCGGCGACGTTGCGACGTGACATTATATGTGTGCGTTTCTTTATTGAAGGTGGCATCGGCATATTCAATCATAGGACATAGCTACCTCGTTGGCACATTGATAACACTGGTCAACAAAAAGAAAATTTTGGCCTGGACTTTTGCAGTTGTTTTAGACTAATTTCAGGGTGCTGATTCCAAATCTGATCTCAGATTTTCTCTACCACATCTCATTTTTATGCTATCGGCATACCCCATTTTCATTGATTTTACCAGAAATTAACTCTGTCACTTATGATTGCAAGTTGTTGCGACTCAGTGACTGCTTTAGTGTTAAAATATGGTGCTGTATTTTTATAATAGTGTGTTTATAATATCATTTTCTGTAGATATCCACATTTATTTAATATTTTTCTTCTGCACTTTTTATTGAAAATGCAATATTTGATATCTCGAAAACCTGATGTGATAGACAAAATCTGATGCCAGATTTGGAATCAGCACCCCAAAATTACCTTATAACCGTTGGAATACCTTATGCCAGAAAAAGTGTGTTGACCAGTGTAATATGTCAATGGTTGGTTCCAACCAGAACAAAATCCAAATCTCAACTCACAACAGAATTTGGACTGTGACCTCTCTCCTCCGCTTACTTACTCGTGACTTTTCCCATCTATTCATCTCTTGGTCAGTGGAGAATTCCTCATTTCCCGTACCTTCTTATCGACACCTTTCAAATAAAAATCACTAAATTTCCACCGCGCAATCCCGTAATGTTGCGCGCCCTTGTTCTTGTCCACCGCCTTCAGATCGGCTCGCATTCAGACGCTCACGCATTCAGATGGTGCGGTATTTGTATGGAAGCAATGCAGTGTCGTGTCCACAAGCACCCAGGAATCATTTACACGCGTAAAGATAGGGGCGTGACAGGCGTGCGGGAATCACAAACAGAAATCTAAAGCGGGCACACCGCAACGATGCATTCAGCCACAGCATTCATTTCCGTTCATTCTCTTTTTATGACACGGAGACGCACACATTTTAATCTCTTTTTATGATTTTGTTGACCCAGAACCATTTATAGGCGGAGCGACATTTTTCCTCAAAATTCAAATCCAAGTTTAATTTTGTTTCAATGTTGTTCCGATTTCAGTTTTTTACCAAGAATGAGAATGTTTATAGGTTATCATCATCATCAGCAGCAGCAACAGCAGTCAAGATCGATCCACGACTGGATGAATATCACCCCGAGTCATCACCATATTTCATCGTCCTGCGATGACACAACACCACACACCACCTTCACACGAGCAGATTACATTGCCCCCATCTCCATGTGCACATTCTGTCCCTTTATGTGCCACTGTTGTTAGTCACGACCATCGGCATCTTCTGTCAGTTTCACTCCGTTAAAGTTGCTTGCTCACATCACTGCTCGTGTGACACAGTTGTCTCCACTAAAGGGAGAGCACCCCTACCTCTGGATGGTATTCGGGGCGACTTTTCCACACCAAAGAAAACCATCCCGAGAGACGTGGGAGTACCCACACTTTACCCCACCACATACGATCCGCAGATCTACGAATGGGCGGTGTAACCACTTTTACTGCTGGGCGGACAAAGGAGGGTTGTCTGTGACCTACTGGGCATCTGTGAAAAAGATCTTTATAGCACATCGGATTTCTCCAGGGAAAAAAAAAAGATTCTGATTTTGTTTTCAATAAAATAAAATAATATTTTTTTTTGCACCATTGCTCCAACTGCCGCGCCGGGAAGATGTCAACGAACCGTTGACCTCTTTGGAACACGTGACTCGCGCCCTGCTGCTCACCACGACACCGCGGCGAGCATCCGCGACGAGGTGCATGGTGACGTCGCCAGACAGATGGAGGGAGGAAGGAAATTTTTTAAAAAGAAAGCAAAGCGAGTCTTGCTTGGGCCACACCTGCGGACGCTTCACCGGCAAGCCGCGCTTGCAGTGTTTGCAACAACACCTGTGCACAGCCGTCGCGTGCACAAAGCCAACTCCGACTTTGCATTCGGTGCAAGCCCGCGGTATGCGAACACCGCACGTGCGCGTCCAGCCGTATGCAGATGTCCGTGGTTTAGTTTGTGTGAGAGCGGTACGGATGGTAATGATGTTTCTGGAAAGGGTGGAGAGCTGGGGTGGGGGGGGTGGTCTCTAGTTATGAAACTAGAAACATCCCGAAACCAAAATACTAAACTATGGGCGCTAAAATAATACAGGCAGGAGAGGTATTGCTTTCACGCATAGGGCAGGGTCACTTTGAAGTTCTACATTGATTTGAACTTATGATAAACACTGAAATCTTTTAATTCCCCATCATAAGCGGACAACGTAATTTGCCTCCCATGGAGTGTGAAGTGCTAAAGTTGACAGAAAACGGATGAAGCATGCTACGAGTCTATACTTTTGGATAACTGTACACGGGGAAGCCTTTATCATCCAGCAGTGTATATATCATGGCTGATACAACTCGTTCTATGAAACTCTTTAAAAAAAGTGTTCAACGCCCATCATCGGTGAAGCAAGTAAATCAGCTCCCATGGAATCTGATGCAACAGCTAAAAGCCAGGTTTAACTGTCTAGCGATGACATACAGTATGCAAATATACACACAGCATTTGTCGCATTGAAACAAAGCTATGAAGTTAAACACGTATATAATATAAAAAAATGCACTATTATTTTGGGCCTGATGGCTACCAAATTTCCAGGATATTTAACAAGGTAACGAAGAAAGAACACACAAAATACATTGTTAAAATATTTAAATCAGGAAATCCTAATACCCTTTTATAAACTACACAATACAATTAAATGACTGCATTAATAATTGGTCCACAGCGTATAACTCAAAACACACCCATCACGTTCATCAGTAACACCGCCTTACCACAAAAACACGTACAGTAGCCTGGCATTTCAAGCAGTGGCATTTTTTCAGAGCACAGGGAGAAGCCAGAGAGATTGAAAAGTCAAAGAGTTGAAGAAATCACGTGACACGAGAATGCTACCAGAATACAGGGAGATGTTGATTAAAAATTACAAACAGTTTTGAGTTGACACATGAGTTATTCGGTACCGGCACGCATTCAATGTCAAAACCGACCATCTTGAGTTTTATTTTCTCTCAAATTGAGTTCTCTTTGAGAGTTTAATGACCACCATCTAGACAGGCCTGGCCTTCAGATTCACGTTCTCAGAGCAGCGAGCAGTGACAGGAAACCGCCATCAAGCACATGGTTACATTCCCATCTCCACCCACGCTGCCAATCCAACTCCTCGGTGCGGGGGGAGGGAGGGGGGCGCTGGATGAATTTCGGGTGGCCAAATCGAGTGGCTGTTCTTGCACCGCGGATGCACGGAGCAGGCGAGGGGTTAAAACCCGCGGTGAAGGGGGGGGAGGGGGAGACATGCCTGACACGCAGCACCAAAAAAAAACGTGTGTGCGTCTGCCCATGGCCAAAACTAAAAACTTTCCGCAAGAAGAAGAAGGAGACAGGAGACAAAAAAATGCGCAGCAGCAAGTTTTGACGAGTGATGCCCCAGGAGGTGCATCTTGCCAGGCGGGCCCTGGTCTCCTTCCAGCATTCAAAAGCCCTTATGCACACACCCCAGCCTGCGAACAGCGACACACGCACGCGTGCGCCCACGGGCTTGTCCGTGCGCGAAGTGCCCAACCTTCTCTCGCGGTCCTGCGATCGAATAATCACGGAACACCAGCGCACGGGAGAGCTCATTTCGTCCAGCCCGTCTCTGCGAGAGAAGCACTCTTAATGATTCGGTAATTTTTTTTTATTTAAAATCATCCAGATCCTTTGAAGAAGTAACACATTTTACTCAAAATTGGAATCTATGGTCAAATGTGTATCTTTATTTTTCCAATAATGTACGATGCACATCAGAGCCATAATATATATTTTTTGGGTTAGTTCGTGATCTAAATATTCACGCGATCTAAATATTTACGCGATATAACCCAAAAAAAAACCTATATTATGGATGATATTGGTCGCGAAAACCTACGTGTTACACTTCAGAGCATGTGTAGGCGTTTTCATCATCACCATCGTCGTGGTCATCATCAGCCATGAGCAATTCACCGCTGGATTAAGGCCGTCCCAAGTCAAGATCATCTCTCAGGCTCCTGCTGCACACGAGTGAAGTGAATTCGTCACTCCTTCTCCACGGTGGACATTCTCTCGTTACTCCCGGGCATGCTCATTCCCTCCCCTCCCACTCTGGTGTGGATTTTGACAGCAGGAAACTTTTTTCGAGAGGTTCTGGCGTCGTACAGAGGACACAGTGCTGGGGAGCAAAATCTAAAACATATATATACAAGCCTTACTCATTCACACGCGTAAAACCCCTACATTTAGAATCGCCACTGCATTTGTTGCAATTGTACTCCAATGCGTGTTTCTTACTCAAAAATAAACTGCTTAAGTTCTCCCATGCTCAAGCGAGCAGTGAAAGCTACTCATCTCCGATGTAAGTCCTAAGCCATGAGTGCGGAAATTCGATCTCCCCATGGCAGAAAATAGTCCATACGCAGGACAACCACAACCACTGCCCTGTAATCAAATCATCTTCAATGTTCCTGGTCTCGTGGGATATCAGAAGCTAAGCAAATTGGAGCCTGGTTACTACTTGGATGGGTGACCACCAGGGCTTGCCATGTGCTGTAGTTATGGATGCTGCACGGTGATTAGGCTATGGCAACGTGGGTTGTTTTCTCGAGGAGTTTCCAGCTTGCTCCCAGATGAAGCCAGGCACTCAATAATCTAGTTTGCCAAACATTCCTAAAGTGTCTTGAAACTCAGACGTTTCCTCCGTGGTATTGAAAGTACATTATCCTTAAATAATTGCCATTATTATTGTTTTTACTTTGGACATTCCAACAAGCGGTGCTCAGTCTGGGATGACAATTGGTCTGCATTAGACCTGTTCAGGATTTGAACTCGTGACCTCACAATAGGGAGCCTCAACGCCTCAAGGCTCTATCTATCACCAAAGCTATTTTTCTGCAATTTTATGATAGCAGGACAACGTACAGTACTCACCCTCGATATGTTTTACGCAGGCTAGTAACAGCGATGTTATATGGCACCAGGATTTTAAAGCGGAAGCATTTAATTCTTAAACGTGCACCAAAAAAACCCCCACGCGTGCGAAAGTATTCCAGCGAAATAAATTCCGAAGAAAATGTAGGGTGCGGAGTAGGCAGGCCAAGCGGGCTGTCTGAGGGCTAAACTCTTAATTTATCATCATCCTAACAGAGGCATTGCTCAAACAATGCTATGGTACAGACATACCTGGAGACATTGAACCGGCTTAAGAGCACATGCTCTACAAGACAGAAGACACGCGGTTAATGCTAATCTACAACCCTCTCCACTGTAGCATGATCCGTAAAATATATAGGACACACAGATAGAACGCATCACGTTGCAAAGGCCAAATCTGGGCTATCGCCAAGGCAGCTTTACAAATACACGGCACCGGTTATCTCTCCGATTGTTTCCCTGCGATGTGCTCAGAGCAGACACATTCAGAAACATTAGTACCGTCCTGATCTGTGCGGCTTTAGTGCGGTGCTCTTCATTGCAAGGCCCGCGAGCTACTGGTAGTCCTTGTTGGCCTTTAGAGCGGACCCCCCCGACAATAAATAACAAGTGACAATTCTAGATTTGAAGCTTTCGTGACTGCTAGGATTCATATTTTTAAAATATTTTATTTTAAAATATTTTATTTTACTTTTATTAATTTTAATGTTTTTACCTACGTGACTTTACCGAAAAAACCTAAGAATAAGACAAGTGACAACACCCCCCATCATCATCATCATCGTGCTGCTGTCAAACCCCCAATGTTTCGATTTAAAGCTTTCGTGACTGCAGGAATTCATCTTCTTGGTTCTTTCGGTAAAGTCACGTAGAAGGGAAAATAATAAAGATAAAACATAATAAAATAATTCTCACGACGTTTCGGCCACAACGCAAGCAGCCGTCTTCAGGTGGAGAACAGGTCTGTCTTCAGACTCTGCCTTCTCGACAGACCTGTTCTCCACCTGAAGACGGCTGCTTGCGTTGTGGCCGAAACGTCGTGAGAATTATTTTTATTATGTAAAATTTTTATTATTTTATTATTTTCCTTCTACGTGACTTTACCGAAAGAACCAAGAAGATAAACCCCCAATGGTTTCAAACATGTGGTGGCCATCACACACTGATTGTGCCTTATTGGCGACAGTGCCCCCCCGTCTCCTCCCACTCCCCCCTCTGAAAATTAGTGAAGAACGCTGGGTTTAATGCGACATTATTCATTGGTTTCCACCTAATTTTCTGTTACTCATTCCCCCCAACCCCCACCCCCGTAACCTTCCCCCCATTCTCCACCGCCCCCCCCCTCTCCATACATATTCGCTACAACCATCGCCGCGCAGTGAGTGAGCGAGAGAGGAGAGAGAGGAACGGGGGTGGGGGGCAGCTCTCTGTTTGCGCCGTGCGTCCTAATGCGCCAGCGCGTTGCATAGCTGAGAGAGCGTTTTGTCTGACGGCGTGGCCGCCCCTGGCAAAAGTCGTCTCGTTACACAAGCCCGGCGAGCGAGTAGAGACACGCTGTCACGACGGCTACTCGCTACCCTCCTTCGCCAAGTGCGTGGTGTTTGAGGGGGGTGGAGGGCGTAGGTAGCAAGCGCAACAGCGTTACATGTGGTGTTGATGATGATTATGTTGTGCGCATGTGAAAATGCGGCATTCAATAATATATACACACACACCCAAGACCCCCGTGAAAGATGTAGTAGCGTAGGTATATTTCACCGAGCACACAAAATGGGGGATTGTGGCAGAATGAATGAGATCAGAGCAAATCAAAACGCCATGAAGTCAGTTGAACACGCCATGAAGTCATTTGCGGTATTAAGATAACGCCTTAAGTTTAACTCTGGATTTAAGATCTTTTTCTCTCGCTAATATCATGAACGGTGCGAATTAAAATTCCTGCGGAAAATGTGATCTTTTTTTTCTTTTCTGAAGGTGCTGCTGGTAGCCTCGCTTAGGAAGCTTTCAACAAAATTCCACCTTCGCAAAGATGAGATTTATCGGAGACGATGTTCTACCCGGGGCAGACAATTGGGCCAATCGCGGCGCATCGTACGCGCCAACATTTACAAACGTACGGAGAGAAAATTGTTTCATTTGGCAAAAAAAACAAAGCTTAAAATTAAGCAATTCAGCCGAGCTGTTCTAATATGGCACCGCATGTTAAGCTCACAGCTGTCTAGGAGGATCGGCAGTTGTGCCACAAGGCTCGCCCTGTCAACACGGGAAAAAAACAGAGCACGCCCGAGCCCATCCCTGGCTTCTTGTTGGCAGTGGAAACCTCACAGAGTGGCCCTTCACCACCCTCGGGGGTGCTAAACACTGCATGCAATGCATGTGGCCAATTTGATTTTTGGCACAGAGTCCTACGGGTAAATAATAATAATAATTACATTTTTTTTACAAGTACGCATGTACTGCTCGTCAAAAACTCCAAGTGCAATCTGCGCGGGTGTTCGTACCGAAGGTGAAAAGAAGCATCGGTTCATCGATTAATGTCCACTCGTGATACATCCATCAATGAAATCATCATAATCAGTGACGATGGTTCCACGGCTGGATAGAGATGCCCCCGAGTCATCGCCATCGCTCACGGCGCTGCGATGGTGACGATTGATACAGCAATCGTGCTGTGACGGTTCCCCCTGAAGACGGAAGCTTGTGTTGCCTCCGATACGTCGTGATTCTTTATTTTACTTTTATTAATTTTAATATGAATTTTTACCTACGTGACTTTACCGAAAAAACCTAAGAATATGGATCCACTGAGGACCAGCCCGCGAGTTTTGATTTCATCGCTCCGTCTCCCTCTTGGGTGTGTTTATTTGGGCAGTGGTGCATTTCGTCGGCAGCCACTCCATGACCGCGCAGATCGTGTGTGCACAAATCGGCGTTCTTCCATTCTTGCACATTGAATGTAAATTGGTTCACGTGACCCCCCCCCCCTGCAGCCACTAGTGGCCGCAACATTCGTCACAATGTCAAAAATATGTATTATTGCTGCTCGAATCAAATTGTGAAACTCAATTGTGATGATGCACCAAAACACCAGTGGCGGATATGCACTCCATAAGGGATGAATTGCATTTTTAATAATGTGTGTGTGTGCTTCAGCGATCATATTAGATGCTTCATAACCGATTATGAAGAACATCCATTCTTTCAAGGCTCGTCAAACAACGCCCATTTTAAAGTAAATAAAGTGTACACATCTACATGCATGTGTGTGTATATATATATCGTAGGGAGCGGTTGTGTAGCGAGGGGTGAGCGCACTGCGCTACGAACCCGGCGACCCGAATTCGATTCCCACTCACGGCCAACGCCAGTGACGATTTTCTCAGCCTCAAATGAGTATCTGGTGTGGTGTGTAAACATCACCACTTGGGAGACAAAGGCGGCCGGGCGTGGTGTTAACCACCTACCCCTCGTGTGCCGTGCCGGCCTTCATAGGTGGTCGCTTCACAGCACTTGCCCCAACAGTCTGTTCAGGCTATACGGGGGACCTTTGTCTTTGTGACAGTACACCAAATTAGGAAAGTCAAAACATTTCCAATTGCAAAGTTGAGATCACGCAACCCACCTTACCAGTTCGTAATCATTGCTGACATGGTGCCTATGCGGTGGGTGAGAGCAGTGGACCGTGTGTTTAGCGCACTGCACAATGAACCCAGTGGCACGACTGACCATGACATGAATTACCCAGTCGTGCCACGAAATCTATGTGATCCATTACTGGGTGGTGCTATCCGTTACTTAACCAACCGGACCGAGCACCGGCGTGGAGATGGAGCAATACACTCGAGCCAGACCGGCACAAAGGTGTCACGAGACCAGTTTTTGGAAGGCCTTCGTCCAGTAGCGGACAGTTGACGTGCGATCACGACGGCGGCGAAGCCAATAAGTTCGCCACGGCTAACATCAATCGGCGAGTGACATCTGATCTGGTCCTGTCAACTCTTCCCCCCCTCCCCGCCGCCCCAGGCCCTGCACTGATCTGCACGGACCAGTTGGGTGAAGTTTGGTTAAAAACAATCGCTATTAACGACGAGGCAGTGGATTGAGAAAGTGGATTAATGATGATAATTGTTTTTTTACCCTTTTATCTGGCAACATAACTGACACCTTTTTTTAGTGTGTCAGTTATGTTGCCAGATAAAAGGGTAAAAAAACTATTATCATATTTTTTACTGGCAAATGAGGTACCAATGGTGGATTAATGATATTTTAAAAAAGCAACGCAATCTCCGTGTTAGAAAGCGACCCGCAGAAGTGGATATTGCAAAACTACTCCAAGTGACCTCTGATCCACAACGATAAGTGGTAGCATTGTCCCACCCACCCTGCTATAATGTTCACTGAATGACAGTCGAGCCAACGTTTTAATTCTCAGAGTTAGGATTTCGCCGAGATGAAGTACCTAGTTTGACGACCAGGCTGAGACCATCAACTCAGTACACTTGGAAACTTGGTTTGATCACAGGCAGCTGCCAGATTCAAACTCAGCAATGACAACTGCAGGCGAAGCCGACGCTCTTGTGACCATCGCAGCGTGACAGTATATTACTAACTCCCAGCGATGTGGGTGCACGTCGGCATCATCGTCAACATCATCGTCACCATCAGCAGCCAGTGTCTATCCACTGCTGGTTGAAGGCCCTCCCCAGGCCATCGCCATCTCTCGCAGGCCCAGTGCCGCTACCATTCGGCTCACTCACTGTACAACGAACTGGTCTCGTCGATTCCATCTCCACGGTGGGAGTCCTCATCCTTTGGCTGCCACTCCATCGCCAGTCACGTCCGTCCTCCATAGTCCAGCGATGCGCCCTGCTCAATGCCCGTTCACCTTTATCGATTGTCAATCTGACATCCCTGATTTGTGTTTCATCTGCGGGATTCGAGCCGTACTCGGCCTGCAGCCGCACTCCCTGTGGTTGTGTTTTTGTTACTCTTAGTTCTTTCGGTAAAGTCACGTAAGTAAAAAATGAAATTAAAATTAATCAAAATAAAACAATAAAAATCACGACGTTTCGGAGGCAACACAAGTCTCCGTCATTAATTAAATTTTTCTACCTACGTGACTTTACCGAAAGAACTAAGAGTATGAATCCTTGCAGTCACGAAAGCTTCAAATCTAGAATGTGTTGTTGTTGTTGTTGTAAATCACGGTTGCTGAGCGCAAAACCCAAAAGCCCAAAGCAACAAGCGGCCAGCAACCAACTATCACCGTTGGATGTACGATCGATAAAAGATGACGCGTTTCTCGTACCGAGCAAGGTTATTTTTCAGGTATTATTATGTATTTTCCCTAGCTCACCCCACGACTCCTTAATCTTCCCCGCCCCCCATAACCACCACCGCTATTTTTCTCACTTAATATTCTCATTGTACGGCTTTCACTCATTGCCCATTCATTCAATTCACTCATTCATAATCATCAAGATTCACTGCCATCAATTTTACTTTCGCCGAATTCTCGCATCGCACATTTGCCCCCATTGCGTCCTCTCGTCCATTTCATTCAACTCATCCCCAACGAAATGACATCCACGTGTACCACTGTTAATTCTGCGTGGAGCGCCTCGGATATAAGGCGTTGGGAACCTGGGACAAAGAGACCATTGGGAGGAAATTCCATTGTCGAGCGGCGCGAAGTGTTTGGTCCCACACCGTGTTGGGAGAACGCAGTCTGTCGAAGGTGGACAACAGCACGGGTGGACGAGGCAATGAGCGAGGCTCGTGTGAGCGATCACAGCGATTGCAGCGGTAGCAGAGCGACTAGGAGGCAGCTGGCCACAAGTTGAGCGAGAAGCCGGAGCGAATCGGCGAGCTCTGGATGATCTTCATTAAACCTGACTGCTTTGCGTGTGTTTTGGTTTAACTCGCTCAATTCTATCTGCGCACGTTTCGTGGAAGTGTTCCGAATTAATTTCAAAGTGCGCAAACGTGCGCCCACTTGTCAGAGCTGACGCCTACAAACGCAGACGTTGCCTACAGGTTACGAATCCCGAGTCCGGGCACATCGTGCACCCTTTGCACGCAAACATTAGGGCACATGCACATCACCGTATGCAAACGCACATACACATGCACTCACACATACGCACAGCGGCAATAATTTACATCTATAGCTTACGCAGGCTGACGGGGGCCAGGTGCTGTTGGCACAGCGGTAGAAACAGTGGGGGCGAGTTTCTTAAATCCGCCCCACATGTGGACGTCCGCTGAGTAGATTCAATGGGAACGCCAACTCAAGTGTAGGAGAGAGCTGAAGCGTGGGTACCCCCACCACTTCCAACGAGATGTCTGGTGACCGAGGAAGAGGAGGCCCCATGCCACCTAGAGGTGCTCTCCAGAGCTCCCTCCCGCGGAGGCGCTTCTACTAGCGGATGGCGTGAGCAAGACATTGCAGGGCTGCGTCTTTACCTTCACCCTAGCGAGTGACCGGTTGTGCGAAGCACCGGGTCTCGGGACCCAAGAAAAGAACCGATACTTTTTCGACGTCAGATAAACACGTGGTTGCAGTAGACTTTCGCGACCAATATTATCCATAATCGATGGGGGGGGGGGGGTGGTTTGTGTTAGGTCACGTACATTTAAATGTGTCGTTATACCCGCCACCACCCGACACAGCCAATTAGTGAGGGTTTGTCACGGAAACAGAACCTGCCAATGCGTCGCTATTTGAGCACACTCGGTGTGTTGTGGTGTCAACCCACGGCGTTCACAATTCGAGTTCCGTGACGCTTCGCCGGTAGTTACAACCAGCTCCATCAGGCAACAGCCAGAATTGCGCAGAAATCGTCCTCCTGTGTCGGCCTTCAATAGAAGTGGAGGGGGGGTGGGGGGGGGTAAACGCGATGTCGTCACTTGCGAGACGCAGCGGATCGTCGGACATCGCGCGGGCGCGAGCCGAAAACGCCACCGAAGGCCACGCGGCGTGGCCGCGAAATAAATAAATACATAGATTTGTGTGACTGAGAGCCGGGGGGGTGGGGGGGTAGCAAACGAAGCCGTTGCTGCTGCACAGGGGACGGGAGGAGCCTGCAGAGACCTGAGTCGGGGTGAGCGGAATTCAGCCTCGGGGACAACGCCACACCGACATCGCCTCCATTCGTGCCTGATTGATAGGTTCCTGCAGAGGTGGGGGCGATGGGGGGGGGGTGACGGCCCCGGTCACTCGCCAAAGGCTTCCAGAAACATTTCGGGCGGCATTAAAGCACTCGGCCAGTGACACGCAGGGTGACAGTCCGGGAGGGTTGAGATTAATGCGACGCAAAAAAAAAGGGTTTCAAAGCGGCGAACTTATTGGCTTCATCGTCGTCATTGGACGTAATCTGTCCACGAGTGGACGAAGGCCTTCCAAAAACTGGTCTCGTAATACAGCTGTGCCGGTCTAGCTCGGGTTTATTGCACCATCTCTACGGTGAAACTCCGTCCCGTTGGTTACGTAACGAATACCACCACTCAGTAATGGATCCCATAGATTTGATAGCACGGCTGGGTAACACATTTTTTGGTCAGTCGTGCTATATATATGCCTGCAACCCATTTTATACACTTAAAATACACAGATACACGATTAAACGTAGGATTTCTGGAATTCTGATTGATTTAAACAATAGGAATTTTCAATTGCAACCTGAATTCGATTCGAGGTGACGGCGAATATCAATTGGCGAGTGATATATGAGTCAGACCTGGCTCACATCCACTTCCACCAACCACCCACAGTGAACAGTACCGGATTAAGCTAGTGCGGGGCCTGTAGTATATGCTGTTATAAAAGGGCCCTAAATAAAAAAAAACACTTAAATATTAAAACACAAATTTTTTTACTTGCATCGTAAAGTAGTTGTATTTTATCCATTTACTATACAGCCATATAATACGACAAATCGCTCATCGTCGTTCCTAAAAGTTGAAGGCAGTATAGTACTATAGTAATCGAGCAAGTGCAGAATAACTGAACCGGAATTGATAGCTTGAAAGCATTTAGCGCGGGGCCCTTGAAAGTGCGGGGCCCGTAGCTACTACATGTGTAGCTACTACATGTGTAGCTACTACATGTGTAGCTACCTGTGCTACTCGGATAATCCGGCACTGACGGTGAAGTATGGTCAAACAACTCCCATGACTGACATGGTGTGCGGCGGGCCTTCATCTAGAAATAAATAAACAAATGCCTGAACATTTTATAATTTGTATTATCATTCCCCTTGCAACAGATTGTGAAAATGTGTTTCTTCATTCAACTTTACTTAAATGCTCAGACAACATTAATATTTTGGGTTTTGTAAGGCGCACAATACACATTAATGTACGTTAAAGAGCCTTTTAAACAACGCAATTTTTCTCAGATTTGCGTTGTGAGCGGCGTCAAAAGCGTCACCTTTCACTGTCTGGAAATTGCGGCGCGAGACGCACGTACGTGTGTACGTTTAACTTCTTTCTCGCCGTACGTCGCGAACCGCGCTAATCATTATAATCGGAGGTGCGGGGGGGGGTAAGGAGAACAAAGAGATGAGAAAGACGTGAATTGGGGGAGACCAGCCCAAGTTTTTTGGTTGTGTTTGTTTCATATCGCAAGGGCAGTGACGGTGGTTATGAGCGATGCAAGTTGTGAAAATTTCTGGAAGTGGAGGTACAATATTTAGGAGTTCCAGGAGGGTAACAGATCAATACGCCTCCTGTGAACAGCAGTGATCCCCCTGTGCCTCATCAAATAATACGTTGTCACATGAATGTCTTGTTTTACAATAGCCTTGTGAGATTAAGGAACAATCGGTTGACAAGCAGGCCATGCAACGAAATACTGGAATTACATTTTATGTTATACATATATTTATAAATTATATTTCCACTACATCATCATGCCTCCTGTCATACACAGCCCTGTATCAATCAGCTGCTCCACGAAGACCTCAAATACCGTGTCGGTTATGGTGGTGGGTTTTTTAACCATACTTCACCACGCTGGGCAGTTAGTGCTGGTTCGTGAATAGCGGGGAGGGCGGACCGGTTCTGATATCGCTCATCAATTATGTTAACCGTGACTGGGAAATCCAACTGTGGTTACGGGTCCAATGCACCGTGCGCTAACCACTGTACCCCGTTCCACCACAAACTATGGTCGAGTGTCAATACATTACATTCTGCTTATTTTCTCTACGAGTGCCATGTCATGTACAGCCCTTTGTCAAACCACCGCTGGTTGCACGTCTCCCAAAGCCGCGTCAGTCATTGGATCTGTTTGGCTATAATTCATGAGGAAGGTCAGTGCGGGTTGTGAAGATGGAAGATGGGGGCGCATAGGATCTGTTTCATATTTCACTCGCCATCTTAAAACTACTAAACTAAAACGGAGCCATTTTTTTCGTTCACCAGGAAAGGCCCACTGAGCTATACAGCCTTTTTTTCAGAAGCGACTTGGCCACAAATGATAGCTCAACTAAGTGGCTTATCGCGTGGAAATGGAGGACCCGGAGAAAAATCCACGCGACCACGGGGAGAACATGCAAACTCCAAACCTACAGGCTCCAGGGTCGGGTTCGGGATCGAACCCACGACCTCCTGTATACCAGGCGAGGGAGTTCACATCTAACCACCGTGGCGCCTCTTATTCTTAGCCATGGGTGACAATGGAACTAAAGTTACCGGGATGCATAGCGCAGTACGCTAACCACTACGCCCTAGAACCAGGACTGCAAGCAAACGGGCAGATTGTAAATAGCGCCTGTTGCACGAGTGACAACTCCTCCTTACCTTTCCCTCCTCCCAACACATACATCACATGACACACACGTCCGCACGGACACACACACACCCACACACCTGCCCTGCATGCCAAACCAATGAAACGTTAACCTCACCTCAAGCATTGGCGGTAGGTGGAAGATTCTTATCTAAGACGCGCTAATTAAAAAGTACGCCTACTTTTAGGTGTGTCCGTCCAATCAGGTGCTCCCCCGTGCGATATGTAACTGCGGCCCACGGCAAGAGCGTCGAGAAGGAGAGAGGAGAGGAGAGAGACGCTCACAACCTCGGCGACAAGAGGGGGAGGAGGAGAGAGCTGAGAAATTGTCCAAGTCGGATTCGTCCGCATCGCGGGTCTCGCACTCACGCTCTTAAACAGCCGTTCAAGGTAAGCGTCAATGCGACCACGTGTTTCATGCGCAAGTGACAAATGCCCCGTAAGTATTGTGTGGCGGTATTCATTTTAGCTGGTCTTATTGGTCACTTTTGGGATTTGTCTGTTATCCAATCACGCACGTAGCACAACACAAAATAACGCGAAGGGATACGTAGCGTTCGCTTAAATGCTACGAAAAAAATTGAGGTCGCAGAAATTTGTCCAAAAAATAAATTGTTCCAGCTTTTTCCGAATAAAGGAGAATGAAAATGCCGTTGTTATTATTCCATGCTGTTGTGCCAGTAAAAAAAAATGCAAATCGTAAATAAGGAATTACTTTAGATACAATATTGCACGCCTTTGTAATAGAATAGCATTGTCTTAAACACAGACTTGCATTTGCTGAACAAATAGAGAGAGAGATGTATGTACTTGTGAGACCAACAGCACCCAAAGCACTTTGTATATGCAATTGTAATTACAGACGACAGCCACTCTCTGCCCTGAAGCGTTACGCATGGTGATAAATGCCCCAGCTTAAGCTTACATAGGCACATAGACATACAGTATATTGTTTTACACTTAAACAAGTGAAAAATAACTAAATATGGAACGCTCAATGCACGTGCAAATGTCCATTTCTTTTTTTACTTCGACACAAAGCAACGCCATAGCATGGCTTTCATGTCCGCTCTGCAAATGTTATGTTGAAAATGACATTGCAGCAACTTATCTAGAAACGACTGTGAAGGGTTCGATCAAAAACTCAAGAGAATCTGGCCTAGAAAACCCTAACACAAGTTGAGTCGGCAGACAGAAGCTGTTCGCAAGCCCTCGAGCGTGTGTGAGGATCGTGGGTGTGTGAGTGTGTGAGGGTAGTGGTATTAGTGTGTGTGTGTGAGGGTAGTGGATTCGGTGTATTAGTGTGTGTGTGTGAGGGTAGTGGGTGGGTGAGTGCAGTGGGTGGGTGTGTGTGTGAGTGAGTGTAGTGGGTGGGTGTGTGTGCGGGTGTGCGTAAGTGAGAGGGTGGGTGTATTAGTGTGTGTGTGTGAGGGTGTGTGATTGTGAGGGTAGTGGGTGTGTGAGTGTGAGTGAGTGTAGTGGGTGGATGGGTGTGTGGGTGTGTGAGTGTGAGTGTAGTGGGTGAGTGTGCGGGTGTGTGTAAGTTAGAGAGTGGGTGTCTGGGGCGGATGGTTGCGAGAAAACTTCGTTTGGCAAAATAAGCGTCCTGGGTTTTTTTTTTGCACGGAGAGTCGCGGTCCTTGCGTCCTGCGCCGACTTGCCCTGTGGCACGGTGCTGCACCCAGCCACGGCAGTTGGGGGGGGGGGGGGTTGCCACGGCACACAAAAGCACTCACAATTTATGCAACACTCAGCAACAATTCAGGAACGCCACGAAAGTTGCGAGTGCAAGAATCAATTGGAGTCTCGCTCTGATTCTTCGTTTTTTGTTTTGCGGCGAATCGCTCTGTAGCGTAAGAGTAACGCGGCTCTACTTTCACGGAGGTCTTTTGCGTTGCGATGAAATGAACGCAACTGACCTGGTCTCCTGTCATTAACCAAGAAATTTTTTTCCTCTTGTACCACCTGTGGCTGTCAAAATGTTGGCCGTGTTCAACAGGTATAGTTGTCGTTTGTAAGCCCAAAACCCAACGTAACTTTTCACCAGACTCTTGAATGCGTCATTAAAAGCCAAGAACAGGTGGCTATTTTTACTAAATCCAAATGTTTTGGTAGAAACTGTTCACAAAATACGTCTGAATATTTGTATGACTGTAGTTTTATAACCCCTAGGTTATATTTATTTATTTCTTACAAATATAATATTTCAAACTCAAAGCCGTTAATGCGTGCAATTATGGCGGTGCACCCTTTTCCAAGCCTCCAGTTACTCGTCGGAGGGCATTTGAACGAAAATTTGAAAAGAGAGAGTCAAAAAAAACACCTTGGTGGAGAGGCGTAACTTTGCCAAAAAAAAATCAAACTCGTTTCCAAATGGCGACCGTGGTGGTTCAAGAGATTGCAATAAATAACCGGCAGGAAAAGTTTGGGCCCCCCTCCCCCCCCGTTTTTTTTGCTGTTGCCGTGGTGGTGGTGGTGGCGGTGGCAGCAGCGGCGTAGGGCGGCGTGTGTCGGGTTAGTAACGGCCGTGCCCTGCGGCAGAGTTGAAGCAAAGGTGTGGTCTCGAATTCCGCGAAGAGGGTTGGGCGCACAGCTAGCGAGCGAGGGAGGGAGGGGCATTTGCTCGGCGGCGATGGAGGTGGTGGGACGGGGAGCGGTTCGCAGGTGAAGGGAGTAGATTATTACGCGTCGCAGGCACGACAGATCAACACCCTTTACCTCCGAGCTATCCGTGTCCTATAGGTGCGTTTCGTAGAATTGTTTACTGCACGTTTCGCCAGACGAATGTTTGACAGTGTTTGCATAGCTCTCCTTTAAGATCAAAGTGAATGTTTACACGCGGTTATTTGTTTGTTGTATGATCTGCTCCCATAACGCACTGTAACTATCTCTCCATCTGTCTCCCTTTTTGGCAGGTGACTGACGGGAATTTTTTTTTTACATTTGGCCCCATGTCAGATGCAACCTCATCCCCTCGCCCGCGTCAACTTTCCAGACCATTCTTCTTCTCGCAGCACAACAAATGTGTGTCACATTTTATCCCCTCTCCTGCTAAGGGTGACGATAACATAGACGTTCTACAATACTGTTAAAAAAAAAGGATTTGAGTCTGGAAATATGAACGACTTCCAATACCTGTGCCTGCCGAATGTTTTAATGCTTTTGTAAAACACGATAAGATGATGTTGCCAATTTTGGGCAGCAATCCAATTGTGGTGTGGCGGCCTTATTTTTTTTTTAAGATATCTCTCTCTCTAACTCTCACGAGACTGACTGCGCTCTTAAAGCCAAACTGGTTTTCTCATTCACACTCGCGGCTACTGAAACGGAACAGGTCTGTCTGGAACACTACAGTGGCCCACAAAAAGCCACGGTGGAAAGAAAGAAATGAAATGAAAATAATAAACCCACCGGAGACGCTGAAACCGCTTCTCCTTCTTTGTCATCATCATCATCCTCCTCTTCCTCCTCCTCCTCATCCTCCTCCTCCTCCCTCATGCGATTCCCACGATTTCCGACGTCCTTCATTCCACCGGAGTCTGTCAGGTTTAAACGACAGATTTCGGGGGATGAAGTGCATCGGTCGTAGGGTAAAGCGACGGAGATTTCTCAAGAATCAACGCGACCAACAAAAACAACCGCGACGCCTCCTCCTCCTCCTCTGCATTCCGATGCGACGCTTTCGGCACTTGTTATCATTATTGCGGGGTGGGTGGGGGGGTGATGCTAAAACTGCTGTTCCGTGTGCGTTCGTCAGTTTGTGGAATCGATCGTTTCAAATAAATCGCGTGAATGTGACGGAGACTGGGCTCTGTGATGAGTTGTCGTGATGTTTATGAACCGTGCAAAACAACACAACAATGGATCCGCACGGCGTGGAAGATGCCCACGTCCAGTGGATGATTGCCAAATGGGCTATACACGGACCTGCTACAAGAAAAGAGAAACACCGCCGTGCGTATAGCCACGGGTATGGAAATTAAAGGGGGCTTGGGCCCTTTAAGTGGCCCCCTCAATAGGCTCAATGACCCTACTCGGTCACTTCCCATAAGCCCCCATGTTTGCCTGCCCCCCCACCCCCATGTTCTAAATTCTGTCTTACTCAACACGTACAAACAGCACACTAAGTCACCCACACCGTTGTCAAACTATATTGGAGTGGACACTACCAACAAGCTGTTTGAAGCGCTTGCGTATTTATGAGCGTTCGAAAGCATTTGGCTCGTGTGGATTTTTGTTTGGAATGCGTCTCGTCATTGGGGTGTCGTTGTCAGATCGACCGTGGCTACTGCTCACATGGCCGTTTGACCCCGAGATCATCTCTTGCAGATTTTTTTTTATTTTACCAGAACTCTGGCCATCTTGTAAGGAGGTGTGCGCAGTAGTGTGTTATGTAAATGTCTCGATTACAAATGGAGACAATTCAACACCTAATCCACGCACACAAAATACAATTAGAGAAATATGCTACAAAGTACCGGTATTGACACAATGCTAGTAAATACATTTTAAAAAAAACATGTCCTTATTGGCAGAATTTTATGACCAAAGAGGGTACAATATTTGATTATCAAGCGTGGAAATTTGTACTTAATAAGCGTAGCCTTAACAAGTCTATTACTCAACGGTGGTATGCCAATAATAGTACTCAAATTCTCCACGAGAGGGCACACAAAGGATCGTGTTCAAATACCCTGGCATTTGCGAGCACTGAGTGAGGTTGTGTGATGGCGTCTGATGACTCTCTCTGAGCAATGTGTGAGCATATACTAAACAAATATACTTTGGCGACCGCCGTGAAACTACACGGGGCTTTACGTCCCGTACCGAACACACGACGGCCAGAATACGTCTCGTGATGACAGCGGCTTCTCTTGTTGACGTGCATGTCCAAGTCTCGCAGCCACCAGCAAAATAATCTGTGAGAAATGAAGCCATGACCATAGAAAATGGAGAGCCCTTTGTCAATCCACAGGATTCAGGTATCTTCTACTCCGTGGGGGTCGAGGGTGTTTATTTGACAATACGTCACGCTGGCCAGAGCCGGTTCTTGAGAGGGAGGCCAGGACCGATTCAGATATCACTCACCACCACTGGTAATTCACTATGTAACACGATTTTTCTTCCTGGGTAGTAAGTGTTATTTTCTCATTGCTTATGCCTCAAAAGTATAGAACATGTCTATTGTTCCCCACGAACGTTGTCTTTGTGACCGGGACTTTATGTGAAGGAATGACACAAATGCACACGTTTGTTCATTGAAAATAGGTAAATTTCAAAATATCACTGTCCTGTCTTCTTGGTTCTTTCGGTAAAGTCACGTAGAAGAAAAATAATAAAATAATAAAAATACAACAATTAAATACATTTTTATTATTTTATTATTTCTCTTCTACGTGACTTTACCGAAAGAACCAAGAAGATGAATCCCTGGTTAGAAAAGCAAAGTTTATGGCGAATAATAGCCATTTTCTGTACTTTTGAGGCATAAGCAATTAAAGAATAACACTTACTACCCAGGAACAAAAATCGTGTTACATAGTCTTATTAACTTTGCTTTCGTGTCCTGGTCACAAAAGCAAAGTTTGTGGGAAATAATAGCCATTTTCTGTACTTTTGAGGCATAAGCAATTAGGAAATAACATTCACTACCCAGGGACAAAAAAATATTTTTTTGTAATATTGTGATATAATTATCGTCGCCATTGGCTACACAGCACTCTCTATACTGTATAACTAATGAGAAAAAAAACTATCTCTGAGACCCCAAATTGGCTCATATAATAAGAAGCATATTCTAAAAATACTGCCACGATAATGCCCCTTATCCAGAAAAGCCTCATTCCAAGCCTTAAAACTGGGTCGTTTGGCTATTCCAATGTGTGAGTGATTGGCAATTCCAATGAAACTTTACATCTCTTGGTAAAGCAAGAGACACATGAAGAAGGGCCATTCCCGAAACGTCGCCCATTATATATTGTTCAAAAGACTACAGTGTTGTTGAATAATGTGTTGAGTTGTTGTTGTTGTTGTCACCACTGTCAACGTGGCATCATATAGTAATAGGTTTTTACCCTTTCAACTGGTACAAACACTGACACCTTTATACAAGGTATCATGTTTGCAATAACCACAACACAAGCAGTCAAAATGCAAACAAAAAGAAACAACTCTGATAATGATAATGATATGCACTGTCCTTGAAGTTGATTGGTCCACACCCGAGACAGCTTTTCTTAGAGCCTAGTCTCCATTGTTGTTGGACCAGATGACGCCAAAAGGCGTACAACTCAAAAACAGCGCATTATCATTATCATAGTTGTTTATTTTGGTTTGCCTTTTGACTGCTTGTGTTGTGGTTATTGCAAACATGATGCCTTGCATAAAGGTGTCAGTTTTTGTACCAGTTGAAAGGGTCAAAACCTATTGCTATATTTTGCCACTGGTAAAGGAGGTCTCAGTGTGAACGTGGCATCAGTTTGTTCTCCTTCCCCCGCACCTTCGATGAGTACGGTTGGCCACGCACGTGGCGGTAATACGTTCAACGTACATTCAAATCATTTGTCCAGTGAAGTACATCTTTGGCTTGTCCCGTACTGTCCGGAAAGTAAGAGTCACTCAGAACTTGTCCGGTTAAATTTCGATTTAAAGCTTTCGTGACTGCAGGGATTCATCTTCTTGGTTCCTTCGGTAAAGTCACGTAGAAGGGAAATAATACAATAATAAAAATAAAACATATTATGATTTATAAAACATAGAACTTGTCTGGTGTCAATAAAGTTATTCCAATCTGGTCGCATCCACATCTTTTGCTTTAAAATACGCGGGGTGAAATGCGTCTATACTCCGGAGAATACAGTCACATGTTTCTGCCACTTCAGTGGTCTGCATTTCAGACCCAAAAGAGGAGTGAACGCAAGGAGCAACCGAGCTGGATCATTCTTGATTTGAAGCTTTCGTGACTGCAGGAATCCATACTCTTTGGATCTTTCGGAAAAATTCACGTAAGTAGAAAAATAAAATAAACAAAAAATAATATATCACGACGTTTCGATCGCAACACATTTATTTTTTATTTTATTTTTCTACCTACGTGACTTTACCGAAAGAACCAAAGAATTGGATCATATGCATCATTATAAAGAATGGCATTTTGTCCAAGAACGCTACGGCTTTAAATATATTTTATGAGTGTGCTGAGTTTGGATGTTTGGCATATTGACTCCTATTAATCCAGTGGCTTGTGGAAGGAACCTGAACCCTCTGAAGAAGATCCACTCCCAGGAGGGGAGTAAACACTCTTAGCTCCGAACTTATGGATTCCACTATCAGTCGCTGTAATTGCACAGCGTGACCTACCTCGAACTACCAACATAATGTTTTAAAGTCCAATCTGGAGCCATCCACGTCACCGTATTGGAAGCAGCGCCGTCTTGTGGCCAAATGTGTCTATTTCATGCGCCCGTTGTGGTCACTTGCTATGGAAATGTTTGTAATTCTACAAGAACAAAAACACGTTGTACTGCATGTGAAGGGATAAATGAACAGAATTGAGCAGAGCAATGGCCATAGACAGCAGCAGACATGCCCTTACAATCGCTACACGTCCCCAAGACAACCGATAACACTGTATACACCGCAGTGAACGGTGAACTAACACGCAGAAGAACCCATGGGGGAGTGACAACATTGTTTGCTTAAGACATCATACGAAGTACCGCAGTGCATTTTACGAGGTTAACAAAGGTGACCTTTCAGCCTCCCATCTTAAATTACGAGAAAATGTACTACTGCTGTGTAAGGCGCTAGTTTGGTTGGACCCAGAAACGTTTTGTTTTGGTTTAAAGCTTTCGTGACTGCAGGGATTCATCTTCTTGGTTCTTTCGGTAAAGTCACGCAGAAGGGAAGTAACAAAACAATAAAAATAAAACATAATAAAACAATTCTCACGACGTTTCGGCCACAACGCAAGCAGCCGTCCTCAGGCGAAGAATGAGAACATTATCAAGCTAGGAGCTTATATAGGTGTAGCGAGGAGGAGCGCCTTAACAAAAGAATGTGCATATGAAGAGGAATTTAGCATACCAATGGGCAATGCATAGGAGGTGGGCGGAGGGGTTTCAAAGTCCCATTATGCCCATGCATTATGCAGGATCAACAGCACCACGGGGGGGCGCAAGGAACAGCGTTAATAAAGGAAAGGAATGTTAGTGATATGTAGCTGCATTTGCCAAACAACCACGTAGAAAACCAAAGTGAAAACTACATAAAAAACTAAAATATAAACTGATACTTACTATACTCTACAATAAGCTGAGTTACTAACAACAAATAATAAATTACAATTCTACGTCGTAAGAAGTATATAATATACTTCCATCTAAACTTTATTCTCTTAGCATATACAGTACTATATACTGCCATAGATAAACCCAACATTAAATTATATACTGTATTGCTGTAAACCACCCTATACTTTATACATTTTAATATAACACTATGTATTATTCAACTCACCCTAATGTGTATCGAAATGGTTTATTACGTCCTTCCAATGATTGCTAAGCCTGAATCCATCTTCTCGGTTAAAATTGTCTCTGTGTTTGTATATGTGGATCGCCTCATGAACGAATCTCTCATGATAGCCAGATGGCTTGCAGAGAACCTCCGTCTTGGAGAAGTCAATGTCATGTGAGCCCACTGAGTTGTAACAGTGGTCTGCCACGGCTGAGGTGTTTGTCCTACCGTGTTTTAGATCAGCTTTATGTTCACGAATGCGGTCTGAGACGTGTCGTTTGGTTTCCCCAATGTAACTGCTACCACAGAGGCAACTTAGTTTGTAGACGCCAGGGTACTGTATGTCTGGAATCACATCTTTTTCAGACGGTACCAGATCACGGATTTTATGTACTGTGTTGAATCGGACCTGGATCCTGATTAAACACATATGTTAGAAAGGGGCACCTAAATAAAATAAAATAAACAACACGTAAATATTAAAACACGCAATTTTTTTACTTGCATAGTAAAGTAATTGTATTTTTTCATTTGCTATACAGCCAGATAATACGACAAATCGCTAACCTTAAACGCCCAGTCGTTCCTAAAAGTTGAAGGCGGTATAGTACTATAGTAATAGAGCAAGTGCAGAATCACTGAACCGGAATTGATAGCTTGGAAGCATTTAGCGCGGGGCCCTTGAAAGTGCGGCGGCCGTAGCTACTACATATGTAGCTACTACACGTGTAGTAGCTACTTCACGTGTAGTAGCTACTTCACGTGTAGTAGATACTACACGTGAAGTAGCTACTTGTGCTATTGGGATAATCCGGCACTGCCGCTGCCAGACTCAGACCCCCCTCAAATATGACGTCACAAAGCTCTGCCCCCCACCCCGCCAAAACCATATTTCCATTTTGAAAATAAAACATGCCTCAAATCGCTTTAAACTATTGTCATTGTAGTGTGTATTTAATGTGGCGCTGCACTCTGATGTTGTAGGAGAAAACATTTATCAAAAAGTCTATTTAATTAAGTAGAACGTGTTGTCTATATTTATTTTAAGTTGCGCAATTTGATGTGACGTCACATTTCTCAACCGCCCCTCCCCTCGTCACACATCGTCACAAATGTCTGACCCCCCCAACCCCTCCTAGGTGCGTGACGTCATTTATGGACGGCCCCCAATCCAATAGCGGATACATTTCAAGATCACACTCGCCGACTTCAAAGTCGTTCCGTGGACTCGTCTCCCCTCTCATCTCACTCTACTCCCTGCCACGCAAGCAAGGCTTTTCACATCGAAGGTTCGCGGTCAACCTTCGCTCGGCGGGAGGTCGCTCCTTCTCCCGTGCTGCGTCAAAGGTCTAAAACGTCCTTCCCGCGCCCATCCGTTTTATCGACCCCCCGTGCCCCTGTTCAAGTTCCGGCTCAATGCCTTCCTTTGCCTCCTTGATGTCTATACAACTGCATCAGGGTGCTTACTTAAGGTCGTGTCGACCTAGGGGAAGGTCTACGGTCAGTTCAGTTAATCACCACTGATGATAAAAATGGCTGGGAAAAAAAACTCGGGCAGCCGAATTTGTAGTGCAGTGCACTAACCACTACACCACCGCTCCCCGCTGTGTTATTATACTGTGTCGTAAGTGCGACTTGTGAATAGTGGTTCAGTGGTTGAGCGAGCGGCTCGCAATTGAAAGTATGCGAGTTCAAATCCAGGCTGGGGATCGAGTCAGCCCATCATCCCTCCGGGGTCGATACAATTAGTACCACTTGGTTGGGAACTCAACATGAGCTGTCCTATGGATATACTTGCCACTCGCCATAGGAACGATGAATTCCTACTACCGGATCAGGGCTGTATCCAGCGGATGAGCACTGATTCAATGCTTATCTGAGAAAAAAATTCACGTCGTATGCATGTTGAACTTCTTTCGCACCGCACCTTACCAACTGTGCTATGTGTATACTGTGTGGAGTGGTTAGCGAGCCGCATTACGAACCCGGTGACCAGGGTTCGATTCCCGCTCACAGCCAACACCAGTGACGATTATCTGAACCGGTCCTGTGCCTCTCCTAGGTCGACTCAGCCTCAAATAATACCCGGTGCGATGTGTAAACATCGCCACTCGGGAGACAAAGGCGGCCGGGCGTGGTGCTGGCCACCCCGCCCTGTCGCGAACAGCCTTAATAGGTGCTCGCTAACAGCACTATGCCCCAACAGTTTGTTAAGTCATAACGGAGGATCTTTATGTACGAAGACACACACACATTCGATCATTACGCAAACACTTATTTAAAACCCCGAGGCAAAATGTGCAATAGGTCAGACAACAGACAGCGCGCGCGCATCATCGCCCGTCACGCCCAGAGATACATCCCCCAACCAGTCACGGCGTCATCCGCTGATGATAATCTGGCGCGCAACGCGCTTAGTCGTCTAGGAATATGTCACTTTGGGGCCGTCCATAAATGACGTCACGCAATTTTGGAAGATTTTTGACCCCCCCCCCCCTTCGTCACACGACGTCACAAAAAATCAGGCCCCCCCTCAAATATGACGTCCAAAAGCTCAGCCCCCTCCCCCCCCCCCCAAAATAAAACATGCTTCAAATCGATATTTAATGTGGCGCTGCACTCTGATGTTGTAGGAGTGTTGTTATCACAATTCTATATGTATTTAAAGTTGCGCATTTTGATGTAACGTCACATTTCTCAAACCCCCTCCCCCTCGTCACACATCGTCACACATGTCTGACCCCCCCCCCCCCCAAGGTGCGTGACGTCATTTATGGTCGGCCCCTTAGCGCACTGCGCTATGAACCCAACCACCTGAGTTCAACTCCCGGCCACAGCGAACGGCAATGGCGAGTGATGATTTGAACCAGTCCTGGTCTCAAGCCCCCCTTCACCAAACGGTACTGACCAGCGTGGTGAAGTATGGTCAAATAACCCCCGTGACTGCCGCGGCTTGGAAGAGAGGCCTTCTTCAATCCGACAACGGATTGGCAACAGCACTGTGAGCTGGATCGTGATGCTCACTTGCAACTGTGCATATCTGACCCGGTTATAATTAAAATACATCAATGACCTGGCAAGCACCACTACTAGTGACTGGCAGCAGGTTTTTGGAAAAATTCACATCGGTCACGGTGTCTGACTCCACCAGAAATTGATTCGCTGATGACGATGAGCGTATCTTGTTGTTCAAAGCGCGTAGCGCGAGACTTAGAACAATGGAGAAGTTTAAGCTGACCCTGCCCCATGGACACACCAAAACTAAAAAACTAGACTATTCTTTTTTATTTTACCAGTTAAAGCTCATTTTCAGAAGTGATCTTCCCACAAATCATAGCTCAACGAAGTGGCTTATCACGTGGAAATGTATAGCAGCAGCCAAATATTCTCGACGCATGATTCTAAATGTGGAGGAAAAAAAACCGGAGGACCCGGAGAAAATTCCACGGGACCAAGAGGGGAACATGCAAGCCTCAATTGAGTACATGGCGAGATGCGTAAACATCGCCACCGTTGCTGGCCATCCCACCCCCTTTTCTCGTGCCGTGTCGACCTTCATAGGTGCTACTCGCGAGCAACACTTGCCCTAAACGTCTGTCAAGGCTATACGGGGCAGCTTTATCATTGTTACATGTGGGATTACAGTAGGAGACGAGGCCGTTCACGCTCTGTGTCATCCGCGCCTTGTCTCGTCAGGTCCCGGAAGCCAAGCAGGGCTAAGCCTCGCTGATATTTAGATGGGTGACCACCACTACCACCACTACCACCACCAAGGGCTTCAGAGACCTTTGCAGGCGCGGGGTCGTGAGGTGTGGCCAGGAGATGGCAGTGCTGGGTGTCACCTCGCACGCGTGTTGGGTTCACTCCGGGCACTCTCTCCGCGTTTCTTCCACGTGGTGAAGCCAAACAACTCGTTCATAAAACAAATCCCAGGGGGTCGGCAATCTGCGGTATCCTGAGCCGCATGGGGCTCTTTAAGGACTGATTCGTGACGTTATTTATTAAGGGACTCATCGTCTCGTATTCAACACGTGCTTTGCACGACTCTTGAAATATTGAAGGCTTTTTTTTCTTCCGAATTCGAAAAAATAAAATGGCTCTTCTCCCTTATTTTGGTTGCCTACCCTTGAACTCGCCAAACATAAAAACGCAGGACCCTCCTGAAATCAATAAAAACCTTGAAATTCAGCGACTATTTCCAGGATAGTTCATTTCCATTTAACCTCGCAGCGAGGTGGAGCGGTGGCGCAGTGGTTAGAGCACTGCGCTCTGAACGCAGCGACCTAAATTTGATTCCAGGCCACGGCTTCTATCAGTGGCGAGTGATATCTGAACCGGTCCTACCGCGGCCCCATTCCCAACGCGCTCTAACCAGCGTGGTGAAGTATAATGAAGTAACCCTCATGATCTATAATTCGTGGGGGGGGGGGGGGGTGGAAGGGGGGGGCCTTCATCCAGCAGTGGCATGACGAAAGAGCTATACGTACATTAGTAGACGCACCGTACACGTGGATTTGTGGGAGCAGCGGGTGTCTGGGATGCTGCACGTGTGGATGCGTGTTGCTGATGCGTGCCCCTGTGATGGGGGAGCGGTAGTCTAGTGGTCAACGTGCCACACGACGAGCCCAGCCACCCGAGTTAGACTCCCGCTCACGGCAGAGGTCGCAACCGGGTACCCGATACCCGTACCCTACCCGATACCCGGCTACCCGTACCCGGCTGGGTAGCCGTTTGCGACCCTGGTGCGGCCGGGTACGGGTAAGGAATCAAAACGCGTTTGCGACCTCTGGCTCACAGTCAACATCTGTCGTAAATATCTGAAACCGTCGGAAACTACCATGGGCCTCCCCTAAATCGATTGATCATTAAGCGCACGAGTACCTTGGTCAGGTCAACACATCAACCACTGCGGGCGTGGTGCTAGCTAGTCTCAAGACTCCCTGATGCGCCGTGCTGGCCTTCATAAGTACTCGCTGACAGCATTGGCCCAACCAGCTTACGTAGGCTACCCGTGGGTAATATCTGCGTGTCCTAATTCGTGTGTCCTATATTTACACACAGCCATAGCCTACACAGGGCGGAGCTGACGATAGCTGGGGAGTGTAGGGGGAGTGGAGAGAGTGAGGTGGTTGCGTGAGGTGTAAGGGCTGGAGATGCGAGGTGGAGAGAGAGAGAGTGAGCGAGGTGATGGGTAAGGTGTAGCGGTTAGAGAGGGTGCTGCTTAGCGATAGGTGAAGTGGTAAGGGTTTTAGAGGGAGCTGTTACAAAGAGAGATGAGGAGGTGGATGAGGTGTAAGGGCTGGAGAGGGAGGTGGAGAGAGATGAGGTGGTGGTGGTGGGTGATGCGTAAGGACTGGGAGATGGGGGTGGAGAGAATGTGGAGGAGGAGGTGGTGGTGGTGGGTGAGGAGGTGTGTATGGGTCGTCATCTGGGAGACGTCTCTCTCATTGCACGCCTCTGTCCCCATGGCAGCAGGGCTGCACGTTCCTCTCTCCGCTTTGAAACGGCCTCGTCCCAGTACTGACGTCAGCACGGAGCCCTCGCGTCTTCTGACACCCCCCTCTCACCCCCCCCCCCATCTCTTCCTCTCTCCCCCCTCTCTCTCTGCCATCTCCCACGCTTTGCACATGACGTGGATGAGATGTCCATTGCTGGCGGGCTCTCTCGCAATGGCAGGCTGAGGCTGCAGACAGACGCGTATCGTCGTCGTCTTTGTTGTTACTGCTGCTGCTGCTATTGCAGATAATCTCCGCGCGTATCCAGCCAGTCATCCAGCCAGACAGACAGACGGCAGCAGCAGCAGCGGCAGCAGCAGCAGCGGCGGCGACTCCTCATCGGTTCGAGAGAAGAAAAAAACCGCAGGGCTCCCATTCATTGAGCCGGGACTCAAGACAAGCCCGCTCGTGCCGGGAGGCGGCCTCCATCCATCGAATATCGACGTCGGTCGGCCCTTTCCAGCTGGAGCGGCTTCCTTGAGACTCGGTGTCGATATTGGGAGCCGCGCGCGCATCTCCATTCATATCGGCGGTGTTGCCTTCCTTCATTGTTGCGCAAGGCAGCGGGGTTTGCAGCAGTCGACGTCCGCGCGGGGTTACGGGGAGCGAGACGCAGAGACAGCGCAGGCAAATGCACGGAGGCACGCGCGAACACACACGGAGACGATCTTACACACACACGGAGACGATCTTACACACACACGCAGACATACAGGCTGTTGGGGCAAGTGCTGTTAGCGAGACTCACACACACTGCCTTCTCACTCACACACACATTCACACGCGCATACATAGATAAACACACTCTCACGATCACACGCAACACCCATTCTCTCACACCCTATCACACCCTCTCACACACCCACACTCACACCCACTCACACACACTCCCACACACACACTGACCCACACACACTGACCCTCTCACTCGCTCACTCTCACCCACTGACACACACACACACTCACCCTTGCACTCACTTACACTCCCACACACACACACCCTCTCTCACACACACTCACCATCTCGATCTCACGCATACACTCATACCCTCTCACTCACCCTCTCTCTCACACACACCCACTGACACTCTCACACAATCACCCTCTCACCCACCCACCCACTCACCCTCTCACACACCCACCCACTCACACACTCACCCTCTCACCCACCCACACTCACCCACTCACACACTCACCCTCTCACCCATCCACCCACTCACACACTCACTCACCCACCCACACTCACCCACTCACACTCACCCTCTCACCCACCCACACTCACCCTCTCACCCACCCACACTCACCCACTCACACACTCACCCTGTCACCCACCCACTCACTCAGACACACACTCACCCTCTCACACACTCACCCACTCACCCTCTCACCCACACACACACTCACCCACCCACACTCACCCTCTCACCCACCCACACTCACCCACACTCACCCTCCACCCACCCACTCACACACGCACAGCCACTCACTCTCACCCACAACGCGCGCGCACGCGCCCCGAACGCAGCAGCAGCCGCAGCCGCCGCAGCCTCGCGGACGCTTGGATGGTGCAGAGGGCGGAGGAGGCCGCGGCGATGAGTGTCGAAGTCCCCGCGGGGCTCACGGAGCTCCTCCAAGCCTTCACCGTGGAGGTGCTGCGCAGCCGGCCCGCGGATCTGCTCGACTTCGCGGCGGCGTACTTCGCCGAGATGCGCCAACGGGCCAGGGAGAGATGCGGGGCTCCCTCGCAGCAGCTGGCCGACGGATTCGAGGATGCACACGGCCGAGGGGTCAACTTTTCCGAGGAGAACGCGGCCGGACACTCGTCCAACAGCGACAACAACGGCGACGACGATCGGGACGATGACGACGACGACGACGAATCCGATTTCGAAGGTGCGGTGATTGATTGAGTGAGTGATTGATTGGTCGCGAGATGCCGGTTGAATGATTTGTGGGTTTTTTTTATCACTAACCGGGAGGTCCATAAATCCATTCATTTATTCGCCCATTCATTCATTAATTTATTTGATTCATCCGATATGCACACAGCACTCGTTTCAGAACGTGTCTTTGTCGATTCGTGCAAGATCATCATGATAACAAGAACGATGATGTTCAATATCAGCAACTGTCGTCATCATCGTTATCATCATCACCATCACTGTGGCCATTGTCATAGATTTTGTTCATTACCATCAGAATCACCGCCATCATCATCATAATCATCACTGTTGTCCTAGTGGTCTTTACCATCATCATTGTGGTCATCTTCATCATCATCACCATCACCATTACGGTAATTTACAACGACAAAAAGCATCACAACCACGATCATCAGCAGCAGCATTCGCACAAGGGGCATGAATGTTATTATGCCAGTGACGTACATCGTTTGCTGGGGGTGTTGATGCATTTTTGCTGGTGGAAGACTAATATTCTCCAGCGTACGGTTTGCCCAGGTGTAAACAGCACACATGCTTCATTAACGTTGCACGCACTATATTTGAATTTGTGCTCATTAATTCGGTAAACGTATTCTTCAAATTACGTAATGTTCCGTTTGTTGCGCACATACAAAGACAAAGATGCCCCGTATAGCCTTTACTTGTGGGACAAGTGCTGTGCGCGTGGAGCACCTACGAAGGCCGGCACGGCACTCGAGGGCACTCGCCCGGCCGCCTTTGTCTCCCAAACAGCGGATGTTTACGCACTGCCTCCAGTTAATCATTTGAGGCTGAGTATATCTAGGGGAAGCCCAGGACTGGTTCAGATAATCGTAAGCGGTGTTGGCTGTGAGCGTCGATCGAACTCCGGTCGCCGGCTTCGTAGCGCAGCGCTTCAACTGCTGCGCCACCGCTCCAAACAAAGAACAGTATACACAGTATAGCTCTAGCGGACTGTTGGGGCAAGTGCTGTTTGCGAGCACCTGTAAAGGTCGGCACGGCACACGAGGGGATGGGTGGCCAGCAACCACACCCGGCCGCCTTTGTCTCCCCAGTGGCGACGTTGACTACACACCGCACCAGGTACTCGTTTGAGGATGAGTCGGCGCAAGTGGAGGCCCAAGACCGGTTCAGATAATTGCCACTGGTGTTGGCTCCCCACTCCCATCCCACACACGTTTGATTCAAGACACATCGCATACGATGTGACATTCGTTTTATTGTCAGTATAGTCCAACACACACGCACACAATAAAAAAAATTGGAATATTGTGAAATGTCTCGAAGCGGAATTCTTCCGATGCAGCCATTCCACGTGTTCAGTGAATGTGGAGGGGAAGGGAGGCACATACCGAACACTAATATATCTGCGGGTATGACATTTACTTTCCAGCCTTTTCCTTAAGACCATAATTCATTTCATCACAGCTGTATTATTAATATTTTTATTTGGTTCAGTACGTGTGTGGCGTACATATACACACACACTTTATATATGTATTGTTTCGTCTTGATTCCGTTGGGAGTCAGGATAACCAATGAGACCGCTTGCATTCGATCATTTCAGCAGGATGCATACATAAAAGGCACTGCAATTGTTCTGCTGTAGCTACACAAAGCTGAAGAGGACACAATAGCCCTAGTGCACTCATAGCTGAGTGTCGGTCAATTACCAGAATCAGAATATTTATACTGGAGGAAGCTGATAAGCTAGAAAGCTTCCTTTGTCAGATGTCCAGTCGTACGAATGTACGTACAGCACAAATCTGCAACGTTAAGGGACATCATTGCTGCTTTAAAATCATCATGCGTCGTGGAGCATTGTGGGTAAATATATAACGAAACACAATTTGCTTGTTCGCGTCACTGTTGGTGAAAGATACTCCACTAGACGGAAGCTCTGGAGAGCTCCTCTTCGGTGGGGATGGGAGGGGGTGTTTGGTCTTCTCTTCCACGTTGGCCAGTTGTTTTGGACATGGGAGTAGGCCCCATACGTTACTCCACCACATCCAACCTGCCGATCGACTAACAGGGTTGTCACCAACTTGTACGGCCGGGGTGGACAGAGGCGGGTCCTCTAAGGAACGTGCACTGTAGTTTAAACTGCCGCACCTGGAGAACGAACCGGCGGCCGCACTTGATCGCAAGCCCCGTGCGATTCCCCGTTACGCCGTGGCCGCATCTCTGTTCGGCTGTCCACGTGAAATGAGACAAGTGGATACACTTGTTGAGTTCATTAGTCACAATACTGCACAACATCGCATGTGCTTTTACGCTTGATTGATTTTAGCTTTCACTGGGGCCCTGTGTGGTGGACGGGAAACATATGTGAACCCTGCAGCATTTTTTGAACAAGCATGACTGCTGATCAGATCCTGAGGGTAAAAAAAACTGGTAAAGAGCCTGCTTGTGTAACCAACCACACGCTGCTCAATAATATTGGCCTGACAATTCTATTGACTGAGTAACTTAAGACAAAAAACCCAGTAGAGTATTGCCTTTTTTTACGTGGAGAGATGCACGGAATGATAATTATTTATTACACGTCCAGAATAAACAATTCGAGACCCAAATATCACACCTCCCAGCTTTGGTATTCCTCGAAGACACTGGTGGTGTGTAACAATCAACCGCATCAGAATATCAAACGGCCGAGGCGCGCATCTCCTTCGTCCATGGAACATTACAGACGAAGCCACGGGAGTGCGACTGTGGCCATTCAACTCAAGCATAGAACCACTGAAATCTGTGCCCCTTCAACGGAGGTGTAATAGCAAAACGACACAAACACTCTCCCGAAGCCCTCTCGTGGCTAGCAGACATCAACGTTGGCATTTAGCCCCTGAACATGTTGCTGCCACCATACGCATGAATTACACATATGACGATAGGGTGGAGTGGTTGCACAGTGGTTTGTGCACTGAACTATGAAGCTGCCGACCTGAATTGTATTCCCGGTCACTGCCAGCATCGGTGGCAATGATTCCTAAACCAGTGACGAGCGCCTCCTTGATCAACCCGCATTGACCAGCGTGGTGAAGTATGGTTTTACACAAAGTCTACATATTCAGAGCTGGAGGGGGGTGGGGGGCTGTAAGATTTCTGAAGCTACCTACTTATTGCATACTTGACTCTGCTGATGATATCCAGAAGGTCGAATCCGGTCCAAAGTGTAATTGCTTGTTTAAACAAACGCTGCCGGATAATATTGGTCTGGAAAGGCAGTGGGCTGATGGACTTTAACATCATGCAGACACAGAAGGGAGCTCTGTTTAATACCTGCGTGTTATTTCTTCTTGCGCGGAATGTGTGGAAAGCACACACAAAGCCTACACACACACACACGTATAAAGTAGCATTGTGCCACGGAGTGAGGTGGCAGTTAATGAATCTAGGCCAGAATCCAAACAGGTATTCCTTGTGTCCTGGAGGCAGGACGTGACCCATAAAACACTGCACACGGTTGATCCATGCACGATGCGCAGTGATGTTTGTACGTGCGCCGGCAGAAAGTGTCGAGTGTTTACGCAACGGCATGTCACCGGTGCAAAAACGAAATTCACGGTAGATTTTTTCTTCTTCTGTAATTTCGTTTTTCGCGTCGTCGCTGGCTGTACAAATCCGTTTAACGTGCTCTTCCGTTGAATTCGGCACGTGAGTGGCGTGCCTCCAGTACAGCCGCACGACAGGCAAACGATGGCCATTCTGCCGTGTGTGCTGAATGCCATCTGTTCATTCTGATTTCGTTTTCCAAGAGGTGGGAGTTGTCCTTTGAGTACAGTTTCCAATCATGTCACGTCCTCATCCCAAATGAGGGAAAACCCCCGCTCCACCTCTCTCGAGCTCTCTGCGCCTTAGATTTGATCTGCACACTGTTTCCTGTTCGACCGCATCTGGCAGACTCACACAATAAGCGTAGATTCTGGGCATCCATGTGAAGACGGGTCGGGTAAAGGAGGGAGGCTTTGAGCTACCTGGAGGTGGTAGGTCCAAAATTATATCAGAGATTTCCACAGTGGGTAATGGCTTATCGAATTGATAATCATACTTGGGTTTGATGTGGTTCCCATCTCCACTAGAGGGGAAAATATATCGGGATTTTAAACCTAAACTTCAACAAGGGCATGGAGTCGTTCAGAAAAGAGTGCAGCACAGAAGAAGAAGCGACAGCCCATTGAGCAAAGGTTGACTGGGAGCTTCAATATAAAGCCTTGGTTGTATAGAAGAGAGAATAGTGAGGTGAGATGAGAGATGGATGCAGGGGGCGAGACCATGGACGATATTAAAGTTAGTAAGTGTGATCTTGACCTTTATCCAGATTTCTATTGAACAGCCGAGTGAACGGATTGAAGTATCGGCCTGAGAGAGCCTCATTTATGCGTGCACGTGAACAATCTGGCAGTGCGATTTTGTATTGTCTAAAGCAGTGGTTGGCCAACCTGTAACAGACCAAGAGTCTAAAAGTACCCGTGAGTTCTGCAAAGAGCCAAATATATGTGCGTGTATACATATTGACAGTTTTCGGCACAGCACGGGAGGCATTCAATATTCTTTGCTACTGTGGTAATTATCAGTCGTGCTGCGCTATGCCCCTTCGATAGAGCCGCATGTGGTGGATTAGAGAGACTCGCGCGGCTCGGGAGACGCCAGTTGGCCACCGCTGGTCTCAGGTTTGGAGAGGAGAGATTTGGGGAGGCAACAATGAAGTCGGGATGGGACGAATGCATCAATAAGGGCCTCAGTGGTGGCTGTGACGAGGAAATGGCGGATGAGGGAGATGTTACGCAGATGGAGGTGTGAAGCCGTGCAGAGTTGAGTTACACTGTGTGTGGGGAGGGAACGAGAGCTCTGGATCAATGCTCACTGAAAGGTTTCAAGCACTCTGGTTTCCATTGTGATGTCAGTGTTTAGGAGGTGCACGCTCCTCCATAATACAGGGGGGGTGGGTTAGATCACGTAAATATATAAATGTGTCGTTAAACCCGCCACCACCCGACACAGCCAATTAGTAAGGTTTGTCACGTAAACAGAACGTGGCCAATTCGTCACTAGTACAGCACACGGGTGTGTTGGAGAGCCAAGCCACAACATTTACAATCTGAGTACGACGTTTCGCCAGTAATTACACCTAGCTTCATCAGGCGACAGACAGATTTGCACGCTCCTACTGGAGTCTCTTTAGGGATCCAACTTTTTTTGTAATGAGTACAGAAAAGTGCCCGTGCATCGTTCTTCTATCCAGTCGGGCTGTAATTGTGCATTGAGTCATCGCGCTCACCATGAGAGCGTTGAATCATGTGTGTAAGAATCACGTGTTATTTTTCATTTGTTTACGTCGTCAGTAACGGGTTGAACGTGACTCCTGCAGCCACTAGAGGAGCTATATCGACCACAAAAAACGATTATTGCATTGAATTGCGACCCTGTATCATGACAATTGCGACCCATGACAATTCCTAGTATCGCGAGGGGAGCAAGTTATTACAGATCGAGTACACAGCATGCTTATAAAAAAAAGTATTTTTTTTGTTCAAATAGTCTTTAACATTGTGCTTTTGAATAAATCCTCTTTTCAAACTTACAAAAAGTATCACCACAGTGTCGAATGAGGAAGACGGTTTTTGCACGGTAATATTATCACTTATAAGGCTTCAACTATATTTAAGCGCTTACAAAAACACCAGACACTCACTCCGCTATCTCGACTGGCACTGACATCTGATACCCAGTGTGAGTGCCTGCAAAGAGGAAACCTCATTCCAGGATCAATCGCGACTCATCTGCAACGTATACTGGCTTGGTCAATTGACGAAATCAATTTTAAATCTTATTGCCATCATCATCATCATAATCGTGGTTCATGTTATTTTTCGTGCGGTCATCATTATCACAAATGTCATTATTAAAATTTCAAATGCAGCCTTGAGAAAATTACACTGCACATGTTTTTTTTTTACCATCGTGCTCTGTGTATGTTAAACTTCTTTCACACCATACGTAGCCAACCGCGCTGATCGGAGGCGTTTCTGGGTTGTTCCCGCACGTCGCTAGGCACGAGTCAGCAATCATTTCCCAAAGAAGGTCCCGGCTCATGGAGCAAAACGTCAGGCGTCACACCAATCAATGCGCGGCACAACGCGAGAACACACGGAGGGTCGCTTGAGCATCACGGGATGGCCAAATGTGCAAATTGAGAGTCTGCATTGGAATCGTGGGAATTATTTTTTTACTTGCAGCCAGAAAAACTGGCCAGACGCCTCAGCGGCAGAGAGAGCGGCTCGCAATCGCAAGGTTGTGAGTTTGCAAGGTTGTGAGTTTGTGAGATTGTGAGTTTGCAAGGTTGTGAGTTTGTAAGGTTGTGAGTTTGTAAGGTTGTGGGTTCGTAAGGTTGTGAGTTTTCAAGGTTGTGAGTTCGTAAGGTTGTGAGGTCGTGAGGTTGTGAGGTTGCAAGGTTGTGAGTTTGCAAGGTTGTGAGTTTGCAAGGTTGTGAGGTCGTAAGGTTGTGAGTTCGAATTCTGGTTGGGGGGGTGGTTAATTCAGCCCATCATCCCTCCAGGGTTGGTAAAATAAGTACCACTTTGTGGTTATTCTATGGACAGGCTCGCCCATGCTCTGAAAATGTGGAATTTCCACCACGAGCCCTGGGATGTAAACAGGAGGTGAGCACTGCCCTCACGCTTCTCGTTAACTATTCGATTGTTTTTGACGTGTCATGAAAGTTCAGTATGCATCAGGATTTCTTTCCTCCAAGTCATAAAAAATATACATTTCACCATCGTGCAGTCCGGCACATATTGTCACACACGGAGAAGAGTGTTGCCATCACATGGCAGGGGCAGCAGCAAAGCATGTTCACTCTTATACAGAATGGAAGCTGAACTCACAACCTATTTGAGCAACATCGGTAACAATGTTTTTTTTTTATATGAGCTCCCATATTGTATTCAACCAGTGGATGCCAGATGTCATTTCAATGCACCTCTGTGCCTGGGTCTGACATTTCCTCATCAAATACAATGCTTCCTTTCTGTTGCACGCCACTTGTGACCCACTTCTTTGGGCAAAGGCCTTTAACCATGCAGCGTCTGGCTCCCTACCACAGAGACTGGTAACCCAGTGATGATGACAAATAAAATAGAAAACGTATAAATTCAACACTGGCGGATGCTTTTATACGATTAGCACACTCCTGCATCCATCATATATCGTATCGTTCTAGATTTGAAGCTTTCGTGACTGCAAGGATTCATACTGTTCGGTTTTTTGGGTAAAGTCACGTAGGTTAAACAATCAATAAAATAAAATTTACTTTTTTCATTTATTTTATTTTATTGATTGTTTTACCTACGTGACTTTACCGAAAAAAACAAAGAGTATATCGTATCGTATTAATTAGTTTCGCTCCGATTTTATAATCCGCAACTTGAAAGCACGTGTAATGCATTGTATTGGTCGTTTGATTTAATTGAAAGGGTAATTCAATTTTTCTTTCTGACATTCATTAAAATGTTTTCCTTTCGGAGAATACCTGTATTCTTATACTAATGTACATATGGCGTGCTTTATCACGGAGGCTATTTGACCATACCTCGCCATGCTGGTCAATGTGGGTTGTTGGTGATAGGCGCGAAGCACAGACGTGCCGGCATTGAAATACGGCACAACAACTGATTTTGTTGCACCACCACCTGCGTGCAACAACGTAGCCCTTGCAAGCAGCCTATACCACCTGTTATGCGGTCGCCCATCTCAGCACGATTCAGGCTCAACCCCTCACATTGGTGTTCCATTGCCCGATTAAACCACACGCATTCAGTTGCGAGTGTCACGCGGGAGTTGGTCAGCTGTGATTTACGGAAACACGTTCGCGTTTTCTCACACAGCACACGCGTGCGTTGCGCGCGCACACGGCCCGCGTGCACACCCTCGAATATACGCGGTCGAACGGCTTGAACTGGAGGCGCGCGCGCGAACGCAACCGGATCCGCATTAGACGGCTCGAAGCGCGCGCGGCGCCTCCCGTGCCAAGCGACGCGTTGGGTGCTCGGGGTGGGGGTGGGGGGGTCCATTCACGGTGGCGGCGCTGCGTCGGTGTCGATCCGCGCACTCGCACAACGACGATCACTGCGCTAGCAGAATTCGCACTGTGCCAAGGGTTGTTCAACAAGCGATATTTTTAGAGCCGATATAATTACGGCATTTGTGTGATTGGCTGTCATTTGAATGAGATGTGCAGAATGCGGCAAGTCTGAACTGAATATCTGCGTAGCTTACCTCCCTACGAAAAAAATGGTTTATTCCACGTGCGGATAATGAAATTGAAAATATGTACTTCATTTATACATAATATATGAATATGCTCGCCTCTGACCAAATCACCTGGAATGTGATCGATCCCATCAGATGTTGTAAGCGAAGCAAGGTTAGAGCTTTGCTCGTACTTGGATGGGTGATCACCATGCTCACGTTATGAGCTGTACAGCAAAGGATTTTGCGAAAATCCTGTGCTACCCCCCCCTACCGCCTTCACCACCACGCACTGAAGTATGGTTACATAATCCCAGCGACAGACACGGCGAGGGTAGGCCGTCGTTCAGCAGTGTAGATGAACAAAAGTGTCCTTACGATCTATATAAACATTGCAGGCATAGGGTTGCAAGGTCGTCAGGAAATGGCAGCGATGAGTGGCACCCCCTCGTATGCATTCTTGGTTTTCTCTAGGCACTGATCCCCCCCCATGCCTCCGAACAGCACGGTTGGCTACGTACGGTGCGAAAGAAGCTCAACGTACATACTTTAATGGTTCATAATAAAGGGTTTTTTTTGGGTTAGGCAGCGTGACTATAAACGTGCCGTTAAACCACCACCACGCGACGCATCCAATTAGTGAGGTCTGTCACGGAAACCAAACGTGCCACTTAGTTAATACTTGAGCACACTGGTGTGTTAGGTGATGGCGGGTTACACGATTCAACCCAATAAAACCTGTATTAATATAGATATTGGTCGCGAAAGTCTACGTGTCAAACAATAGTTAAAATGGTGTTGGCTAAATAACTCCATTGGAATAACTCCATTATAGATAACAATCATTGCCTCTCTACTCGCACACTAATTGACTTGTTTGCAGGCTAGATATTTAACACGTAGGCTTTTCGCGACCAATATTATTCATAATCAACGTTTTTGGGTTTAGATTGCGTTATTTATAAATGTGTCGTAACCCTCCACCACCCGACACGGCCAATCAGTAATTTTTTTTTAATGTTGTGGTTTCACGCTTCAACGCACCGGTGGGCTAAAGCAGTGAACTATTTGTCTTTTGTCATCGTGACACTTTTTTACTGATTGGCCGTGTCGGGTGGTGGAGGGTTACGACACATTTATAAATAACGCGATCTAAACCCAAAAACGTTGATTATGAAGGCCAGGTATTGTCACATTGTGCACAAATGGACAGCTGCCACTGGGGGTGGCCTTTAAAATGTTGGAGATGGGATGTAATGTAGAGAGCATCTTTCAGTCATCTCAGTTAACCCATGCCACCTGGGCCTGTCCCGTGACCTCCTCTCAGGGAGTCTGAACGTGTACCGAGCTTGGCGTCAGCACTGGCCTTACAATCACCACCACTTAGTGGCAAATGGCGGCTATTGTTGTTGTTGTTGTACAGCGATCTCAAATGCCCCGACATAAAAGGTGCTATATTAAATGTTTTATTATTATTGCCAATGTACCAATGCAGGACCTTCTTAAAATGAGCATTGCGATCCAGTGAGGCTTTCATGGGTAAATAGTGGCCATTGTTATTATAAAATAAAATAAAAATGACCTCATGTATTCACATTCAGGACATTCAAAACCTTAGCCTTGGCCATCGGCAAATGCAGTCTGGCAATTCAGCAGTCCATCTTTTATGTGGATGTAAGCCAGCTGTTCGAGTATTTATAAATGTGTTTCTCCCACATCCTTCACTCGCTCGACTCGCTCGTGGGTATCTCGGAAAGGAGATTTGTATATACAGTTTTACTCACAAATATACACGCACCCACGCATACGCATTCGGTATAGCAACGCAATTGTGGGGCTATCCTTTAGCATGGGAAACTGTGCATTCTCAACCACATCCTGTAAGCTAAAACCTACCCTTGCAAATATTTTGTTGAGAAGTGGACATGAAAAAATATGCACCGACTCATGCCTTATACTCTGTGGACCAACTGTTACTTGAAAGGATCTCAGAGGTAGCTCTGTAATATCCACTTCCGTGGGGCGTTCTCTAACACGGAAGCGTTGCACTGCTCAGCGACGACATCTTTTCAGATTCTTCATCACGTGACATGACACTGGTAGCACAATCGGGATAAAAGTTTGCAATAATTACAAACGTAAATCAATATACACAATAAAAAAACTGTGGAAATAGTAGTATATATTATCCAGCCATATGTTATTTTAACGTACTACATGATTCGTAATTAACTTCTGGGGTTCAAAGTAAGCAGAGCGTTCAGCTGAATTGAATTACTGTATTTAGATTTAAAGCTTTCGTGACTGCAGGGATTCATCTTCTTGGTTCTTTCGGTAAAGTCACGTAGAAGGGAAATAATAAAATAATGAAAATGTAACATCGTAAAAATGTAACAGCGTCTGAATGACAGAAAGACAGCGTCTGAATGACCCTGTCTTTCCGACAGACCTGTTCTACACTTGAGGACGGCTGCTTGCGTTGTGGCCGAAAGGTCGTGAGAATTGTATTTTATTACGTAAAATTTTCATTATTGAATTATTTCCCTTCTACGTGACTTTACCGAAAGAACCAAGAAGATGAATTACTGTATTCTTTTCTTTCCTGATCAAAACTCTTCCGACCACCGTGTCTCCTTGTATGCGCTTACTTAGATGGACACTAAGTACGGCACTTAATAATTAAATTCTCATCTATCTAAATCAGTTCAAGCCTCCCGTAAATTGCGTAAGCTGCGTGTGGCCACCCCCACTATGAATCCCTCCAATCTCCCTGCCGCTCACTTTGACTTGCTCCTCTCTTCCCTCCCCTCTCATCTCCTGATCACCCACACCTTGGCCCAGTCATTCCTGCTCCCCTCCTCTTCCTGCACTCCACCTTTCTTCCTGCTGCTCATCTTGAGCCATGCCCTCTTTGTCCATCTTGGGGACTTCCATTCCAGCATCTCTCTTTGACTCTACTCCCCTTGTATGCATGCATATTGAACTTGTCTCGCACCGTACGTAGCCAACCTAATTTTTTTTTATAACACTTACTTTTAATGCCCTTTGCTAATTCCCTGCTGGGATGTAGGCCTCACCATACCACGTCGCTCATGGGGGTTGTTTCACGAGACATACTTCACCACGCTGCTCGGTGCAGGTTGGTGACATTTGGGGGGAAACCCAGGACTGGTTTGGATATCACTCATCATTGCTGAAGGCCGCGTCCGGGAATGATATTTGGGTCGCCGGATTTTTGGTGAAGCGCATTGACCCGCTGCGCGGCCACTCCACCTGTTAATAACGCTTCTGCATGCGACGGTGAAATTGCACACTTTTAGAAAGTACAGCGAGGCCGCCGGCAGCATATAATTTTTGTATAAAGACGGGCGTGCAGTGTTGATTCTGTATCGGGCTGAGTTGCCGCTTTAAATATTGATGGCAAACAAATATTTAAAAGGACAAGCGGACGTTTCATCGTCTCGAAAATATCAGTTCCCTCGGCCGCCTCTCAGCCTTTGCTCCAGGCTAAAGCAAAACATGATATCATGGAAACATTTTTAATTCGAGAAGCGATCGCTGCTCGCACCCGATGTCACTCACCGTCACCGGGGCCGTCAAACCAAAACACCGCCTGCGGTGACATGCGGCGTCTCACCAACGCGGGCCAGAGCCGTGGCGAAAACGCTTTTTTTACCGTAACTCGGTTTTAAAAGGCGTCGTCTGCGTTCGTGAACAAAAAATGTTGGGTCATCCGTGCATGTACAGTACACGCGTGGCCCTGGGTGTAAACTCACTGCTGGAATGTGGGCCTCCCTCCATAAACGTGCAACGTGGAGCCAACATTGAGCCAACGTTGGCATGTGGTGGGAACCGTCGGACAAAAGGTGGCCCAACGTTCGTCGCTTGCTGGGTGTCCATGACGTGCATGGAGGTTGCGTGGTCATCCTTCGCCACGCGGCTCTGTGCGGGGGTTGATGAAGGCGGGGTGCAAAGAAGTTGAAATATCGCACAGGACAGCAATGGATTTTGCCACACTGAGTAGTGCATTTACAAGCCCCTTATGCTCTCCAGAAGCTCTGTGCGATGTAGAACTAACGTCGCACTACCTTTACAATGCCGTTATACTATTAACAGTAAGTCATCCTCTGGTTAGGCGAGCCACTGCCATGGAAATGTGGAATTTCCACCGTTAGCTCCGGGTTTATAAACATAGGTGAGCACCGACCCAGGACCCGCGTGAGCGCGAGATACATTTTGACGGTTACGTTTTGTAAATCTTCACGTCATCCATCATGTGACCTGGGGTGCAGTGAAGACATAGTGGTGTGAGATTGTACGTATGGACTTTGTCGCACCGTACATAGACAACCGTGCTAATGAGGGAAGGACATTAAACTGAATAGAAAACGCAGTTCTGAAGATGTGAGTTTTCACTTTAGATGTCAAAGTGCACAGCTCAAGTGGCTTTGATTCCCTGTCCGCGGCTTGCAACGGTGGCGATTAATACCAGCACGGTGAAGTATAGTTAAATAATATTCTTTGTTTTTTTCGGTAAAGTCGCGTAGGTAAAAAAGAGAAAATAAATTAAATCACGACGTTTCGGAGGCAACACAAGCTTCCGTCTTCAACTTTGCTGTGACGGTTCCACCTGAAGACGGAGGCTTGTGTTGCCTCCGAAACGTCGTGATTTAATTAATTTTCTTTTTTTACCTACGTGACTTTACCGAAAAAACCAAAGAGTATGGACCCTTGCAGTCACGAAAAATTCAAATCTAGAATTATAATTAAATAACCTCAATGTCCAAAAGCCGTCGGGAAGGCTAACATTCGGCAGTAGATCATCAAAGAGCTGTGCACATTGTTACTGTTCAATCATCGACAATGTACGTACGTTTTAACAATCCACGATGTGAATTAAATGCTTTTTTTTTAATATTGTCATTTGTACCTGTCCTGCAAGATTATAATCAGTAAATCTCGTCCACTCAGAAATCCAGTGGGGATGACCTTTATTTCCACGCACACAAAGTATAAACCGATAATAAAAAAAACAAATCTGAAGGGGGAAATGATTCATAGTGTTTCTGTTCCTTAGCAACGAAGTCCTGTGCATTAAACAGCACCGGAGCCGGCCGACCTGCGTGGCTACGCACATGGCGTGTAACCCAGCAATGTGGAGGCGAGGGTTGGTTGGTTGGTTGGTCACACAAAATGTTGCGAAACTCCCTTCCTGTGGGGTGTCGATCCGCCATGCCCTGGTTTGCCAGAAGGCCGAACAGCAAAAGTGCGCACTATGATCTGTGCACGTCTGTATGGGATACAGTGTTGCCCGCTCGCAGCTATGGGTTTTCTCGAGGTGCTCCTATTACCCCCGCCGTCTTGTATAAACACACACATTTTTTTTGCTGACAACATCTTTATATATGAAGGACTGCAGAGGTTAAGAAAATGTTGGTGCCGGCTTACAGCCTGGCTGCTGCATTGCAGCTTTGTGGCTCGTCAACGATTGTGAGATGACATTTCCTTGAGCGAACGACACTGTGAATAAAAAAAAAACCTAAACATCATTGTTATATTATTATGATAGACGTGCGACGCGGTATTTCAATTGAGTCACTGCAGAAAATGCGTATCGTTTTAAAAGACCGCTTACGGTAGAACGTGTAGCATTGGAACAACTATAAATATATTTTTAAAACACGCAAGCGTTTACGCGAATATTACAAATCGGCAAAAATTGTCGCGTGGACAGATCTGCCAAAGTTTAAGTTGAGTAACGGGGCCGCTCTTTACGGCGCTGATTACAGCACGCCTCTGTTTTCAATTTGTGACTTGGTGTTGAATAAATCGTGCGTTCGCAACAAGGTTTTCGTTTAACCCAAAAAAAGAAAAAGCAGTGCCATTGACGATTGCTTCATGTTCGTCAGTGGTTCGCTTGTAAATAAATATTTTCACACTGTAAATGTTTTCCCCCTTCCCTCCGAATAAAGATTCCCACTGTCGAGCTCTTGACTTAAACGTGCTGCACACTGAGCGACGTGTATATCGTTTACTGCTTACATCAGATATATTGGGCATTCGTGAAAATTGAAAACTAACCAGTTATAAAAAAAAAGTGCTTAATATTCATAGCCACGTTGAATGTGACTCTGTGAGGAACTAGAAACTTGCAGACAAAACGGGGCACTGCGTAGATGGGTCCGAGTTGCCTTGATATGTTACACATTTTTATTCATGTTTCAGTGGTCATAGGATGGGGGAGGGAAGGGAGATGGGCTATGATGTTCCCAGTTTGTTTGTAAATGACACGTAACTTCATCATTACAAAATGAAATCACCAGCCAGTTTAGCAGTTCCATTTACAATGTATGTACTGTATCGTGAACTTCTTTCACACCTTACGCAGTGAACCGTGCTAATCGGAGGTGCGATATTTATCGATGATACATTGAAACGCGGGTTGGAGCAGTGTTGCGAATGTCCACGCACTGTGCTTTGAAGCTGATGATCCAAGTTCCACTCCCAGACGGGCAACATCAGTGGCGAGTGATAGCTGAACGAGTCCTGGCCTACTCCCTTCACAAACCTGTACTGACCAGAATGGTGAAGTTTGGTTACACAATCCCCATGATCGACACAGTGTCGGGAGACGTTCATCCAGCAGTGAATTAAGAGCTCCAAATGATGTTGTGTAATTGTTACGCCATTGCTCGGGACGCAACGACGCACTGTTGTGGATTATATAGTGAAGAACTGTTAAAAGCACAAATGTGCTGCAATGACAAATCTGACACCTTGACCCAAGTTCAAATGGTTGATGTACATTGCAGCATCGCTGACTACAAGTAAGTGTCATATTCCAGACAAACCTGACCTGAGCCTCGCCTACACATCCACCACTCAGCAACGGGAATACAAATCAGCTTTTAACCCTTCCATGCATCGCGCTCTCTGTGATGTACTGTTACTGCATATCAAACATTTTCAACACATTTGGGGGTTGATGGTCTGTCACCGACGAAACCACATTGAAAACGGTCATATTAAACTTGGTTCACAGATTAATGTGGTTAAATTTCAGCTCCCACAATTAAAACAAATATCGGTTCGACTGTCACGTGACGAATGCTACTCCCTGTGGCAGAGCGAATGGGAATGTGCCGCTCCCTACTGTGTGGAGCAGAGGTCACGTGAATGGTTCTCAGAGGTAGCTCTGTGACATCCTATTCTGTGCACCGCTCCTCTAACACAAATTATTGCATTGCTCTACGAGCGATCCAACCGGATTATCCGTCTCATGACGTCACACCGATAGCCTATTCAGGATAGAGTCGGTCTGAAAAATATGAAAACAATGGCAACACACAATGCAGTCGTGCCAGCAGAGCGTCACATCACAAAGCTGCAATGCTGTAAGTTCCCCGTTTAAATTTGGGGAGGGGCGTGGCACCTGAAGGGTAAACACAGCCAAGAACACGGAGCCTCCTTCGCACTGTTGCCCGTAACCCCCCCCCTTCACGGCAGCGTACAAGCTGGAACGACTCACAGAGCCCGAGCAATGACGCCTCCTCACACGCTGCGCGCAACAGCGGCACCTCAACCAGAGGTCGCAAACGGGTTTTGATTCCCTACCCGTACCCGTACCCTACCCAAAATGAGTGACAAACGGTTACTCACCAGTGACTCACGGCCTACCCGTGACCGTACCCGGCCGCGCCAGAGTCGCAAACGGGTACCCGTACCCGTACCTGGCCGGGTACGGGTAGCCGGGTATCGGGTAGGGTACGGGTATCGGGTACCCGGTTGCGACCTCTGACCTCAACGCACAGCGGTTAGCGACCAGCGCTGCCGCCCTCTGCTCAACGCAGAGTGCCACATCGGCCCTTTGCAGAGGCAAAACCAGATGCGCCACACAACTGCGATGTGACAGCTGAGCCCTTTTCTGCGCTGATTGGGGTCCTTATCTCTGCCTGCTGGTGCGTGCGTTGGGAGTAGGGGGGGGCGCCTCCCCACCCACTCTCTCTTCAAAACCATCACTCCCGTGCAAGCTCATGCCACCGCACGGCCCGTGTGAACTCGCGATAACCCTGCACGTTCGTCCGCCTTGGGGAGAGCTCGCGGAAAAAAAAAATAAGAATGCGCGCATTCCACCGCCGGTTACGCGGGGGGGAAGATTTAATGTGTGTAAAAGGTGTCACGGCGCGTCGGGGCCGCGTATTTAACGCAACGACTTCCCTTTCTGCGAGCGGTTACGCGGATAAAGCCGCGGAAGGCGATCCGAATGGAAGCGGGCATAATTTAACGGGGATTTAGAATTCACATTTGTTTTCATAATGAATTCCAATGAATATCCCAAGGCTGCACGTGGCGTGCGGATATATGAATATTTTCCATTTGTCAGCGCCTTATCGCGATTAACGATGTTTCAAATCGTTTCCCTTTTCAGCTCCGGTGATCAGCAGATTCACAAGGAGAGCATCCGGTAAGAGCCCATTTCTATTCCCACCACCACCAACACCAACACGCAGCTGGGAGAGAGAACACGAACCGCGCGCGGGTGTTCCCGCGCAGAGGCACGACGAGAATTATGCCGGCATATATTGGTATTGACCGCTCGCCATTTCCTGCTTGCGATGACAGCTTTGGGAGGCCGATAACGCCCACCCAGCTGGGCCCATGGCTTTCCTGCCACTTACACAGGCAGGACCCTGCTGCACCGGTTATTAACACCGCATGCATATGGCTAGCATCCATATGAAATGCTATTTCAGTATTTTTGTTTATATAAAATTTACGGACCCTGCAATGTCTTGCTCACTACCACAGCTGGCGGAGGGCCCCCCCCCACTCGAGGCAGATCTAGAGAGCCCCTCTATATGGAGGATATTTTTTTAGCTACTCTTGCGAGAGGTCATTTATACATTCACCTCTAATGTCCCCAAGACACGACGATGAACTGGCAATTTACAATCCCCGATGAGAAAAGCAAACAGGGCCAGAAAATGTGACCCGGTTTGTTCCCTTTCAAAAAAATAAAAATAGAGTCAAGAGAGGATCAAAGTCAGAATCTGTATTTACCCTGAACAAATCCGATGAGTTACGAAGCTCTTTTGCACACATGTCCAGTTGTGGACGGGGGTCAGAGAAAGTCACAACAACAAACACGATTGAAACGGAGTGCGTCCCACGCCAGCCACCGTTGATCTGACTTTGGCGTGGCTGCTCCCTGCACAGCGGTGGTGGGGCTCTCATGGGGAGCCCCCCCCCCCCCCCCTGTGCATTAAGGCTCTGCCAGGACTGACGCAGATAAATAATTCATCCTGGGAGGAAGCAGTAGGCTAATGAGCCGTCGTGTGGAGCAGTGGCATTTCAGCGGATCAATACAAAAACATTTCCACAGATGGCAAGACGATAAAGCTTCCTTATCATAACCTACTAATTAGACTCCGCGGGTGAAGGCTTCAGAGGGATTAAGCATGCAAAGTTCACGGATTATGATATTTTGTGGCGTGCTTACGTCAATAAATGTGATAAATGTTTTTTGAGCGACCACATTCTGATTTATCCAGGGCACCCGAAATCCTAAAGTTATATTTGACGTACAAACTCCACGTGCACATTGCACTGCATACTCTATTTATCGGGCAGATCTCACAACCTGGCAAGACCAGTTTTGATTCAATGGTAAAACACTCTTTGAAAGCACATGACAGAAACTCTTCATGAAGAGGGAATGCGTGACAGAGTACATAAATGAACCATCCTTCCGCCTGTCATTCCAGCCTATCCGACGAGAATTCTAACATTGCAGATATATCCTCTCAGCATCACTGTGTGACGTTTTATTTCTTTTGTAAATAAATCACCATATTTATTTTGCCTTAATAAAAATGTAATCTTATTGGCTACATATGTGCCCCCAATCTCCCCTCCTCCTCCTCCCCTCGTGTGGATGTTAATCTGCAGGAACTGTTTTAAAGACTATCATAATCATCAGACATGCTCTACACACACTGCTGGATGCCTTTGCCATCTCACACGGTCCCATGATACCACAATCCATCTTGCTCCTGCACATCCACTTATCTCCTCTTCTCCCTGCTGCTTGTCCTCTTTGGTGTGTTCCCTGATACGACTGCCATTCTGTCACCAGTCTCATCCATTGGCCATCATTCAGTCGAGAGATATGTTCTGACCAGGCCCACTAACGTTCTTGAACAATCCACAACGATTTGCGGTTGTTGCTCTTATCCACGTGTTCCTCAATCTGCCTCTCAGTCTAATTCCCAGAATGCATCTCTCCATATCTCTGCGCTACACTTTTCAGCGTTTGTTCCATGTCCTTTGTCAATATTCATGTTCCTGGGCCACGTTATAGCAAGTAATATTATGTTTTATTTTTTATTATTTTATTACTTCCCTTCTACGTGACTTTACCGAAAGAACCAAGAAGAAGAAGTAATATACCGTACACCTTTTACAATATTTTTTCCCTTCAGACGCATTGGGATATTGCTATTCATCATCAAGGCTATACGGTGCACATTTCATTTTTTTTTCTCTCCAAGGATTCCAAAACGACCACTGTGCAGGCCCTCAAATCAATCGTTTTCCGTACAGTATTCAGGCGACCATTGCCAGCGTTCTCCGCGAGTGACAATGCTGCACGGAATCCCCACTGCCTTGCTCTTTGCCTAAAATGGTTAATTGTGAGGCAGGTAAAACAGAGATGGCACGTATATCCAAATAGGGGCACTGCGTCACGTAGTTTGACGATGAATATGAGTCGATCTTAATAAATAAATAAATCCCATTTCAAATGCGCACGTGACACTCGTGCACGTAAGATAATTGAGGCTACGTCTGATGAAGGCTTTATTAGAAAATCAGTACAAAGAAACACAGCGGTAATTTGTTTAAGATGGGAGGGGTGGGGGGGGCACTGTCCGAAAAGAGAGAAAAGATTTTGACAACAGCAGCAAATGCGATCTTCCAGAACAGGAGGGTACACTTTAACGAGCAATGGAGATAACCCGTAACGCTATCACGTAAAGAGATCGGCAATTCACCAGCATTGATTCAAAGCAAGCCTGCCTCTGCTGATGAGACGTTGCGTGTCGAAACCGTTCCAGAGTTGAGGTTCCAATGGTGTAAATGCTTACCCCGAGCTCTCATACTCTGATGGTGCATTGTCTTTGAGTTGTGCGCCTTTTGGCGTCATCTGGTCCAACCCATGTGAGACTAGGCTCTAAGGAAAGCTGTCTCGGATGTGGACCAATCAACTTCAAGGACAGTGCATATATTATCAGAGTTAGGTTTTTTTTTGCATTATGGCTGCAGGTATTGTGGTCTATGCAAACATGACTCCTTGTAAAAAAGGTGTCAGTTTTGTTGCCAGATAGAAGGGTAAAGAACCAATTATCGTTCCAGAGTTGTTTACTTGTCTTGAAACAAGGTGCGGCTGACGGGTTACGTGAGAAATATTATTTTTTACGTGGAGACGGATATGCGAGCAGACATTCTCTGCTCATTTATTCTGTGGTGATCACAGATTACAATCCCAGTTGCATTCTTTAGCCCTCATTGTTTCACGGTGGCATGAATATTCTGCAGAAAGTCGCATTTGCAGTGGAATAGCGTGCACGCGTTATTTCAGTGTGTGCTATTCCAGTTGTTGGGGGTGGGTGGGGGGTGTATTTCTCAAGCTGCAACAAGAAAGGGATGAGGAGTCTATCCTCAATTGGTCTAGACAACTATTGTTGCCCAAATTACAGCCTTTGGACAAGAGCGATGGTGTGCAACGATTGCGGGTTTTTCGCAATCGCTTATCTCTGATAATGGCGATGCCAACATGACCAAGTCACTTTGTGATCGTTCCCTTGCAGCATGCAGTTTCGTCATGCAAAACCATTAACACGTAATTAAACGAATAATTTAATTACCTGACTGTAATCATTCCCGCGACGTTGCCATTGTTATCATCTTTCGATGAAAACGGGTGAACGTGAATTATAATTACGGTGCATGTACAATGAGCTGGTAATTCAACACTTGAGGGTAATATTCGGCACGCAGTGGCATGGCATTGAACACATCAGCCACACCAAGACAAATACGTTGGGAATATTTTATTTGGAGCCAGGAATGGCATTACAATTGTGTGTGCCCCCCCTCCCCCATTATATAATACCACTCAAACCCGTTTGACACTGATGACAATAATCAAATGAAGAATGACAAAGTAACAAATGGATAAACGAAAAAAAACGTACGGGAGATTTCGTACTCTTAGTTCTTTCGGTAAAGTCACGTAGGTAAAAAATGAAAAAAAATAATAAAAAATAAAAATCACGACGTTTCGGAGGCAACACAAGTCTCCGTCATCAGGTGGGACCGTCACAGCCAGATTTGCTGCATCAAGTGAGGCAGGGATTCAAGATGCAAGCTCTTAAATACAAGTTAAGGGGGAGGAGAGGGGGGGGAGCTTTTTATTTTATTTTTTATTCATTTTAATTTCATTTTTTACCTACGTGACTTTACCAAAAGAACTAAGAGTATGAATCCTTGCAGTCACGAAAGCTTCAAATCGGGAGATTTCGTAATCATTGGGCACACGTCACGCTGCTGCTGTTACCAACCGACAGCTGGTTGGGTGCTCAGAAAGGTGTGCATGGGCAGTGCTTGCTTCGTTCAAATCAATCATAATTTCATATTGATAGGCGCCAGAGCAAATCGGTGTTCGATATAAATACTGAGCAAGGACGTGATTGCAGACCAAATGCAATGTTCAACAACAATACGGTATTGGCATTTTATATACACTACAGACAGAAGAGAATTTAAAGCAAACATTTCCCCACGTCATTTGAGTTATTAATCAGCTATCTGAAAAGAATGTCTTTAATTTATTCCCAAGTTTATTAATTATCCGGTGCACTGATAATTATATTTTCTGTGTAAGCTGTTCAACAACTTTGGTGCCAAAATACGGCAGTGGCTCGCTCTCTCTGGCTCACTCGCCCCCTCTCTCTCTCTGGCTCACTCACCCACCTGCTCTCTTTCTCACTCGCCCTCTCGATCTGGCTCACTCGCCCCCTCTCTCTCTCTCTGGCTCACTCACCCGCCTGCTCTCTTTCTCACTCGCCCTCTCGATCTGGCTCACTCGCCCCCTCTCTCTCTCTCTGGCTCACTCACCCGCCTGCTCTCTTTCTCACTCTGGCTCACTCGCCCTCTCTCTCTGGCTCACTCACCCGCCTGCTCTCTTTCTCACTCTGGCTCACTCGCCCTCTCTCTCTCTCTGGCTCACTCACCCGCCTGCTCTCTTTCTCTCTCTGGCTCACTCACATACCTGCTCTCTTTATCACTCTGGCTCACTCGCCCTCTCTGGCTCACTCACCCCTCTCTCTCTGGCTCACTCGTCCGCTTTCTCTGGCTCACGAGCCCACGCTCTCTCTCTCTGGCTCACTCATCCACTCTCTCTCTCGCTCTCTCTGGCTCACTCACCCTCTCTCTCTGGCTCACTCACCCTCTCTCTCTCTGGACAACCAGCGATCCTGCAGGATTCACCAAAGCCCCCCCGCGCCCCTCCCCGCAAACCCCAGGGCTGTGACGCCTTCGTTGCTAGGTGTTGCACAATGTTGTGCACAGCACGCTAATGGAATGTTGACAAGAAGAAAGTGGGGGGGGGGGGGCGCGAGATGGGGCTGGGCTGGGTAGAGGGGGTAGGTGGGGGAGTGCGGATGCAGTGAAGAAGGGGGCCGTGGGGTAGACTGAGTCAGAACGGATGGAGAGAGGATGTTCGTCCACCTGCTGCTGTGAAGGTGTTTCTACTTGAGTGCTAATCCCTCGCTAATTAAGCTGTGCTATTGCCCCCACTGGCATTTAGCATTTCCAAACTTTTTTTTATTTCCTGCCTCGTTCACGATAATTATAGGCAAATATAAACCTGAGCTTTTTTTATCTTCTGAGCACGCATATTCACGGCTTATTTAGAAGGAGGTTCTAGTTCATGTACATCCGGTGTTTGTCCATCCACTGCTGAATGAGGGCCTCCCCCCCCCGCCACCACCACACGTTGAGGGCTGGCCACCGTACCGGTCAGTGTGGATTTGGGGAATGCGTGGAGCACAGACACGGGAACATAGAGAGCACAGCACAACAATGGGTCCTCTTGCTCGTGGCTCTACAGCCTGCTGTGCATGATGGTCACCCATCTAAAGCAGTGTCCAGGCTCGCGATTTGCCTAGCTGCTAAGATCTGGTGAGATCGGGCACATTGGTCAAAGGCCAGCAGCAAGTAAGTAAATACAATGCAATTTATTTTTTACAATAAAATATATTGTTACATTTTATATAACATTTGGACGCATGAATTGATTTTAAGAAGCCATCATTACCGTTAATGTGAAAGTAACTACAGTATCTATGACCAATGCACGCACACACATTGTAAGTATAGGGTTCTTACAACTCCCAATCTAAATTGTTGCATCTTCCATCAATGGCAGTTATAGTGTACAAGATGAAATACCATACAGAAGACCTACCCTGACGAGTCTCAACGAGGATGAAACCAGTGCAGCAGCTGCCTTGGCTTACCTTTCTGCTGCCAAAACACACACAAAGATAACACAAGGCCGTGTGTCGCAGGATGTGTGCAAGAACGGCGATGATGTCATCTCAAGTTTAAAACCTAGATTCTGCTAGCCAAAACAAAGACCCGAGGTTGTAATTCGTGTGAGGCCACGCGGTGGTTTTATGCCAACATCGTCAATAACCCTCCGCCACCCGATAAGATTGTCGCGTCTAGAAAAGTTACTATCCGTACGTGCCAATGTACAGGGTGCTTCAAAAAAATGTGAACACTTCGGAGAATTTGCAACAGCACCGCAATAAATGTGCCTCCGGGCTCTGGAGACCACCTGGAGAAGATTCCAGGCACGTGTTGAGAATGATGGCGAACACGTGGAGACTCTTTGACTCTTTGCAGCTATTAACATACATTTGTTATCACGTGACAGTGTATTATTATTCGTTCTTTCTCCATTAAAAACGATAGTCCCATATAAGTGTTAACATTTTTTGAAGCGCCCTCTACTGATCACAATTTTGACCAATATATTAAAAAAAAAACTCTCCCTCACCCGTGGCGTTACACTCTTCACGAAATTCAACATTGACCCACGACGACGTTTCGCACAAACTGTTTCGAGCTTCGTCAGGTAATGAACTCCTGGACTCGAGTGACGTCGCCCTGACAAGCGAAGCGTTGCTTGCTAAATTTCGATTTAAAGCTTTCGTGACTGCAGGGATTCATCCTCTTGGTTCTTTCGGTAAAGTCACGTAGAAGGGAAGTAATAAAATAATAAAAATAAAACATAATAAAATCATATAATATTACTTCCCTTCTACGTGACTTTACCAAAAGAACCAAGAAGGCGTTGCTTGCTATTATGCGTCGCTGCCGAAGACGTGTGCTTGCATACACAGTACCGTACACGGCGTGTTGTGAGGGTGGATCGAGCCCGTGGGATGTACCTGGCCCTCCTCCTCCTCCTCATCACGGCGTCTCTCCTCCCCTCAGTGTGTGCGGAGGCCTACAATCCCGACGAAGAGGAGGAAGACACAGAAGCCAGAGTGAGTAACCAGTCACAACGGCTCACTCGAATAATAACGGTGATAACAAACGAAAAACATGAATTTGGATCTCCTACAAAGATCCCACATTTGGCTAAGAACATAACCGTCAACCCATATGGTTTACCCGTTTTCAATACGGGCAAAAAAAACATTATTTGTTTTGTCTATTTGTTTATGTTTCTTCCTTGTGATGGGACTTTGTAGGATGAACGTTGTTGAGATTTATAAGGGCACGGGATGACCAATACGGTCTGAATTTGTCTGTAATAAGGTAGGACAGGTATGTGATGAATACCAATTTAATGTAGATTGTAGACTTTCCTCACTACCATTAAGAACGATACGTCGTGAGAATTTTTTTTATGTTTTATTTTTATTATTTTATTAATTCCCTTCTACGTGACTTTACCGAAAGATCAATGTAGACTTTCCTCACTACATTTCTGATTCCGAATACAGTGTAGTAATAGCTGTATATTTACACAGTGCTTTCCATGATGTGGTTTGCGTTCACAACGTCGCATTTCCGACGCACTGGGAACTGAGAGGTACGGTCGGATATGTGAGCGTCATTATCAAATGACAGTTGCGCCACGCACAAAATAGGCTCCCGGATACCAACTATGGCACAATATTTTCTTTAAGCATGGGGAAAATGCTTTACTCTGCTTTAGGAGCAAGCAAATGCACGTGAGAATAAGCATGAAAATATGACCTATGTGAAGAGGTCATATTTGTGAACATCTGTGGAAACTGACACTCGTGCAACAGCAGTGCACTGGGGGGTGTGGGGCAGTTATGTGGTCAGAGCGGATATGCGGCAGTGTGCGACATGGAACTGTTTGCTGTATGACACATGAGCCTTTTGCACCGACCATCACCTACCGATTGTTGCAGGCATGGTGCATTCACGCGACAGTGTAAGAATATTACCAAATCATTACACCGCTTCAAATCAACATTACACTGCCGGCCTTCACTATTAACAGCTTTTATTTCAGAAGCCTCGGTCGCTTAGTTGTTCTTTTGTCAAAGCCTTAAACACCCCATTATCCGCCTTCCTCCGTGCTCTTATATAAAATAAATAAAAATGACCCCGACAAAAATTGACTTCAATTCATCACTGTTTTAAAAACCACTAACTGCAGCGATGATGAATGCACTATACCCGCACACGGATGGTTGTACATATCGGTCAAATTGAAACGCACGTGGACAACCCCCGTGTTCACACCAACCACAATCGCGTGACGTCCATGCAAATGTGTCGATGCCGCGTGTGAAACGGTGACGCATGGAGGCCATCGATTGCCATCTCATGACCAGAGGCATCGCGTCACATCGCAGACCCCACGGGAGACGGCAGTGGATTGGTCACAGCAGATGCGAATGATGATGATACACGCATCAACGTGCGTGCATAGTAATTGTGGATTTTCAATTCGTATGTTGTATATACACTTAAGAGTTCTTCAATCGGTATCATTTTTGTTGGGGTATTTTCTATTTGACAATTTATAATTATTCAAATATATAAAGAGCCCTGACACAGTCATTCTCAGGGCAATGATGACAATACCGCAATGAAGAATGACAAAGTGCCACATGTATAAAAGGAAAAGCATATGGGAAGATTCATGCTATATGGGCATATGCCAAACTGCTGCTAACAATAGAGGTTTTTGGGTTAGATCGTGTAAATATATAAATGTGTCGTTAAAACCCGCCACCACCCGACAACAGCCAACTAGTAAGGTTTGTCACGTAAACAGAACGTGGCCAATTCGTCACTAGTACAGCACTAGTGTATAGTGTAGTGTATAGTGCAGTGTATAGTGTAGTGTAGTAGTGTATGGTATAGTGTAGTATACCAGAGGTGTGGACTCGAGTCATGTGACTTGGACTCGAGTCAGACTCGAGTCATGAATTTGATGACTTGCGACTCGACTTGGACTTGCATAACAATGACTTTGTCCCACCTATGAGATGTGGACTCGAGTCATGTGACTTGGACTCGAGTCAGACTCGAGTCATGAATTTGATGACTTGCGACTCGACTTGGACTTGCATAACAATGACTTTGTCCCACCTATGAGATGTGGACTCGAGTCATGTGACTTGGACTCGAGTCAGACTCGAGTCATGAATTTGATGACTTGCGACTCGACTTGGACTTGCATAACAATGACTTTGTCCCACCTATGAGATGTGGACTCGAGTCATGTGACTTGGACTCGAGTCAGACTCGAGTCATGAATTTGATGACTTGCGACTCGACTTGGACTTGCATAACAATGACTTTGTCCCACCTATGAGATGTGGACTCGAGTCATGTGACTTGGACTCGAGTCAGACTCGAGTCATGAATTTGATGACTTGCGACTCGACTTGGACTTGCATAACAATGACTTTGTCCCACCTCTGTAGTATACTAGTACAGCACTAGTGTATAGTGTAGTGTATAGTGCAGTGTATAGTGTAGTGTAGTAGTGTATGGTATAGTGTAGTATACCAGAGGTGTGGACTCGAGTCATGTGACTTGGACTCGAGTCAGACTCGAGTCATGAATTTGATGACTTGCGACTCGACTTGGACTTGCATAACAATGACTTTGTCCCACCTATGAGATGTGGACTCGAGTCATGTGACTTGGACTCGAGTCAGACTCGAGTCATGAATTTGATGACTTGCGACTCGACTTGGACTTGCATAACAATGACTTTGTCCCACCTATGAGATGTGGACTCGAGTCATGTGACTTGGACTCGAGTCAGACTCGAGTCATGAATTTGATGACTTGCGACTCGACTTGGACTTGCATAACAATGACTTTGTCCCACCTATGAGATGTGGACTCGAGTCATGTGACTTGGACTCGAGTCAGACTCGAGTCATGAATTTGATGACTTGCGACTCGACTTGGACTTGCATAACAATGACTTTGTCCCACCTATGAGATGTGGACTCGAGTCATGTGACTTGGACTCGAGTCAGACTCGAGTCATGAATTTGATGACTTGCGACTCGACTTGGACTTGCATAACAATGACTTTGTCCCACCTCTGTAGTATACTAGTACAGCACTAGTGTATAGTGTAGTGTATAGTGCAGTGTATAGTGTAGTGTAGTAGTGTAGTGTATAGTGTAGTATACTAGTACAGCACTAGTGTATAGTGTAGTGTATAGTGCAGTGTATAGTGTAGTGTAGTAGTGTAGTGTATAGTGTAGTATACTAGTACAGCACTAACCGGTGTGTTGGTGAGCCAAGCCACAACATTTATGAAGCTCGTTGTAATTACTGGCGAAACGTCGTACTCCGTTTGTAAATGTTGTTATACATTTACGCGATCTAACCCAAAAAACCTCTATTATGGATGATATTGGTTGCGAAAGCCTACCACGTGTTCAACCGCTGCTAACAAACCGAACGCTGGTTGGGTGCTCATTTCATATTTTTACCTCCCATGCAGCACATCTCAAGGACTGAGATGTTGCATAGAAACGTTGTGGGTTTAGTTTGTTGTCCTTCCCCCCGCACCTCCGATTAGCATGGTTAGCTACGAAAGACCTTCAACGTACAAACATGCAAGGTGCCAGAGCAAAAAGTGTTGTTCGATATTTCGATTTAAAGCTTTCGTGACTGCAGGGATTCATCTTCTTGGTTCTTTCGGTAAAGTCACGTAGAATGGAATATGTTTCATTTTTATTATTTTATTATTTCCATTCTACGTGACTTTACCGAAAGAACCAAGAAGATGTTGTTCGATATATAATTGCTTAACAAGTGCTTGTAGACCAAATACCATGTTCAACAACAATACAGTGTACACAATATGCCTTTCATTCAGTTGAAAAACATTTTTATCACTCCAGTCTTGCTCTTGCTCACAGAGAAGATGGAGCGATGAAATCAGCACCTGTGCGGGAGCTGGATCAGGGGTCGACAACCTGCCGCTCCGGGGATGCACGTGGCTCTTTAAGGACCGCTTCGTGACTCTTATTCATTGAGGACCAGCGTCTCTTATTCACCGCGTGAATTGTGGCTCTCGAAAGATTTAGGTTTTTTTTTTTTACCGAATTCAAATAGAATAGCTCTTCTTGATCTTTTGCTTGGCTACCCCTGAGCGAGATGGATTGTCACATCGCGGCACTATGAGAGGTTGTTGCCAGCTTTGGGGGCAGGGTCTTCATACAGCAGTGGTTGATCATTCATGAATGGTGATGATGGTGATTATTATGACTATATGTTGCATGTAGCGGATTCACATCCCCCGCCCCACGCCTCTTCTGCAGCCACTTGAGGAGTTACCATTCACCACAATGCTCAAAAGAGGAAACATTTCTTTAAACTTCAAACCTGACTTGTGACTACTCGTGCAATCGTGCTCACACATGTGACCGAATGAATGAAACAGCCACTTTTATGGCTTAATGCATCGCAGATAGTTCTCAGTGTGTAAGTTTGCAGCTTCATGAGCAGTGTGTACTGCAGCGTGTGTTGACTGGAGATAAGGAGAATGTTTATCTCTGCAGGTCATTCATCCCAAGACAGACGAGCAGCGCAACAGGCTGCAGGAGGCCTGCAAGCACATCCTAATCTTTAAAAACCTCGACCAGGTAAGACATTGCATAACTGCACACAGCACCGATGTCAACAATTACGTCAACAAACAATCTGATAACCCCGCACCGATTACTGTAAAACATCATCACAATTACCGTACACGTTTATATTTACGTAGAAATAAACATGTGTGGCTTGTGGCCAAATCGCCCAGAATGCGTTCGATCTCGTCATATCTCGGAGGTGAAGCAGATATGAGCCTGGACAGTTTTTGGATGGCCAGCCACTTAATGTAACAGATGTTACAGGCTGCAGCAGCGCTACATCGTGGGGTAGTGCAGAGAAATGCATTGTTGTACTGTACTTCTGTTGTGCTCTTCGACAACCCGCACTGACCAGCGTCGTGGAGTTCAAATAACCTCTCCCCCCCCTCCACCAAACGATCTCCACGGAGCGGGGCGGCCATCATCCAGTAGTGGAATGACAAAGGACCGTTACGTGTGCAAGTGCAAACACGTACAAAAAAATGCACATGTCGTTAAGATGTTGACCGGTGGCTAGCAGCTGCGTCGGTGCATGTTGTGTTTAATTTACAAAAGGAGAGAGAGAGAACACGGGCGAGGTTCATCACATAGTGCCGAGTTGTTTACGGAAACTGTGTCAAAACACTGTCAACACAAGTGGTAATGTCTACGAACAGGGAGCGCATTCATTTTAAACCGTATCTCCCACAAATCTGAAACGGCGTTTTAAGTGCTACGGGCCGAGATAAAAAAAAAATTAACGAAACTTTTTTTTACCAGGTAAGGCCCACTGAGATATATATATCTCTTTTTCAGAAGCGACCTGGCCACAAATGATAGCTCAACGAAGTGGCTTATCACGTGGAAATGTATCGCAGCCAAACACTCTAAACGCATGTTTCTAACGTGGAGGGAAAAACCGGAGGACCTGGAGAAAAATCCACGCGACCACAGGGAGAACATGCACACTTCAAATATCCAGGCGTCAGGATCAAACCCACGAACTCCTGCATACCTGTCGAGGGAGTTAACATCTCGCCACCGTAGCGCCAAAAATACTAATATGTCCCTCCCCCCCCCCATCTACTTCAGGAGCAGATGTCACAGGTTCTGGACGCGATGTTTGAAAAGACGGTGGAGACTGGGGAGCACGTCATTGACCAGGGAGCTGATGGAGACAACTTCTACGTCATTGAGAGGTGCAGCAGGATGGTAGCGATGAACATTTGAGCACTTTCCAACTGCGGTTGAAAGAGTTGATACATTAGCTGTGTTTGTGCGTGAACGGGGGGGGGGGGGGCGGGGGGGTCGCAATAGCTGCCGCAAAAGTTCAACATACATACAAAGAGAGAGTCCAATAAATGTGTGTTGCTACAAGAGACTTGCCCTGCAAGTGAATAACTGGACAAATTGATGAAAGAGCTGTCCAAAACTTGTAAAAAGCAGAATGTAACCGCACTGTTAAGAAAATTTAAACAAATGTTGCCATCTTGCATAAGGACCTTCCTTTATTTGCAAAAATATATTTCTATTTTGAGTCAACTGCCCTGCAATTTGATGAACTGTCACAATTCAGAATCACGAAATTTGTTTTAATTTTTTAAGTGTAGAGATTATAGTAGCCACAACTGGCTGCAGAGGCCACATGAACCTGTGACATACAACATATATAAATAGAAAAAACAGTGATTCTAACACATGCAATTGAATGCATGTGTCTTGAGCATAGGAATCAATATTAACCAATACTTTAAATAGTTTCGATTTAAAGCTTCCGTGACTGCAGGGATTCATCTTCTTGGTTCTTTTGGTAAAGTCACGTAGAATGGAAATAAGAAAATAATAAAAATAAAGAAGAAGACGCTGTCTTCTCGACAGACCTGTTCTTCACCTGAGGACGGCTGGTTGCGCTGTGGCCGAAACGTCGTGAGAATTATTTTATGTTTTATTATTATTATTTTATTATTTCCATTCTACGTGACTTTACCGAAAGAACCAAGAACTTGAAATAGTTGTTTCACCTCTACATTATCCGAGCCTTTGCGAACGTAAGAGTAGAGTGACACAGACATCGCAGCAAATCCTTCCTATTGCTGTATTCAATCCTCTGCCGATATTAGGAAACACTTTCAACTCTAGATTGAAAACTAATTTCCTTCAAACTGCTCTTTTAGTTTATTTTGTTGTCCTTCAGCCATGTACCTCCGATTCGCGCGGTTGGCTACGTACGGTGCGAAAGAAGTTCAACATACATACCTACATACAAGAGGAGTCACTTGAAAGCAGCGGCAAAATGTATCCGATTCAGGCTCATTCCTAACAGCGTGCTTCAGCCACACCAAACCTCACAAAAATAATATTCAGGGCCTACCTTGGCTCCTCCCACCCTCAACCAGTATATATACAAATACTGTTTTCTTAGAATTTCTCTCACTTGATACAGCGATCGTGCTGTGACGGTTCCACCTGAAGACGGAAGCTTGTGTTGCCTCCGAAACGTCGTAATTTTTATTTTATTTTTATTTTACTTTTATTAATTTAAAATTTTTACCTACGTGACTTTACCGAAAAAACCTAAGAATATGAATCCTTGCAGTCACGAAAGCTTCAAATCTAAAATGTATCCTGCCGTCTGCGTCCATTTGCGAGTGTCCGCGAGGCATGACTGGAGTCGTTTATGCAAACCGTGGATCTTAGGATCCGTCAACGCCGAACCTTCACCCCCCCCAACACCGTGCACGCACGACACGACTCCCCACTCTCCCCCCCGAAGCGTGATTTTCCTTCCGTTCGGCAGGGGGATGTACGACATCTACGTGACGATGAACGACGTCTCGCGCTGCGTGGGCGCCTACAACAACCGGGGGAGCTTCGGCGAGCTCGCCCTCATGTACAACACGTCCAGAGCCGCCACCATCATTGCCACGTCCGAGGGGGCCCTCTGGGGACTGGTGTGTATGTTAAAAAAAACGGACCGTCGGGGGAGGGGGCACGCAGGCCACGGACGGCGGGCCTCTTTATTATTGATAGGTTTGAGCAAGACGATAAATAATTAAAGATATACACGAGGCGTGCGGTGGGGGTGGAGTGGTGGTGCGGCGGTTAGCGCTGTAAATTAATTATATAGAGACGTGCATAATAGATGAGGTGGCTGGATCATTTATTTGGGAGGAGGGGGTAGAGGGCAATTGCCCATGTCAGAGTCACTCACTCTGAGATTAGGTCAGCCACCTGTGATTAAACCAGGTTCTCTTCTGCATCGAGTTGCTGGTCTTAGCTCGGTCACCAATATGATATTTTTTTTATTTGGTAAGAACCCTATTGAAAGAAAAAGTAAAAAAAAAATGCCAATGCCTGCCTGGGTAAACAACGAATATATTTTAATGGCGAAGCGGCTCTCGTGCGACAGTTACACATGCATAGCTAACCATGTGAACAGCAAACATCATAAAAGAGGGTTTTGTGTGCTTCGCTATAACATTGAGAATTAAACATTGTAAACGGTAAACAGCATTGAAAAAAAGGTTCTGAAATGCACACAAATTAGTACCTAGGTCCAAATCACCATGCAAAGTAAACTAAACAAATATTGACTTGTTGTTGTTTTTACTGAAAGGTTTGATTATTTTCCATAACGAGTGGAACGATTTGTTAGGTTAATTGTAAACAAGAAATGTTAACGTAAGCTTTATGACTTCATAACAATGCAACTGCGCACACTGTGTCAGTTCGCCCAGCCACGTTGTGGGTGTTTTAATGACAGAATTCAGGAGAGAAGAAAATCATGCCTAAACAAGGTCATTGAAAGTTAATAAATCCAGAGGTGGCTGGGTGGCTCAGAGGTCGAAGGGCTGAGCTGGCACCACTGAGACCCCTGGGTTCAAAGCCACACAGCTGCCTTTGATTAATCACGGTCTTCAAGTTTATCCAGAATAGAGTGTTTTTTTTTATTAGATCGCGTAAATATAAATGTGTCGTTAAACACCACCACCGCCAGACACAGCAAATTAGTAACATTTGTCACGTTAACAAAACATGCCAATTAGTTACTAGTCCAGCACACCGGTGTGTTTGAGAGTAAACCCACAACAGTTACAATTCGAATGACGTTTAACCGGTAATTACAACCAGCCTCATCAGGCGACAGCCAGAAGTTTAGTGAGTTCAGGGGTCTTAGCCTGGTCACTAACTGACTGCGCAGAAAGAGCCCCATCATATTAAGCTTCGTTTTTTTTCCACTTAATTTGGCTAAATCTCAAGTCTTAGAATTACTCATGTTTATTTTGATTTGAGACGAACATTAATCTGTAGCAGGGTGGACAGACAGGTGCAGTTCCTCCAAGTGTGGAGAAGAGGTCACTTGAAGGCATCTCAAAAGTAGTTCTCTGACATCCAATTCCGTGTGCCGTTCTCTCACACTGAGGGTTGCACTGCTCTGTGAAAGAACCAAATGGAACAATCGGATAAACAATTGTGGAAATTTACAAATAATAATAAAAACAAATTCAAGTTAAAGTAACGTCTGTATTATTTGCTGTTCGTTCTGTGGCCAGGATCGCCTTACCTTCAGACGGATCATCGTAAAAAATGCAGCAAAGAAACGAAAAATGTACGAATGCTTCATTGAAACAGTACCTCTACTAAAGTCTCTTGATGTGAGTACATTAGTAAAATGAAATCACCAGCACTCACCTTTTACGACTGCACATTCAATACACACGTACATACATTAGCAAAGTAACAACTATACAATACGAGCCAAGACGCACACACAACAACACCTCGTTGCGTCTTTCTCGCCAACAGTTTTCTGAGAGGTTAAAGGTCGTCGACGTGATCGCGTCGAAAAGCTTTCAAGATTCCGAGCGGATCATTGCTCAGGTGACCCGTCGCAGAAATCTCGTGAAACCGTATTTCGTGAAAAAATATATGCAGGCCGCATTGAAAATGTCGGCTTGCGCGCAATTCACGACTAAAAAAGGAGCCGCCGCACTTTTAAATTGTCCTGTAAACATTTCCACGAGCTGGCAAAACACTGAACTTTTATGACCTTTATTTATCGGTTGCTTTGCATGTCCGTTCCTTTAACCTTTTAACCCCGCTGCCAAAGTGTTAGGTTTCTGTACTTCTTTTTAATTGTTTCGCAAAACCAATTTTAGCTTTCATCTTTGCCGCCAGGGAGAAAAAGCTGACTGTTTTTACCTCGTTGAGTCCGGGGAAGTGAGAATTGCGATGCGGAGGAAGGTAAGAACAACACTCGCGCGTCAAACGCGTGCCTGATTTAGCACGTTGCAGCACACCGCTAGGATGTGACGGAAATACAATTCACTGGACTTGTATTCTATTTCAATATGGTCATATTTAGGATATGTTGATGGGCACAGGAGGACAGCTTGTGTCTGAGATCATCAATTTGGCGTGGACCTAACCACAAACCTATGCCTCGCAGCACGAAGAGTAGCTCTGTGGTGTCTCTTATAAAGTTGTTCCTGAATATGACGTGATTTTTTTTATGTATGTTTGCAGTTCCAGACGGGACAGTTTTTTTTAAACTCATTCTCACACCGATACTTTAATTATAGAGTACAATAATTGCTAATATTGTCATTATAATGCAAAACATGTTGAGCACAGCTGATATTTGTTTTGACCGGGTAGCACGACACATTCACTGGGGAATCTCAATCTGTGTAGCATTCCTCTGCTTTTAGACAAAAGTCGCATCTGGTTTCTGGCATCCACTCGCCTGCCTGGGTGAATGTGTATTTCCTCATTGATTGTCAAAAACTCGTTGCCAATTACTCTCCTGTAGGCATTGAAGGAACGTTTAATATGTTAACTTATAAAATATTGGCTTCATTTCCATATCTCTAATTATGAAATGTTTTCATTATACCAGCCTCTTGTCCTTCTAGCCCTATGTTAATCAGCAGAATTTGTTTTAGCACAAGTTCGATTTTCTTGGAAACCCATGAGCAGAGCGTATTAAACAAATACTGCTGGTTTACCTGATGTTATTGGAAAAGGCCTTTCTAAACAATATAAGCCTGTCACTGCAAGACACAATATTGCGTAAAAACGAATTTTGCACATCAGAACATTTCACAGCAAATGCAGATGATTCCTTCACCAATGGATTGGTGACTGTGGTCTCCAATTTAAAATCATGGACCACAAGAGTAAAGCTACTGCCGGCTTCAATCATTCACCACAAGCCGTCCACTGGCTCACTCGCCAACCTTGACAATAACATAAATAATCCTTAATCAACTCTATGCCATACAAAAGAAGCACCTGAGAAGTCAACGGCCTTCGCGTAAGTCTATAGATCTCTTTGTAAGTCTATAAATCTCCACGTGAGACGATATCTCAAACCGCTGACCGCATATAGTGATGCCAATACCCCCTTCGATCGTTCACCGGCTTCAATTCAGACATTCAGCACGAGGCCACTCCTGCGCTCATCCACTGGCTCACTCGCCAACCTCGGCATCAAAGTAGAAACATCGCCGACTTAACTCCAGGCCGTGCGTTATAATGACAAGAATGCGTGATTTCAATTTGCTCCGCGTGCCTCCGTCTGAAACGCCCGCGGCAGTCGGTGGCGGAGATGGACCCGCGGGAGGTGGAGATCACGCGGTGCACGCGCGGACACTACTTCGGCGAGCTGGCGCTCGTCACCAACAAGCCGCGCGCCGCATCGGCTTACGCCGTCGGGGAAGTCAAATGCGCCGGTGAGTCCAGTCGCTGGCTGTTGAGGGCGCCGCGCGGTGGGCGAGACATTAACTACCTCGTCGTATTCTTGGTTCTTTCGGTAAAGTCACGTAGAAGGGAAACAATAAAATAGTAAAAATATAAAACCATAAAAGTCTCACGACGTTTCGACTGCAACACACGCAATCGTCATCAGGTGTGTTGCAGTCGAAACTTCGTGAGAATTTTATTGTTTTATATTTGTATTATTTTATTGTTTCCCTTCTACGTGCCTTTACCGAAAAAACCAATAATTTTAATCCCTGCAGTCACGAAAGCTTTATCCCCATGGTCGTGTGGATTTTTCTCCGGGTCCTCCGGTTTTTTCCTCCACATTTAGAATCGACATCATGTGTTTAAAGTATTTGGCTGCTGCTATAAATTTCTACGTGATAGGTCACATTGTTGAGCTATCATTTGTGGCCAGGTGACTTCTGAAAAAGAGCAATATAGCTCAGTCGGCCTTACCTGGTTGAAAAAAAAATAGTTTTACTTTAGTTTTCTAATATCCATTATTCTTCTTCTCCGACTGTCCATCGCGAACGATGATGACTGCGGAGAACAGCTATCAGCATCATTTCATTGCGCTCCGGTGGGATGAGAAGCCCAGCCTTTGAGCGGAAGCATCGACCACACTATGGGCAAGAATTGGGATTTATGTTGTGCCGTTTCTGCTGTTGATTATCATAACGTGTATGTATGTTGAACTTCTTTCGCACCATACATAGCCAACCGTGCTCTCATCGGAGATACGGGCGAAGGCCAACAAACTAAACACACACAAAAAAAAACATGATTTATGTGCGTGTGTTTTCGTTTAGAAATAGGCAAGTTTACGCATTCGTTGCTTTTTGTTCAAGGTTAAAGGAAGAGTATTTATATATATATTTTTTTTTAAATCATTAAAACATTATTATAGAGTTCTGTAAACATTATAGTTTACAGACCTCTATCGATCCACTGCTGGATGAAGGCCTCCGCACATCCGGAAGGGCCATGGGGGGAGGGTTATTTTGAAATATTTCACCATTCTAGTCAATGTTGTTTTGTGAGAGAAATGCCCAGGACTGGTTAAGATATCGCTCGATCCTGATAAATTATCTGTGGCAGTGTCCTAACTGCTGGACCACTACTCCACCACAGTGTTTATAGCACATTAATAATGAATAGAGATGCATTTGAAAAAATGCTGGGTATGTGTTGTGAAAATTTGGCATTGACAGAGAGTGCACAGTGACAGACCTGACAATTATGCCATGGGATTTACTACCATCTGTGATCTGGAAAGGTACAGCTTTTTGGGGCAAGAATTTAAGCTAATTTGTTCACATTTGTGCAAATGAAATTGCAAATAGGGCTTACATGAATATTGTAACCTGGAGGTTTTTAATTATAACCACATTTGACCACCTAAGATGTTTAGATATACAGTATCAACTTGCACTTTCAAATATCGTGCCATTACACCACATGACACAAGCACTTGAACCCCTGCCATTATGATTCTATAAATACAATGGCTTTCCTAACCACTACAAAAAACACCGGATAATCACATCTGTACACCGTGCAAATTGACGTGACGACCTATTTTGTGAAAATTACATATTCAGCCGGACACACTGCGAAACCTTCCCAAATTCTTCCGAGAAATATTTAAGTAATGTACAATACAGTGGGCCTCATAGTTATTCCCCACAGAGGTGCTCCGCAATATTCTTCACAGTCTATATATAACCCAGATGTGCGTCACCGTATTCTTCCAAAGCCTCATCTGTTTGCATTACAATGTTTGCACAAATTGTTGCATACCACTACAAAGAGGTGACTCTTGAAATATGAACATGGTATGTAATCCATAATGGTATGTAATTACCTACTATAATCACCCAGAAATGTCTGTCTGTCCCGCGCGTGACGTCACTCCACATGAGGCCCACCCCCCTCATTAATATTCATGAGTGGGTGGAATTTTACACTAACGCAGAGGAAGGTCGAGCTAAATTAAATAATGTATTACGCAAAGTCGCTTCAAATATGACGTTTATTTACAGAAAGTGACGTGCGTGACGTCACTGCAAAAGAGCCCCCCCCCCCTTCATTAATATTCATGACCGCGTGGAAATTTACACGAACGCACAAGAAGGTCGCGCACTCCACATGCCGCACCCCTCCCCCTCATTAGTAATCACGAGCGGGTGACGTCACTCCACATGCCGCACCCCTCCCCAATAACCGTTAGCAGGTGACGTCACTCCACATGGGGCAACCCCCCCCCCCCCCCCCTCATTAATAATCATGAGCTGAACAATTTTCTGTTGAATATTTCAGATTTACTGCAATATACATCCGTCCTTGGACGAGCACACAAGCTCGTTATTATAATAATATGTACCTATCGGACCTTTTTTGCCAGTATCAAAATTATGAAAACAAAGAATAGGCTTTGTCAGAAAGGGTTATTTACCTTAATGCCGATTATTTTTAATGTTCGGACACTAACATAAACAATAATAGTGATGCGAATTATGTATCGCAGGAAGCACGTTGAATCTAAAGATTATTTTATTAGGATGGTCCTTGCCAATGTCATTAGCGACCAATTTGGCATGTTTGGAGGAAAACCAGAGGACCTGGCAAGAAAAAAAAACCCACCACGCATCAGGGGACAACACTCAGCACCACCATCTCGCAGCCACACACCTCCAGCACCTGGCAAAGCCTTGGTGGGCTCAGTCCTATCTTAAATTTGAAGCTTTCGTGACTGCAGGAATTACTCTTTGATTCTTTCGGTAAAGTCACGTATAAAGATAATGTTCAAGCTTGCGTAATTGACCACGCGTCGCCGCACTCATTGACATGTTAATTTTTTCTCTAACCCCTCCCTCTCTCCGCCCCCCCCCCCCCTCTGTCTATTTAAGGCCACGCCACAGAGACGATCTCCCTCTCTGTGCCTGTGTTACTCTCTCTCTCTATGTATCTTGGTGATATCTGTCTGCTTATATGTCTGTCTATAGTTTTCTGGTTAGATTTTTTGTTGCTATTTCATTTATACCTGATGATGATTACTTGTGTTGCAATCGAAACGTTGTATGCTATTATTTAATTTATTATTTTATCTTTATACGTGACTTTACCGAAAGAACCAAAGAGTAAGGGACTCAGTCCTGCCTAGCCTCCAATATCTGAGAAGATCAGTGTATTCCAGGATGCGGTGGTCACAGGCATATTTAGACGATTGTATGAACTACAATTTCCCAAAATTCTGATCTATAATGTATATCGGAGTCACATGGCACATGTTTGAATTTAAACATTTAACAACTATTCTCATTCAAATCATATAGTCACCTACTACATTTTAGTTCCAAACAAAGGAGGGAGAAAACTAGCCAAGATGATATCAGTGTGTTTGACCGTTCCATAATAATAGTGATAAATGCTTCACCCAAGCTATTCATACTTTGGTGTTTGCATTGCCCTCGTACTGTTTGCCTTTTGGCAGCCTTTGGTCTCCCACTGGTGAGGCAAAGCCATCGAAGAGGCTGTCTTTCGTGCTGACAAATCAGTTTCAAGGACAGTGCATGTCTAATTATCAAAGCATATCTTGTTCGCATTTTTTTTTACCACAAGTTTTTTTGGTTAACTCAGACGTGATTCCTTGTAGTAGGTGACTATTTGGTGTTTGAACATCTGAACACCCTGTATTTATGCCAGAAATGGTAAAGGCATCTTTTATTCTTGCAATGCAGTCTCATTTAGACACTGCAGTATATACATCTAAATTGTACTGTATCGTGTTGTCTTCCAACTATGTTGCTGGGTATACAGGAGGTCTTGGGTTCGATCCCAACCATGACGCCTGTATATTTGGAGTTTGCATGTCTCTCTCTCGCCGTGGTCGCGATTTTTCTCCGGGTTCTCCAGTTTTTCCCCTCCACATTTAGAAATACGCGTTCAGACTATTTGGTGGCTATGAATTTCCACGTGATAAGCCACTTTGTTGCGTTATCAATTGTGGCCAGGTCGCTTCTGAACAAGAGCGATATATTTCGATTTAAAGCTTTCGTGACTGCAGGGATTCATCTTCTTGGTTCTTTCGGTAAAGTCACGTAGAAGGGAAGTAATAAAATAATAAAAATAAAACATAATAAAACAATTCTCACGACGTTTCGGCCACAACGCAAGCAGCCGTCCTCAGGCGAAGAATGAAACACCCCAAGCTTGGAGCGTATATTTAAGCTGGGTTAGAGGGGGGGGAGAGGTGGGAAGAAGAGCGCCTAAACAAAATAATTTGCATATCAAGAGGAATTCAGCATATGGAAAATGCGTAGGAGGTGGGCGGGGGGGGTTCCAAATCAATACTATGCCCGTGCATTATGCAGGATTAGCAGCATCAAAGGGGGGGGGGGGAGGGGGGGGAGCATTAACAAAGGAAAGGAATGTTAATAGTATGTAGCTGTAGTTACTAAACAACCACGTAAAAAACTACAGTATAAACTGCATGACAAACTAAAGTATAAACTACATAGCATCATCAGTAAAATTTACTATACTCTACAATAAGCTGAGTTACTAACAGTAAGTAATACATGAAAAATTCTACGTTGTAAAAAATTATATAATATGCTTCCATCTAAACTTTATTCTCTTACATCACACGCGTCTATACCGTACTATATACTTCCATAGGCAAAACCAACATTAAATTACATACTGTATTGCTATAAACCTTATACATTTTTAATATAACACTATGTATTATTCTACCCACCCTAATGTGTATCAAAATGGTTTATTACGTCCTTCCAGTGATTGCTAAGCCAGAATCCATCTTCTCGGTTAAAATTGTCTCTGTGTTTGTAAATGTGGATCGCCTCATGAACGAATCTCTCATGATAGCCAGATGGCTTGCAGAGAACCTCTGTCTTGGAGAAGTCAATGTCATGTGAGCCCACTGAGTTGTAACAGTGATCTGCCACGGCTGAGGTGTTTGTCCTACCGTGTTTCAGGTCAGCTTTATGTTCACGGATGCGGTCCGAGACATGTCGTTTGGTTTCCCCAATGTAACTGCTACCACAGAGGCAACTTAGTTTGTAGACACCAGGGTACTGTATGTCTGGAACCACATCTTTTACAGACGGTACCAGATCACGGATTTTATGTACTGTGTTGAATCGGACCTGGATCTTGTGTTTAATCAGGATTTTGGAGATCTTTTTTGTGACCCCAGCAATGTAGGGTAAGGTGATGGTCTTGATTGTACGGCTTGCCAAAGATACATAAAGAAGATACACCTCTTCGTCCCATTGTCTCTACTATCAACTCCCCCACTTACAAACTGGATCGTTTTTTGTCCGAAATCCTACGGCCTTTCACTGGAAAAACCACCTCTGCAGTACTAAACTCTACTGACCTGGTATCAACAATCAAGGGGATTGCCCTGTCCCCAGACGACCTGCTTGTCAGTTTTGATGTGGTTTCCTTGTTCACCAAGGTGCCTGTGCCTGACACCATCGCAATCATTGAAGACTTGGTTCATCAAGGACTGAATGCTGGGGTACCCCCCCTGGTGAGACACTGCTTAACCAATACATACTTCACCTGGAATGGAACCTTCTACAAGCAAATTGAGGGCACCCCAATGGGCTCCCCCTTATCTCCGGTTGTAGCCAACATCTTCATGGAGAAATTTGAGACGGACGCCATCCAGACTGCCACTCTACGCCCGACCTTATGGAAGAGGTACGTAGACGACACTTTTGTCATCTGGCCACATGGCCGGCCTGCTCTAGACCAATTTCTCGACCATATCAATTCCATACACCCAGCCATCAGATTCACCATGGAAGTCGAAAATGATGGCAAGCTACCCTTTTTGGATGTCCTAATCAAAAGGAGACCTGATGGTTCAATGAGCCACTCTGTCTACAGGAAAGCCACCCACACGGATGCTTATCTAAAACCGGATTCCCACCACCATCCATCCCAGAAGAATTCCCTCATCAAGACTCTATATCATAGAGCCCAATGCATCTCCGACCATGAACACATTTCCAGTGAACTCAAACACGTACGCCAAGCTCTTAAGGCTAATGGTTACTCCGACTACACAATCCGCAAAGCCATCACTCCAACCACCAAGAAGGATCCTGTTGAGGAGCCTTTCAAGACCATCACCTTACCCTACATTGCTGGGGTCACAAAAAAGATCTCCAAAATCCTGATTAAACACAAGATCCAGGTCCGATTCAACACAGTACATAAAATCCGTGATCTGGTACCGTCTGTAAAAGATGTGGTTCCAGACATACAGTACCCTGGTGTCTACAAACTAAGTTGCCTCTGTGGTAGCAGTTACATTGGGGAAACCAAACGACATGTCTCGGACCGCATCCGTGAACATAAAGCTGACCTGAAACACGGTAGGACAAACACCTCAGCCGTGGCAGATCACTGTTACAACTCAGTGGGCTCACATGACATTGACTTCTCCAAGACAGAGGTTCTCTGCAAGCCATCTGGCTATCATGAGAGATTCGTTCATGAGGCGATCCACATTTACAAACACAGAGACAATTTTAACCGAGAAGATGGATTCTGGCTTAGCAATCACTGGAAGGACGTAATAAACCATTTTGATACACATTAGGGTGGGTAGAATAATACATAGTGTTATATTAAAAATGTATAAGGTTTATAGCAATACAGTATGTAATTTAATGTTGGTTTTGCCTATGGAAGTATATAGTACGGTATAGACGCGTGTGATGTAAGAGAATAAAGTTTAGATGGAAGCATATTATATAATTTTTTACAACGTAGAATTTTTCATGTATTACTTACTGTTAGTAACTCAGCTTATTGTAGAGTATAGTAAATTTTACTGATGATGCTATGTAGTTTATACTTTAGTTTGTCATGCAGTTTATACTGTAGTTTTTTACGTGGTTGTTTAGTAACTACAGCTACATACTATTAACATTCCTTTCCTTTGTTAATGCTCCCCCCCTCCCCCCCCCCCCCTTTGATGCTGCTAATCCTGCATAATGCACGGGCATAGTATTGATTTGGAACCCCCCCCGCCCACCTCCTACGCATTTTCCATATGCTGAATTCCTCTTGATATGCAAATTATTTTGTTTAGGCGCTCTTCTTCCCACCTCTCCCCCCCCTCTAACCCAGCTTAAATATACGCTCCAAGCTTGGGGTGTTTCATTCTTCGCCTGAGGACGGCTGCTTGCGTTGTGGCCGAAACGTCGTGAGAATTGTTTTATTATGTTTTATTTTTATTATTTTATTACTTCCCTTCTACGTGACTTTACCGAAAGAACCAAGAAAAAAAAAAAGAGCGATATAGCTCAGTGGGCCTTACCTGGTAAAATAAAAAAATGTTCATAGTATAGTTTTGGCAAGGGGCTCTTTAGAGCGTCCACTGAAGAGCCTGGATATGTTCCACTTCATCGTTAAATGGCCAAAAAGCCTCGATTTGAAAAACATGCCAAAACATGCACCTCTACTTGTACAGGTGACGTAGCCGCTGTTTGCATCATTTTAGTTTGTTCTTTTCATTTACGTGCCCAGGCAGTTTGTTTAATGTTTTCAAATCTCAAGCTGATTGCGAATCAGAATATATCATATATCAGCGTACCCGTAAGTGAGAGGCACGCCGCAGCTGCATTAGATCAGAGGCAATGGCACCTAAACAGGAGTCTTTCATCTGGCAGCAGATAGAGAATTAATGATAATTACGACAACGATGACGTTGATACCGACAACCGTAAACATTCCCCCCCACCACCTCCTCCTCCGACGTGGCCTGGAGATTCGCATGAGCACCATATATAGGTTCGCTTTGACAGAGACGGGGTGTGTGCCTTCTCTTCTCTTGCGCAGTGATGGACGTGCAGGCCTTTGAGCGTCTGTTGGGCCCCTGCATGGACATCATGAAACGGAACATTGAGCACTACAAGGGGCAGCTGGTGGCCTTGTTTGGAGAGAGCGTTGACCTGACCGACCCTGACCTGTGACACGTCCGACCTTCAGGCCATTCCTCAGTGTTCAACTTCCCTCTTCTCTGGCTTGGCCCTACCATGGTGGGTGAATGAAGGGGCCTGCGGGTTGGTATTGGGTGGGGAGGGGGGGGGGTGAGAGTGGTGCTGGGAGGTGGGAAAAGGACGGGAGAAGGGACATGTGAGTGTCCTCACCTATCCTGAATAAAATTGAACACTCCAAAGTTAATATCACACGTCTGTGCTTCTGCACCAGCCATACGTATCTTTGCGGGTGTGCGGCGATGGCTATTGAGTGTCCTGCTTTGCATAGGGGTTATCATCAAACCTCGTAATGAGGGTTCTTTGATTAGACGAGCACCTAAAGCAATGTGAAGGAGCGAAGCCCAAGTTCTAAGTTGTGTGTGTTTTTTTAAAATCTGTGACTTTATATGAACGGTGCTGCGAACTTCGCTGCTCCACTGTTGATTGGTTTTGTGTTATAATTTGTATTTGTCTCACTTTGCGGTGGGTTAATAAACATGAACCGCATCACATGCCGGTCGAGTCAGTTGTTTTATACTGAAGAATCATCCAACCAGAATTTAACGTTTTAAACTCCCACCAGACTTGTAAATGTCACTTATGCGAGGTCAGGAGACAGAAATTTTAATTAATTTGCAGTAGATACCTTTTCAAGTTGGAACGTCTTGTTGAAATGGTGAGGCCTAATATACACACACACCATTGGTAACGTGTGTGAAATCTGCTCTCTGTGTTTGGGTCTTACCGCCTGTCCGACGTTTTCCTCCAAGTGCTGAGAGTTCTTCATGAACTGAATTGATTAAGTTTCCAGGACGTGGTGCGAAACGTCGGACATCATGCCGAACTCGCACACGTTACAACCCGACAACACATCGGAGAGCCACACAACACAACGGCTAACACTGACGCAATGGTATATGTGAAATGTACTTCGTCAAAAATAATTCCGAACAATATATTTAAAGTGCCAATTGTTTATAAAAGCACAGTTAGCAAGGCTCCAAAATTTTGACGGTGGTGTTGTGATTCATCGTTGTTAACTATCACCGTCTAGAAGGCAAAGCGCAAGAAGGCTGTATTGTGAACACACTCGCCTTAACCTGGAACTTACAATGTGGACAAGTTTCCACCTAAAGGCTCCACAGTATTCGTAGCCAACGTGCAAGTATAGGAATTGCGTCAAAATTATCGGGTTTTGTTTATTTTAAAACGGACTGCATTGTTTTATAAGTGGACACGTATGAAGAGATCATGTTTGGTTCTGAAATTATACACCAGAACATGCACCCAATGCTAAATTTGGCCGCGCCATTCATAAATGACACGTTAATGGTAAAATTAAGTAAATGTATTGTTACAGCACAAGATGATCCGTTTGCATTATCTAAAATGCATAAACTGCCTGACATGTCCCCAGTTAGACTTGGGTTTTGTACTGTATGAAATTAGCATTAGGACAATCAGTTTGCAATGATGGTTTATTGTGTCCTTTTTTAAAGCAGTATGTTAGAAGTGATAGATATGAAATTCGCTACGCATTGCCAAATGTGGGTCATCATCCATTGACAATGTGTTTCCTTCTGTGTAAGTACTGTACTCTGGTGTCGCCGTGTGTCTGGTACTGCTATGGTGTGTGGTCTCTGGCTCTCGAACTCATCATCCAAATCCATGTTACGGCGACCTCTGAACCTTGGGCCGAAATTTACGTTAGGTTTGCCACTTCCAGCGTCACATGCAACGTTCAGCTAAATATGCTGAAATCTGAACTGCTTCAAAAAAATAATGTTTGTATATACGCCCCTTCATCGCTCCATAGGGAAAGAATCCAATGACCGACGTTGTCAATGGCTTGCCACATGGACCAGTGCTGTACAATTTCGTGAGAATTGTACTTAAAAGGTAGCATCAGAAGACAGCTAAACTGCATGAGGACATAAGAATTAGCATATCACCAAAACACAGTATCATCATTTATATTTTCCAAAGGGATATTAAAATTACCGTCATGCACAGTCATGTGTATGCATATGTACACAATACTGTGATGTATACGAATTTTGTCTGAGTATACATTTGTCATTGAATGGACTGTGCAGTGGCATAGAAATGTGGAACTTCCACCACTGGCTCAAACCATCAATGGAGATGTGCATGACTGCACATAGGCATGTAATGATTTGCTCCCTGTCCAGCCCCACCTTAATTCCGTGACTTGTCACAAGAATAACTGAATAGTATTTGTCTTGCTTTTACTGCCTCATTTGTATGGTTTCACCATTTTTTCCTGTCTATGTACTTTAATGATGTGCACTCCATGAGCCGAACTGCCCCATTATGATTTAAGTTGCACACATCATAAATACGGTAATTGTAAATGTGAAGACTCAATTTTAACCGATGAATTGATGCGTTGTTACATGCCTATCGACAAACGTGCAGAAAGTATTGCATCTCTGTCCATCCTTACAATCCACGCATTCTTCAATGGCAAAACAGTTTTTAATCCAAATACATTACAGTGCTGTGTTGAAAAAACATTCCACAGCTGTGGCTTCTAGACACCCATTCCCGGGGAACGGTGAAGACAATTGAAATTCAAATTAAAACATCGATTGTACCCGTAGCGTATACAGTATTCTAGTGCGAAATCCCAGTGCAATAGCCCAACTGGAAAATATAGCGTTCATTTTCTGGGCATCTCCCCCCCCCACCGTGAGATACACTGTTTTACACATCTAATAACGTGTTCCACTGAGGCTTGAACCACAGTTCACACCTTGCAGCCGTGGACGTTTTGGATTTAACGTGCAAACAGAGAAAAAGGCTTGGCTGAGATTGACTGCATTTCACCTAGTGTCGTCGCAATTTTCACTTTGTGTCCGTGTTTGGATCTGGGTCCTGCTAGAACCCATTCATATCAACCGACTAGGCTTCAATAAAACTACGTACACCTCAAGAGAAACGTGTGCAGTACAGCAGTAGGTCACCTCGCGTACCTTTTGAAATTACCAATTTAAATGTTTTTTTGTTAATCACAGTCACATCAGCGTATTGTGCGCTGTCGAGTGGAAACGTGACCGACAAGCAACTACCTGCCTCGCAGTGGAGGAGCTACGAGGTGGAGTGCGGGCAGTTAAAGCTGCACAAGGGCAGGAGGGTGGCCCAGGCACTGGGTTTCGAAGAGGGAGAGGAATTTGACATGAGGCCCCCTATTTAATAACTCCAGAGCAGAGGTCGCAACCGGGTACCCGATACCCGTACCCTACCCGATACCCGGCTACCCGTACCTGGCCGGGTACGGGTAGCCGTTTGCGTCCCTGGTGCGGCCGGGTACGGGTAGGCCGTGAGTCACTGGTGAGTAACCGTTTGTCACTCATTTCCCAACGTCTTGTCTCTTCTCACAATTCAAGTTCCTAGAATCAACCCACCCGCGCCTGCAACATGGCTTCATCCCAGAGGTCAATCAGGTACCCGATACCCATACCCTACCCGTACCCGGCCGGGTAGGGTACGGGTACGGCCGGGTACGGGTACCCGTTTGCGACCCTGGTGCGGCCGGGTACGGGTAAGGAATCAAAACCCGTTTGCGACCTCTGCTCCTGGGCCGTTGCCAACAACACGTAACGCCACCGCTGTCTTGTCTAGCTTAAAGCAAAAGTGTCACTAACGGTGCAGTGGTTTTCACTCGGCAAGTGCTGTCCAAGCTGCAAAGCAGCTGCACGTGATGTCGACCTGCAGGATGTGTCGTGTTAAAGAATCTCTGTTGTAAAATACTTTTCACGGCAGCCAGTCGTTATGGCTCCTCTGTCTGCGTCTACATCCACATAGCTCACCCTAAACGAGGCCGTCGTTTCAGAGGGACGTCGCGTTGATATGCCGTAGTTGCCGAATGTAATGAGTGACGGAACAAACCCCCTGGCTCAACACATTATAAACCATTTACTGTACGTAAAACACTGCTGTAATAAAACGATCTTCCCAAAAGTGTGTGCCGATTGCTCCATGATGTGTGTATGTCGAACTCATTTCGCAACGTACGTGGGCAATCGTGCTAATTGGAGGTGTGGGGGGGATGACAAGACAAAGACAAAGATCCCCTATATAGCCTTAACAGACTGTAGGGGAAAGTGCTGTTAGCGAGCACCTATGAAGGCCGGAACGGTACACGAGGGGGTGGGTGGGCCAGCACCACGCCCGACCGCCTTTGTCTCCCTAGTGGCAATGTTTACACACCGCACCAGATACTCATTTGAGGCTGAGTCGACCTAGGGGATGCCCGGGACCGGTTCAGATAATTGTCACTGATGTTGGCAGTGAGCGGGAATCGAACCCGTGTCGCCGGGTTCAAAGCGCAGCGCGCTAACCGCTACACTATCGGATGACAGCACACTAAACACAAACATGTCCAGTTCATCACGATATCGCAGTGTTTAAAGTACATGTACTGAACATCCCTCTTGTCAAAGCACTGCTGGATGATGAAGGCCTCTCACCGTGCAGATCGTGTAAGGGGGATATTTGACCATACTTCACGCCTCTCAGTATAAGTTGGCGAAGGCAGGAAGGAACATAGAATTACAGGACAACTATGGATTTTGCTGCACTCATTGCTGATGACCACATCGTCCCAGCAGGTACCGATAACAACCTGCCTTGCATGGTGGTCACCCATCCAAGCACTGTCAATGCATAACCTTCTTTAGCTTATGAGGTCCTGACAACATTGGGGGCATTCTGGGTGATTTGGTCATAGGCTGAAGATCTGAACTGCCTTTCAAATAACGTGCAACAATAATAGTGTGAACGAAATTCATGAAATGCAACAATAATAAGTGATTCTTCCTCTGAATTTTTAAGACGGACGTCTTTGCTCTCTCACCCAACGTGAAATTGATGAGGGCAGTACTTGTAATTACGCAGCTCATGAGTTGACATTTACGACGATATATTTACACTAACCGTGGTCGTGAAAGTGAACCTAATTTAAAAGTGTTTGAACCTATTACAGAGGTAACGTGATCCCTCAACCGTATTGGAATAAATCGCTATTGGAGTATGAACTGCATTACATTATCGAGTTATAGATACCCCACTAAAATATCAAGGGAACAAATACGGAGAAAACATTTAAATTCAAAGCCTCTACATGCCACACACCAATCTGAAAACGCCTCTCATCTTTGTAAAATATTGAGTCGTCGCTTTCACAATAACAATTCCAAATTGTAACGCGTCGCGCAGTATTCGCTCACTGCCGTAGAGTTTACACTTCAGCACCAGGTACTCGTTTAAGGCCGAGTCGATCTAGGGGAGGTCCAGCACCGGTTCAGATATTCGCTGCCTTTGGTGTTTAGCTATGAGCGGGCATCGGCCACGGGTTCGTAGCGCAGTGCGCTAATCAATACAATAACAACAAGACAAAGATCCCCGGTATAGCCTTGACAGGTGCTGCGGCAAGTGCTGTTAGCGAGCACCTTTGAAGGCCGGCACGGTACACGAGGGGGTTGGGTGGCCAGCAACCACGCCCGGACGCCTTTGTTTCCCCAGTGGCGATGTTTACTACACACCGCGCCGGGTAACTCATTTGAGGCCGAGTGGACCTAGGGGAGACCCATGACCGGGTCACGATAATTGGGAATCGAACTCGGTCGCCGAGTTCGTAGCGCAGTGCGCTTTCCGCTACACTACCGCTGCTCACACCACACGCATGGTTCAGCAGGGGCTAAACGAATAATAGCACTGAAATCACAATGAACCCAGTGCTACGCAGATACAATAGCACGGGTATCGGAGCCGTGCACAATTGCAATTGCTTGTCCCAGGACGTGTGTGCTCGGGTCACGCAAGTGGGGACGATGAGCACGTGTGTATGTTGGATTTCTTTCGCGCCGTACGTAGCCACCCCGCGCTAATCGGAGGTTGCGGGGGAAGGACAACAAACTGAACACAAAAAGCAGCTCTAAATAAATTAGTTTTCAAACATGATGATTTAAAAGTGCAAAACTCCAGTGGCTTCCTAATGTGGGAAGGAAGAGCGTTCCAGACGGGCCGCAGAAGCGCACCTGAAGGGGGCGCAACGCACGTCCCCCACATCATTGGGTTTCAATGAAGTTGCACTTGATCCGGACACTAATTACAGCATCGTGTTCTCCCGAGTGCAACAGACGCTCCGGAAAGTTAGACGCACCTCTGAACATGTGCCTGGTGTCAGGAATAGTTATACTGGTAGGAACCCACTGGTTCCACCAGTCCACAGGGGATTATTGTGTCCGTCCGTTGTGCAGGGAGGGGCTGGGTGGGGAGGGAGGGGCTGGGTGGGGAGGGGCTGGGTGGGGAGGGTGGGGAGGGGCTGGGTGGGGAAGGGAGGGTGGGGAGTGGATGGTGGGGAGGGTGGGGGGTGGGAGTGGTGTTGCTGGGTGGGGAGGGGCTGGTCACCCCGTGGTGCCCTTATAAAACTCAACGTTTAACCTACTCACGCCGGCTTGTGCCTGCCCTCACAGTCAGGCATATTTGCGGAATACACCACGCCGCCGTTGACCCTGGCCATTGACCGAGCAACCCAACGTTCCTACCAGCTCCCTCCGCAGGACAATGTGTTACATTAGACGGGTGGTGGGGGGCAAGAGAGCTCCAGACTAAGGCAGCAGTAGAGGCGAATGGGCGACATGGCACAAAGGAACACGAACCACGGCATTGTGCTGTGGACTAAATGCCAATGCTCTGTGCCGGGATCCGCCTTTATACGTGTACAGTAAAGCCCCTTTTGTCAATCCAAAGCTGGATTAAGGTCTCCTCACGTCGTGCGGGTCGCGAGGGCTATTTTGACCATACTTCACCACGCTGGTTAGTGCGAGTCGATTAAGTTGGACAAGCATAGCCGTTGGAGCATAGAACAGTACAATAGAGTTCACTGCCTACCCTCTTGAGAATGCACATTTACATTACAGTATATTGTATTCCACAATGCACATTCAATTAAATACGACTATTGCAGCATAAATTAAATCACTTCCTATGCAAATCAAACAATTACATAATGTGCACTGTTTTAAATACAATGGTATACTCATTTCAAATAACTGACACATTGAGTATGAATTACAGTCACACTACGTTAAATTTCTCAAACTTGATCATGTATATATTTTGCAGTGACGTTTTCACCATTTCCTGTAGTTGGTGAAATGTTGGACATTTGAACGTCGAATAATGGTCACAAAATGCCTCCCCACCTTCATTTCCAAAGAAACACAATTTAACATCCATCATAATGTCTGATATTTTTCGATTTAAAGCTTTCGTGACTGCAGGGATTCATCTTCTTGGTTCTTTCGGTAAAGTCACGTGACTTTACCGAAAGAACCAAGACAATGTCTGATATTGTCTGGCTTCCATGAAGAGTATTCATCTACAATACGTTGATCCCCGTGACATCGACATACCAGACGGTATCTTAGAAAAACTGAGCATTGCTAAGAGGGGTACGTCCTGAAGGCAAATAGTCCACGTGCACAGCATTCCTCTTCAACATTAATTTTCGTCTCTCTGCAAGGGCCTTGACGAACGAGATGAGTTATTTTGAAAGTACTGCTTCAACCACCATCAGGATTCCATATTTACGTTTCATTTCCAACAATGTACATCCAACAATACCAATAGCGAATATATCACTGTGTTGTACTGGATATGCAAGATCTTGCAGCAGTCGCCTTGACTGCTAATATTAAAGATTGGGGTATAAATAAGCGTGTATCCATTATTAAGTTAATGATACATGCATCGAATCGAGTGTAAAACGTTTCCCAACTCTTGAATTTGCTGTGTAAAGGGTTCACATGACGCCACAAACCACTAAAAGCCATTACACTTACCACAATGTTTTATTCTTGAATCAAATGATAACTTTGAATTGCAGAAATATGTTGCATTGCAAGGACTAACTGCTACACCCTTTTTTAATTGGTTTGCTCTTAGTGGAAACAAAATATATTTTTAACTACTCATAATAACAGGGCAGACACTTGCAGTGACGAATATCAGCAGCAATACGTCAACACGCGGCTAGCTGCAAGTTTCGATGACATTGCTTCCTTGTGTTGTTAGCCATTTAATATAACGGAGAGTAGCGCCCTCTAGCAGGCAAAGAACACTAATGCAGACATCGTATTAAGACAAGCTGCTCTTGGCACAGATTTTGAAGGCTTGTCACTGGACATGATAGCATAATTACAGTATTACTGTAGTGCAATTCCAAACACAAATCAACAATGTCCCGCTTGATGTATGTAAAGTGAGCCTCCATTAATCGAATAGTAACATCTGTAAATGCTGTACTATAATCATCGACAGCCATGATCAGTCCACTGTTGTGGATGAGGACCTTCCACACGCACCATCCGTCATGCTATGGCGATGGAGCAATAATATATCTAATTCTAGATTTGAAGCTTTCGTGACTGCAAGGAATCATCTTCTTAGGTTTTTTCGGTAAAGTCACGTAGAAAGTAAAATAAAATAAAAACAAAAATAACGACGTTTCGGAGGCAACACAAGTCTCCCACCTGATGACGGAGACTTGTGTTGCCTCCGAAACGTCGTGATTTTTGTTTTTATTTTATTTTACTTTCTACGTGACTTTACAGAAAAAACCTAAGAAAATAATATATCTCCTGCACACGCGTTCCCTCCTTTGGCTACCACCCAGTTGCCTCTTGCCCCTCTGTGAAAAAGAGTTTCATAAGCTCATTGGATTCCCCCAGTATAAAGAAACATTCTGATTCTATCATATCCACCCACTGGGCCTTCTAGCGACGTGTAATGGCCAAGTCCCCTCTTCTTAACATTAAAAATTATGCCTCGAACTTACACATGCGCCGTAAGCCACGCGCCCCTTTCAGTCGGTGTATTAATAATAAATCACATTGGTAAGGTGCATTTCATCCGTAGATCCACAATGCGGCGTGTATGGAAAGCAGGAAGTAAATACAATCAGGGTAAACGACCGAGAACGAGGGGGTAAATGCGAATTTAAAGAGGTAATATTTCAAGACAGACTTAAATATAACTATCGACTCTGTCTCATTAGCAAAGGCAAAGCGTTCCATAGTCTGTGTGAGCTGTACTGGCAAAAGCCAGATCACCACAGGAAATGAGCTTTGACAATATGCCAGGGACCTCATTGGAATAAAAAATGGATCAGTTCGTGCAATGCCAAGCGCACAGCTATCCATGCTTCTTTGCACACTTTTCATCATATTTATTCATTTCATTTCGCAGTATGGGACCGTCCATAAATGACGTCACGCGATTTTGGACGATTTTTGACCCCCCCCCCCCTCGTCACACGGCGTCACAAAAAGTCAGACCCTCCCCGCTCAAATATGACGTCACAAAGCTCTGCCCCTCCCCCCAAAAAAAACATGCTTCAAATCGGTTTAAACAATTGTTATTGTAGTGCGTATTTAATATGGCGCTGCACTCTGATGTTGTAGGAGAAAACATTAATTAAAAAGTCTATTTAATTAAGTAAAACGTGTTGTCTATATTTATTTAAAGTTGCGCATTTTGATGTGACGTCATATTTCTCACCCCCCCCCCCTCGTCACACATCGTCACAAATGTCTGACCCCCCCCCCCCCCTAGGTGCGTGACGTCATTTATGGACGGCCCCTATCCAAGTTTATGATTCATGTGAAAGGTGTTTTGTGTATAACATTGTTTTATTTTCTTTAATCAGTCACCAAAAGGCAGAGGGACAAGGGAAGGTTTTAAGCCAGAACTTGGGCGAGTCAACAGCGTGGCCGAAAGCCACAAAAAACAGTGGACACTGCATAGGAGATTGGGAAATTAATATTTAAACGTCAATTTCCACTGAAAAGTGTAGCCAGAAAATCAAGCAAACCACATAGTCCATTCATCATATGACTGGGACTGACAGCGCCGGCCCTGGGCGGGAGGGTACAGGGCCCGGGGCAAACCCCACTGTGTGAACTCTCCGACGCCTTCAAACTAAAACGGAAGTCTTCTTGGTTCTTTCGGTAAAGTCACGTAGAAGGAAAATAATAAAATAATAAAAATAAAACATAATAAAATAATTCTCATGACGTTTCGGCCACAACGCAAGCAGCCGTCTTCTCGACAGACCTGTTCTCCACCTGAAGACGGCTGCTTGCGTTGTGGCCGAAACGTCGTGAGAATTATTTTATTGTTTTATTTTTATTATTTTATTATTTTACTTCTACGTGACTTTACCGAAAGAACCAAGAAGATGAATCCCTGCAGTCACGAAAGCCTTAAAAAAAATAAAACGGAAGTATTTACATTGAGACACCGTGACGACGAAGTGCGCCCCCCCCCCCCCCCAAAGCACGAGGCCCGGGGCGGTCGCCCCGATTTTCTGTACCCAAGGGACGGTTCTGGCGACTGATGTCCAAGGGGCCGTCCATAAATGACGTCACGCCTACCTAGGGGGTGGGGGGGGGGTCAGACATTTGTGACGATGTGTGACGGGGGGGGGGGGGTTTGAGAAATGTGACGTCACATCAAAATGCGCAACTTTAAATAAATATAGACAACACGTTCTACTTAATTAAATAGACTTTTTTTTAGAAATGTTTTCTCCTACAACATCAGAGTGCAGCGCCACATTAAATACGCACGACAATGACAATAGTTTAAAGCGATTTGAATGATGGTATTTTTTCGAGGGGGGGCAGAGCTTTGTGACGTCATATTTGAGGGGGGGGTCTGACTTTTTGTGACGCCGTGTGACGAAAAGGGGGGGGGGTCAAAATCGATTTTGGTATTCCCCTGACGTCGCCTTTTTTAAAAACCCAAGTAATTTTTTTCCATAAACGTATTCAATTTGTTCTCAATAGTGCTGCGGTAATTGTTTCTGGCCGCTTCAACGCTTTGGGGGCTGTGTCCTGCGGACCGCGATTGAACAAACACGAACATTCTTGGCTCGACGGCGCTTACGTGTGAAAAGCCCACCTATATATGACGTCAATAAGCGAATATCTTGCTCAAACGTTTTGGAATGTAATGAGACGTACCACACATTCTGCATGCATGATACGTGAGCAAACACGTTTTTCCGGAGGCAGTCCCAGCGAGCAACAAGTGTCATGAACCACGCAGGGTCACACAAGAGACCTCAATTGGTTGCATGCATCAAATATTACTCGTGGAAGAGCCCCCCCCCGTAGTTCAACGATGACCCCACCCGCCAACCCCCTTGTGCCCCCCCCCTCCAACCCCCTTGTGCCCACCGCCTTGTGCCCCCCACCCTGCCCACCCCCTTGTGCCCCCCACCCCTCCCACCGCCCAGCCCACCGCCTTGTGCCCCCCACCCTGCCCACCGCCTTGTGCCCCCCCCTCTGCCAACCCCCTTGTGCCCCCCCTCCGCCCCCCCGCCCACCCCTTTGTGCCCCCCCCGCCAACCCCCTTGTGCCCCCCACCCTGCCCACCGCCTTGTGCCCCCCACCCTGCCCACCGCCTTGTGCCACCCCTCCGCCCCCCCGCCCACCCCTTTGTGCCCCCCCGCCAACCCCCTTGTGCCCCCCACCCTGCCCCCCCCCGCCCACCCCTTTGTGCATCCCCCGCCCACCCCTTTGTGCCCCCTGCGCCCACCCCATTGTGCCCCCACCCAAGATACCCCCCCACCTCCCTTGCGCAGCCTTCCCAATCTCCCTCCCACCCGCACGGACCCCGCCCCCCCACTCTCTCACGTGCCCCCCCCCCTCGTCCCCTTGTGCCCAACCCCCCTCCCCTCCACCTCCCTCCACTGCTGCCCTCTGCAGGCCCACGACGTCTTAGGCACCGCAGCATTTGACGGTCCCACCTGATGACGGAGACTTGTGTTGCCTCCGAAACGTCGTAATTTTTATTATTTAATTTTTATTAATTTTTATTTAATTTTTTCACCTACGTGACTTTACCGAAAAAATTAAGAGTATGAATCCTTGCAGTCACGAAAGCTTCAAATCTAGAAGAGATAGCGATGTTGTTATAAATGCTTGAATAAGTGTCACTTTTTTCTATCTATTCCAGTTCATTTCACTTAAGTTACATCTCTTTAAATGCACGTATCTTTAAATGTATCGTTCAAGAGCAGTTGTATTAATTATTATTAATGCAACTTTCCTTTAAAATGTCAATAACATCATTTTTAGCACTCAGTGAAATGAGACGAAACTATGGCAACATTTTGAGAATTATATTTCGCCGAAACGTCTTCCACCGAAGTCTGCTCAGCTTGACCAAGCACTCGAGATATTTCTCTCGTGGAGGCCCTTCCGACAATAGTGGCGTAATCAATTGCAGGGTTGTAGTACCTTTAAATTTAAATGTAAGCACACGGTACCTATAGAAAAGTATTTAAATGCAAAGGCTAGTACATGTTTAAAAGATGCCCCACTAAGATCAGCACGCCATAAATGTTACCTTTGTGTAAAACAATTACCGTACATGACTCTATATTAGTTCACGTCTCAAGTTTATTTTGAACGGGTAAACAACTACAAGGTACCAGGATAAACTAATTTGCTAAAGTGTTCGCGAGCACCAACATTCTGAATCTTTATTTAGACTGGAAGAATCCGATGAGCCATGAAGCTCTTTTTCACAGATGTCCAAACATTTGGCGGGTCAGCAAGTTACAACAGAGAACAATTACAAAAGAAAAACAAACATAATACAGCAAATCAGAGAAAAACTGTGCCACATGAGAAATGTAAAATATTCATTCAAACGTAGATAAATGTTAAGTTAGTGAGCACCTATTAAGCCCGGCACTGCCCACGGAAGGGGCATTTACGTGTGTACAGCATACCCATATATTGAAGGTTATAGGGCATTGTGATAGTGAATGCCATACCTGGCAATCCATACGGTTTATCCGTATTCTTGTTTTCAAATCCATACGGCTTAAAGCCGTTTAAATTCGGGCAAAAAAAAGTGTTTTGTCTATTTGTGTTTTTCCCTTGCGATGGAATTTTGCAAGACGAACGTTGAGATTTATAAGGGCACGCGTGGGTGGTGAACAAATGAGGTCTGAATTGGTCTGTAAATAAGGTAAGGGCACTGATAATGGGCTTGACACGTGTGGAGAATGGACTGACTTGCATCCCACTGGGATTTTTGCACACAGCATTGATCTACGGTGGGTTTTTCTGCAAGACTTTGCTGTTTTTTCCTGGGTTTTTCTGTTGCGCGTAGTCACTCTACGATGTTTCTTTGTCCATGTTATTGTTTGTTGCGGTTGCACCCGAGTCAAGAGCCGCATGGCTCACAGTGCTACACCGAATAAATGAAATGAAACTGAAACAAGGGTGAAGACGACGACGCGAGAGAGATGCGAAGAGACGACACAATGGGGGTGCGGTGTGCATATGTCAGCTGCCACTCAACCACTGGGGCAGCGGCGGTGAAGCGGTGAGCGTCGCTCTGCGCAACGATTCGTGCTTACGGCCAACAGCAGTTGTGACGATTATCTTTGAACCGGTAACCTGGGCCTCCTCCCCCTAGGTCTACTCAGCCTCGAATGCACACAACGTTGGTGTACGGTGCTTTTTCTGCAATAATTTGCTGTCTTTTCTTGGATTTTCTGTTTGTACATAGTCACGTTAAGATGTTTTCTTGTTCATGTTTTTGTTTTGTTGCGGTTGCACCCGATTCAAGAGCCGAATGGCTCACAGGGCTATGCCTAATAAATGAACTTGAACTTGAATGAGTTACCCGGGGGGGTGTACCTTCACAGGTGCTGTTCGCTAACAGCACTTGCCCCACCAGCCCGTCAAGGCTACACGGGGGATCTTTGTCTTTGTCTCGGGCTGACCCCCCCTCCCCCGTCCATTCATTCGGGGGAATCCGCCCTCGGCCACGCACGGCGACCAATTAGAGGGACCTCCGCTCGAACCAATCACAGGCGAGGACTTGCAATGTTGCTGGGCCAGCCCAGCCAATCAGCGCGCGTCTTCAGCGTTCCAGCCAATGGGAAGAGCTCGCTTTACTCGGTGGCGATTTACATTTCCTACCGCGTACGGGCGTTTGTTTGCGTGCGACGCGATCCGATTGGGTGAAATGTCTTGCGGCTCGACCAATCGACGTGCGTGTTTTGGTTTTGGGACCACGTGCGTCGCGCGGTCCAATCGGGCGCGAGACGGTCGCCTTATGCGCTGTAGGGAACTCGAGCGGGCCGCTCGCCCTGGTTTAACAAGGGGCCGCGGCGAATTGACGCCGCTTTGTTTACGTTTCGCGGCAGGGGTGGGGGGCTTAAGAGTCACGTCCTCGGCTCTCTGGTTGGGAACGAAAGGCCCGTTGCTCGAAACATCGCCCGCTATATATGTATTCCTGGTCACGGCAACGGTGTTATTGACTAAATGCGTTTAATGGGTTTTTGTGTTGTTATTTGTGCTCGTGTGTGCACCGTTGCAACAATCAAAAAAGTTTGTTCCCTTGGGAATTGGGCAGGAGGGGTAATTAAAACATTGCAAGCGACAGTGAACCACCGGTGTGGTGAAGTATGGTCAAACAATTCCCCGATCAATGACCGATGGAGAGATGGCGATCGATTGGAGGGGAAGGCTTTCATTCAAGTGGATTCGTGATTGTGTGGAATATTGACAGGACAGTTGTAAATCCATTTCCAGCCTGCCGAATACCAAGTTATCCATTACAATTAGACTCCATTCGTTGTGGTACTATCTTGTTGGGGAAACGCTTCGTGTGTGTGTATTTAATGTGGATCGCCGTAGACAAGACAGCTGGGCCACGGTAAAAGCAACAACATGGAACTTTGTTTATGATTGTAACTGCTCACTCCGAGCTACAAATGCCCTGTCAGTGCATTGTCTTTGTACTGGTCGCGTTTTAGAATTCTCTGGTGTGGCACTGCTGAGACGAGGGCTTAGAGAAGTTTGTCTGATGGAAGCCAAAACGTTTCAGAGACTGCCGGATATTATCAGATCATGTCTATTTGCATGTTCACAAGCACGTGTGTGGTTAATGCAGACATGATTCCTTGCAAAAAAAAAGGTTTCTATTTGGTGGTGTTTGAACATCTGAACACCACTTGTGTTTTATTGCCAGAAAGGGTCAAGCCGCTTCGTATTGTTTCGTAAATGAGACGGTTCATCTACGACAGCCTGTCCAGGAAGGCATGACAACAATGGGGAGGGGGGAGTATGTTAAGCATAGGCCATCATGTAACGTACAATCCGGTGTGAAGTGCCACAATGATCCATTCCCTGCAGTATCTTTACGTTCAAGTTCATTTATTTGGTATAGCCCTGTGAGCCATTCGGCTCTTGAATCGGGTGCAACCACAACAAACAAAAACATGAACAAGATAACATCTTAAAGTGAATATGTGACTATGTGCAAACAGAAAATCCAAGAAAAGACAGCAAAATATTGCAGAAAATGCACCGTACACCAACACTGTGTGCAAAAATCCCAATGGGATGCAAGTCAAACAACAACTACCACAAGACAACTTAGATTAAGGCCATGAGTTTGTTTCTAAATTGGGGGCAGCCAAAGAGCCTCCACGCATCTCCGCAAGCCGCATGTTGTCGACCCCTGGGCTAGCTGGAGGATCTTTATATTTCTGTAAACTATTTTTTTTTTTACCAGGTAAGGCCCACTCTTGAAAAATATTTGTATAGCTCAGTGGGTTTACTCGTATAAATAAACTTCTGATCACACGTATGGTTCTATTTTCAAATGATAGCCCGGCGAAGCGGTTTATCGCGTGGAAATATATAAAAGCCAAATATTCTAAATGTGGGAGGGGGAAACCCGAGGGCAACGACCACGGGGAGAGAGAGAGACACCACAAACTCCAAATATACATAATAGGTTTTACCCTTTCTGACAATAAAACAAATGTGTTAAGATTTTGATTTAAAGCTTTCGTGACTGCAGGGATTCATATTCTTGGTTCTTTCGGTAAAGTCACGTAGAAGGGAAATAATAAAATAATAAAAATATAAAACAATAAAAATTCTCACGTTTCGACTGCAACACAAGAAATCATTATTAGGTGTGAAATCCACAGCAAGAAAAGTTAAAAATTAAAAAAAATATTGGATTTCACACCTGATGATGATTGCTTGTGTTGCAGTCAAAACGTCGTGATAGTTTTTATTGATTTATATTTGTATTTTTTTATTTCCCTTCTACGTGACTTTACCAATGGAACCAAGAATATGTGTTAAGATGTTAAAATACCAAACTGAAACATTTTGCAAGGAAGCATGTCTGCATTATACTCTGGTTTTTTTCGGTAAAGTCACGTAGGTTAAAAAGAAAAAAAACAAATTAAATCACGACGTTTCTGTATCACTTGATAGTAATTTTGCTGTGACGGTTCCACCTGAAGGCTTGTGTTGCCTCCGAAACGTGATTTAATTAATGTTTTCTTTTTAACCTACGTGACTTTACCAAAAAAAACAGAGTATGGATCCTTGCAGTCACGAAAGCTTAAAATCTAGAATGTCTGCATTAACCACATATACTTGTGGTGGACATGCAAACAAAAAAAAATGCTCTGATCTTAACACAACTGTTTCATTGCCAGAAAGAGTAAAACATTTTCTTATATTTTGATACTGGCAAGAGGTCCCATGATGTAGCTGCTCACAACCGAGCTCTCAAATGTCCTCATAGTGGCATTGTCTTTGTGCTGTTTGCCTTTTGGCGTCCTCTGGTCTAACACTGAGACGACGCTGTGGACCAATCAGTTTCAAAGCCAATGCATAATCAATTTCCAGAGCATGTTTTTGTGTTTGCATGTTCACCAAAAGTACGTGTTTAATGCAGACATGCTTCCTTGCAAAAGGTTTCAGTTTGGTGTTTTAACATCTTAAAACAACTGGTGTTTTATTGCCAGAGTGGGTAAAACCTATCATGTATATTCTGATACTGGCAAGGGAAGTCCCATGATCCAAACATTCAACAGGCGTCAGGGTCGGGATAGGACCCACGACCTCCTTGCACATCAGGCGAGGTAGTCAACATCTCGCCATAGGAGGTGGTGGTGGGGGGGGCGATTCGCCGCGGTCCCTGACGATGCCGTGGGGCTTGCTGCGTCAGCTGGAGTGACGAGCGCCATGGCGAGCGGCTCGGTGAGTCTCCACCTCCTCCTCCCCGCGGTGTTTGGCGACCCACAGCCGCCCTCAGCCGCGAACCTGAGCGGGTCGAGGGCGCTCGCTAAGGGCGACGGTCCGCGCACGGCAATAGTTCCCTTCCACTTCTTCTTCTTAACCCACGCGACCTCCAAAGCGGAGTTAGAACTTCGGAGGAGTCAACTTCGAGCGTCGGGGCTCGCCAATTGTTTTTGTTTGAATGAAGTTTTTTTGAGTTCCCGAAACCCCTCCCCTTCTTCCTCCCCTTCCCCTTCTTCACCCTCCCCCTCCTCCCTCCCCTCCTCCCCCCATCGCCCTCCTCCCCTTCTCCCCCGCCCTCCTCCCCTTCCCCCTCCTGCTCTCACCCTCAACCTCTTACCCCTCCCTTCCCCCTACCCCCGTCCCCTTCTCTCTCCCCCTCAACCCCCCCCCTGCCCTCACCCCCAACCTCTTACCCCTCCCTTCTTCCACCCCCCCTCCCCTCTGTTACCCCCCCCCGCTACTCCCTCCCCTTTTCAAGCCCCCTCCGCCCCTCCCCTACCCCCCCACACCCTCCACTCGCCCCATTCATTGACACGAGACTTCTTGTTGTGATTCGCTGCTGCCACCGCTTGCCCCGAAAACTCGGACGGCGCGTCGCCGCCACCGCCGTCGTGAGGTTCGTAGTTTTGTTGTTGTTGTTGACAGCGCTTGGCTGTCTAGTGTTCTTGCTGCTGCTGCTACTGCTGCTGGCCTTGACGATGATCCTCCGCTGCGTCGGTGGGTGAAGGGAGTCCTCCCCCCCCACACACACCCCGAGGCTTGTCGTGTCCGAGTGGGTTTTTGGGCCCTCTTTGTTGCTGCTGCCGCGTTGTGTTGACGAAACGCTCTGGAGGAGACGGCTAAAATGGCCGCAGGGCGCCCTCCCCCCTCCTCCTCTCTCGCTCGCCCTCCTCCTGTCCGCTTCGTTCACTGTCCGCTCACTTGTTTACGCGTTAAGACAACAACAACAACACCACCAACACCGCCACCACCGCCACCCGCGCGCGAGTGTCGTTTGGAGTTTGTCCTTAAAAGTTGAACTGAACGCGGCGCCACAACAAAGCGAGCGGAGGGGGTCAGTGTTGTCGATGTGTCGGAATTGTCCATCGCAGGCTAAGAGGAGGGGTGCGTGCTAAGTTTGAGCAAAGGACATCATCATCAGTATCATCAGCAGCAGCATCGGCAAGCAGCACTTTGTGGGTTTTAAACTCGCAGCTGGTGACGAAGACGTGCGGTTAACTTGAAATGGACGACTGGCTCAATAGCCACTGGGGACGTAGAATGGAAGTGTTGTGTTTTTATTTAAAAGTCGTGTGTGAAGTCATCGTGAGTCGCTATGAGTGGGAGGTCATTCTATATCTTTATATATTTTTTGGTGGTCGATTGTCATTGTTGGGGACCATATTGTTGGCTTTTCACAGAGACGCCAGTAAAATATATAATTGAATTTTTTTTAAGCGACGATTTCCACGTTTTTGTATTCAAGCCGACGTGTATATCTGCAATGTTCGTTCATAAAACGTGTTTATAACCCTGGCTTGTAGCTCTCGATGGGTTACAGTACTTGTTTTTAGTTGTACTTATGAAAGAGATGGGGCTTAGTTTGTAGTGGCAGTTTACCGTTAAACGTTTTTTTTTAACAAACTCCTTTTGGGATTTGCAAGACAAATTACATTATTTTGGTGCGTGTGGCATGTGTCGATAACCTGTTTGATTCATTGATATTTCGCGCAGCCTTTTTAAAACGAGGAGTTTTAACGCAGCGTTATAATGTATACGCTTACCAGCCGAGGCTTGCGAGAATGTGTGGGTTTTAAAGCTGCTGCTTCTATCTTCTGATCGACCGACCATTGCCATGTTGCAATAATGGAGCTCACTAACGTAGTAATTACGTTTGCAAAATAATCCATACATTCCGTACAGTGTAGCTAGCCTAGTACTGCGTTAGAGTACAATTTGGCGCAATACTATAGAAGAATTGAAAACATTTAAGCAGATGAGAGACTTGCTAACAAAACGTATATTTCTTTTAAAAAGGGGGGCCTGCATCACAATGACAAATAAATTGCAGGAATAAAATAAATTTTCACAACAACGATACGTTAAAGTATTCCAAAAAAAGAATCGTCCGCATATCAAAACAATGAACGCGAACAGAAAGCAACACTAGAGTAACAATGAAATAAGTTTCAGAAATATCGATCGGAATCGATTGCAATGAAACCTTCCAAGCAACGTGTCCATTTTGTTTGGAGCGGAGCGATTTTGCAATCCTTTATAATTTTCTACAGAACCATCCTGGGGTTTTGTTTTGTAACACAATACGTTGGGACACTTGAACAGACAGTTGAATGCCATTCGCGTGCTGCGTATAGATGTGTGTTTGTACGACACTAGACCTGTCGCAGGACTTACTGACATGTCACGTTTGAATAGTGGTCAGTCGGGCTGCCGTCGTGCGTTCGATAAGACTGACCGCTGACTTTAGTTTATGTTGAGCTTGACCTCAAGCAAACCATAAAATACTCTGCCGTCTGCCCCCCCCCCCCTATATACACAGTCGCTGCGACTCAAACGCCCGGTGGCCGGGCGAGCCAGCAAGGCGAATCCTTCTGCCAACATGCTACAAGAAGTTCGCGTGGTCCCAGAGTCTGGAACGAAATCCAGAAGCAAATCGGTCTCGGACAGCTCGTATGAGATGTTGCGATGCGATGAGTGCCTTAGCCCATGCTCTCCCAACATCGAGTGTCATCGGACAGAAGAGTTTGGAGTGGAATACGGTGAGTTTTGTTTCGGAGTCCCTTGCGTTGCGAGTCAAACAGCACATGGAAGTTGATGAGTTTATAATCAACTTTGAGCCACCCTTATTGTCAAAGGTTTTGTTTTAATAACACGTTTTATTATCTATGTCAACACAGTAATGGAAAGACTGAAACGAACAGAGAAGGCCAGTGGATCAATGCAAATGCACTTCTCGAAAACAAAGTCCAGTTTTTCCCCAATGAAAGTGTGCTGAACACTCATCACAGTTGCTGTGACGTGCCTTGAGGCCATTTTAAGGGACACCCAACACAGCTGACTCGCTTAACATCCATTCTAGCCTCTCTCAAGTATTCTGACTACAACGCATGCACCAAAAAGTGCACTTGGGTTTTAAAACTTGACATTGCACGTTAATTTCCAATTTGTTAATGCTTCGTCATCACCTATGGATTGTTGCAGACTAAGTCTGCTTATACATTACTACTAAATAAAAAGAGCACGGTTCCTGATTTTGTTATCCACATCAGTTTCCTTTTAAGAATTGTATAAACTTAAGTCGGCCATGTGGCAGCCATATGCAGGGGATGTTTGCACTGATCTCTAGGGTTCAAGTTCAGCAGGTCATCTGACAAACAGACCTGGGAAACCCAAACACTGCAAATATATTCAGAGAAAGCTTTTGCCATTAAGTTGTGGAATGCAGTAACAGCATATACAGAGGACACAATTACTTTTTATATCATGCGTATATTAAAAAAATAATTCTCTCACATTTTTGTCCTAACAACAACACAAATGCAGGCTAAGAAAAATAAAAGTGATTTTCTTTTCACGAAGTATGTATGTAGAACGTCTCTGGCGTCGTACGTGTTAAAAGCCAATATTCAGTATTTTTTTTCATAGCCATCTCAAGTTACACAACACTGAGCACGTGTTGGAAAGTAGTCGAGTATACAGCAGTCGCCACAGAGACATGAAACGTGTTGAGTCGGCAGGACTGTTAGGGAGTCTCGGGCAAGTGTGTTGGCTCAAAGCCAGACATGCAAGGTCATGGTATCATGGACTGGGCGAATACATCCTATTTACCATCAGCAGCAATTGTGGGAATTCTTAATTCATCAAAAATGCTTTGTCTAGGCGCTGAGAGATCAAGATTGACAGCTGTAATGTGCCTTTTTCACAATTCTTGCACATGTACAATACTTTTGTCAATCCACTGCTGGATGCATCCCCACTGTGCAAGTTGTGGGGATATTTGGATCGTGTGTTGTTTTGTCAGTGCAGATTCATGGGGAGCATAAACGTCGCAGCATGACACATTGCAAAATTAATTTTGCGACGTGGCAGCATGACACATTGCAAAATTTATTTTGCTGCAGTGCAATTTGTTGACTACTTAGCCCAGCAACAGCCTGCAACACCTGTGTTATGCATGGGGGTCACCTTTTTAAGCTCTTTACTGCTGATGTTCTGCGACCTGACTATATCGGGTTCATTCCAGGTGACTTCGTCAAATGCTTCTGCAATTCTTAAGTAGCGCTTAATACCAGTTGTAAAGCCTTACGGTGAGCTTGTATCCACTTAAATAATTTAAACCAGGTGGCCCGTATGTACTATAAATATAGCATATGTATATGTACGTTGAACTCCTATCGCTAATCGGAGGTATGTGAAAGGACAATAAACTAAACACAAAAAGCAGTTCTAAAGAAATTAGTTTAATGATGTTATACGACTAGGTTTTGTGGTTGCACTGTATGGCTCTCCAATGGGTTTTCGGGTTGTACCACATGTTATGATGTCCAACAATTTGTTCCACGTGCTGGGAGTTCCTTTAGGAACTAAATCAGTTCTGAATTGAATAATTTCTTTAACAATCTGTTCCTGCAGAAGCTCGTAGCACGTGAAGTTAAACGTTGGACATGGCAAACTATGCAACAATGTAATGAATCTGAGTGCTGTGAAACAACGTTTCAAACCTGCCATCATTAAACGTCTAAACTATTGATGCTTGTTTTGTATCCTCAAGACGACTTGCCTGAGCTACAGGAGGCAAGAGAGAGCAGGACCGTGCCGGCAGCATTTCCCCTCGACTCGGGCGTCTCTCACTGTGAAATAGTCACCACGGCGTCAGAGATCGCGCACTGCTTCATTGCGCGCTCGTCGTCATCGTTGTCACAAGGGATGCACCCCTCCGTCACGATAACGGAGTGCTTTGTGAACAACGCGTCCGGGCCCTGTCTCGCGAAGGCCGTTCACAGCCCGGACTCGGTGGCACAGCCCTGCGGAAGTGGAGGCAGTGGCACAAACTGGCTGACGGAGCTGGCAAACATAGCCACCGGTCCCCAGAGCCCGCTTCTACAGAGCACGTCCATGTGCAGGTGCAGTGACGAAACATGGAGCAATTGTTCATTTGTAGCATGCTATATATTTAGATGATTAAACACCTTTCTTAAGTGCGTCGATTAATTGTCACCATTGTTCGATCCAAGAATAAATGGATCTGTTGGATTTTTATTCTCCATGTTTGTACAGTTTTGTTCGCTCTGTCTAAATGTGTACAGATAATTATAATTTAATTTGCGTAAATTGCATATAATTCTCATATGCGTGATTCACTGCATTTACCATTAGCGTAAGTGTTAATTTTAATCTCTGAATTGTATCATTACATGCCTAATGTATTTCATTTTGCATACATGTAATGTCACATTTTGTCTATGAAGCTGTTAAGTTTGATTTTAAATGTGATGTGCGTGCGTCTTGGCTTTCCCCAGGTCCCAGCCTCTCTCCCATGTGAGCAGTCAGAACTTGCACTCGTACGCTCGACCTCCACCTTTAACTCTTCACCATTTGTCTACCCCTGCCCGGCGGCACAGTGTCAAAATGGAGCAGGTACTCAATTGCTTACATTTTAGCATAATTATCTGAGTGCTCATGTAAAATGGAATAAAAAAATAACAATCTTTTAACACATAATAAACTTTTTGTGTTGGGTCGCGTTATTTAGAAATGTGTCGTAACCCTCCCCCACCCGACATGGCCAATCAGTAAAAAAGTGTCACTCTTCAACACAACGGTGGGCTAAAGTGAACTAATTTGTCTTTTGTCAACGTGACACTTTTTTATTGATTGGCCGTGTCGGGTGGTGGAGGGTTACGACACTTATAAATAACGCGATCTAAACCCAAAAACGTTTATTATGAATAATATTGGTCGCGAAAGCCTACGTGTTAAACTGGTGTTTTAACACAGTTGATTGCTATATATATAGCACGAGGTGCTTGTTATACCGAGTGTACTTTTTGCCATTCAGTCTGGAGAGGATCCAGAGCCTGGCTTGATCTCAATCTCTCCTCGCTCCTCGATATCGGATGATGATGAGCTGGGATGGTCTCACACATGGCCTACCACCGCTTGGCACTGTTTCCTTAAAGGTGAGTCACGGCCACAGCATGACATTGAAATTTGTGTTGCCACTAAACACCGCGTACATTTGGCCACTCCCATTTTGAGTCGTCGACATGCACAATTGTAAAAACCCATAATTTTGATGCTATATCTCGACAGCAAATTTTGTGGCAAAAGCAAGTGCAGCAAAATTGTAATCAACTGATAATTCGTTTTTGGAGCTTCAAACTGATGACCCATTTTGATGTGTTTTTTTTTTACATGCGCTTCATTGAATCCTGCTTGCGCATCTGTCAGAAACGAAGGTAATATTCCACGTGGGACCCAAGGCCGAGTGGCAGAGTGTGGAGGAGGTGGCCAGGCAGGAAGAGGCGGGGCGTCTCAATGGAAAACCGCACTGCCAGCGTGCTGGAAGAGCAAAGCTTGTACGACCAACCCTTCCCTACGCAACAGCATTCATTTTGAGCATTCCCTGTTACGTAATCCGCGTGCTGCTGTTTATACAGCGGAGACATTGTTTTTCCTCGACTGCTTTAATCTCGTTAATAGCCTCAATGGGTGTGTAATTGTATGATTGAGAGTGGTTTATACGTATGCTATAAACTGTTTAAGACCGATGAGAAAAAAAAACAACAATGGACTTTTGAGTATTTTAGCAACAAAAAAATGGTGCTGATAATTGATGCAAGATATTACACTTTTCAGCTCATGTCGGTTCTTATATTTTTGCAGATTTTGAATTACGGGGTTGATGGTCTGACACTCATCAGTCGGGAGGAGTTTCTTTCCAGTGGACAGTCCCTCATGAGGTTGTCCTTTGACCCTGGCAAGCATGATCAGCCCAAACTCACTGCAGATTGCTTCCTGGATCACCCGTTTTTTGTAAAGAAGAAAGGTGCGTGGCTTTTAGGGGTCATAATATTCCCTCTTAAAAACGCTGTGAAATTGTACGATCCTGTATGCCTTGGGTAATTTGATATTGGCGCAAACCAGACAATGATGTTATCTCACCTCGAGAGGTCCTGTGGTTTTTACGTAATTATATTTTGTATTAACTTAGGCGGGTTGCAGTTTGTGGTTTAAAAATGAAGTACGTTTGCAAGCAATTTTTTTTTATTGCAATATTCAATATAAAAAGGAATAGCTTGGTAATGGCTTTCATGGATGAAAAATAAGAATAGGTTTTACCCTTTCTGGCAATAAAACAGGTGTTAAGATTAACACGTAGGCTTTCGCGACCAATATTATTCATAATAAACGTTTTTGGGTTAGATCACGTTATTTATAAATGTGTCGTGACCCTCCACCACTCGACACGGCCAATCAGCTGGTAATTACATCCAGCATCATGGGCAATTCACCGACACGGCCAATCAGCCAGAATTCTGGCGAATTGCCCGATGATGCTGGATGTAATTACCAGCGAAACGTCGTACTCAAAAACTGTAAATGTTGTGGATTCACTCTTCAACACACCGGTGGGCTAAAGTAGTGAACTATTTGTCTTTTGTCAACGTGACACTTTCTTTGCTGATTGGCCGTGTCGGGTGGTGGAGGGTTATAACACATTTATAAATAACGCGATCTAACCCAAAAACGTTTATTATGAGGTGTTAAGATGTTCAAGCACCGAATAGATACCTTTTGCAAGTCATCAAGTCTGCCACGCGTATTTGTGGTGAACATGTAAACAAACAAACATGAAAGGGTTAAACCTATTCTTACTTTTCATACTTTGATATTGGCAAGAAGGTTCCCATGATTTGGCTCTAATGGAGTTCACCTGGTCTCGGCAGGATGGGCGTCCTTCCACCCAAGCCTGACGGTAATAAAGTACGGCATACCCTGCAGCGACATGGAAGTCAGAGACGTCTGCCTGCCTCCTGACCACCCTCTGGCTCAAAGTTCCGCGGATTCGGGCGTGTTTGATGCATTTAAAAGGTTTGTAGAAATGTTAATGAGATTTTTTTTGTAGGATTTCAGGTAAGTGATATTTTGAAACTCTTTCCAACTAAGTTTGGAAATGTTGTTGCATAAGCAATGTCAGTCCGTAACGAGATGAGGGAATGATATCTCTCATAATATGAACAACAATTTTTTTTATATGTTGCATTGCTATTGGGGACTTATCTCAGAGAACTGGCCAAATTTATCAAAGAAAACTCTAAAAGAATTATCCTTGCTGGCCAAGGCGATGTTGTGTGACACCTCGTTTGGTATTATATATATCGGGACAAACGCATGTGGGAAAGTATTACATAATCTATGCCTAATGCATGATGTTTAAATGCACATTGAAACTCATTAGCAAGTTGTGTATTCAAAGTTAGAACATTAAATTGAACGTGCATGAAATGTTTTAACTTGAATGTCCTAATGTACTTTTTTTTTATATATATTACACTTGTTAACACGTGGTGGGCTGAAGTGTATTTTTAAAAACAAATTTCCAAGGAGACTAATAGGGTACTTATTGCTATGCCTGGGAAATATCTGTTTTCATGACGCAAAAAAAAATCCTTGGCCAATTGCTGCAAAACATGCCACAATTTACCACGGTTCATGCTTCGATCTCTCCAGAGTTTAGACAAAATTGTCAATTAAATGCATTAAAAGTGCATTATATTCATTTTTTATATTAGAGCATGGAAGCGCATGTGTTAGAAGCCAAAGCATGTCTGTACATTTGCGTACGTACCTCACATGCTAAGCTACACATGTGCATATTTTGTGCATACGTGTAGCTTTGTATGATTGAATCTCTATTAAATGTTCCTCCCTCAACTCGAGTTGTTAATCGACTATCGGCGTTTCATGGAATTTAACGTGGATTTCAATAGCCATGGAAATTATAATCGAACAAAGTTCGATTTTAGTGACGATCGAACCATGGCACGTTAGAACGTTTAGATATGACACTTTCGAAAGTGATTGGACACGTGACAATCCATTGAATGCAAAAAATATATAAAGATGTACAGCTCTTAGTCAGTGGGCTTGTTTGATTATAATTCATGCTGCTCATCGTGGGTTTAGGGTTGGTAAACTGGTGATTTTATTTTTAAATATGCATCGATTATCGATAACGTGACAAAGAATGAAAAGAACAACCCTTCCCTTAATGCAGTGGCTCGCCAGATTGCGTTAAGTTTTTCTCACCGTAACGTAATTTACAGAGCTTCATGACGAAGGCTCGCATTGCAGAGAATTAACCGTGAATGTCACGTACGAATGTCGCGGTGAAGAAGATGAGGTGACGTCTTAACGCTCTGCGCTTAACCCGCGCCGCAGCTTCGACTTCACGCCCATGGACTCGTCGGCGGTGTACGTGCTGAGCAGCATGGCGCGCCAGCGCTGCGCGTCGCTCGGCGGCCACAGCTCGGGCCCCGGCGCGGCCGCCGGGGCCACAGCCCCCGCGACGCCGAACACGCCGATGCGGAACAAGCGGCCAATGAACGCCTTCATGCTGTTCGCCAAACGCTTCCGCGTCGAATACACCAAGATGTACCCGGGCAAGGACAACAGGTTTGTGCGGCTGCTGTTAACGTGGTTTAATGGGGCAATGCGCAGTTTACACGGGACTATTTTGTTTTCATTGAGCCGGTTCATTTTACAGCAAGTGTCTCTCCTGGTAATATTGTGTCGGCGCCTATGATCAAATGACCAGGATGCAGAGCAGTGTTGAGCCTGAAAAGTGTTTTTGGAATGGTTATCACCGTGCCTAAAAACATTGCTATAGGATGCAGGTTTATGTTGTGGGCAGTAGAGGGCGGTACAGCAAAGTCTATTGAATCGTACAATGCTCCTACGTCTTTGCTCCCCGCCTCACCAACCGTTACTGGCCAGCATGAAGTGTTCTCAAATAACCTCCGTGGTCCGCACAGCATGGAGGCCCTCGTCTAATGGTGGCTGGGTAAAAGGGCTGTGCAGGAACACGTAGTCTTGTCAGTGGCAAAGGCGCAATATTCATGGGTGTGCAGCCAAGTCTGTCTTACTCGGAGCTTTGGAAGGGGCAACGTGTGTTGTATCGTGTGTTCAAATTGCAATGAGAATAGTCGGTTCTATAACGCGGGAGTTGCGTTCCTGAAGAACACCGCGTTAAGAAAAAATCGCGTTGAAGTAAATATGCGTTACGACGACCCCATTGTAAGTCGAAAATATCGTAAGTCGAAGATGGCCTAGCCTACCTAGGAGTCTTAAAGAATGGTGATAATTTAGCAAAACAGCAATTTACAGTACCATACTGTATAAACTATATACTGTATGTATTTATTAATTACAATACTGTATTGCACAGTAAAATGTAAAGTAAAAAAAACAAGGTAAATTCTTAGCCTACCTATATGAACTGGAATTTAATAGATAGTTTTTTCAGGAAACAATCCTATCTGTTATAAAAACTTTTAACATGCATTGAACGTATTGTATCGTGGTAACCTTAAAATGAAATCGCTAAAGCTACGTATCATACATGCATTGAACGTATCGTAACGTATCATGTTGTACTGTACTCGCCAACATTCTGTCCGCCGTCTGCATACTTGAACGATGTTAGGTTGTTGATGGCAATTTTGTCGTATCGCCATCGTAAGATCGAAATATCGTAAGTCGGACCATCGTAATCCGGGGACTACCTGTACGGTAAAGTACAGTCCGCGATAACACGTGAGATGCGAACGCAGGCTGAGCAAAGACTGAGACGCGTGAGTAGCATTTAGAAGCATCCAGCATTATGCCTGCCATGCGTGATGCTACGCCATGGCAGCAGTACGACCGCTTATTCCTTCTCGTGTGACGTAGTTCCGCTCGCTCCGTCGCATTATATCCAATTCGCATTCTGCGTTCTAAAAAAATGCGTTCCCTAATGCATTCATCGCATTGTATCCAATTCGCGTGATGAAAACGCGCTTTGCAGGAAAAGTTGCCGTAAAGGCGTTGATAGGGAATGCTGCGTGCGATTGGGTTGGCGGGTTCACAGGGCCGTCAGCGTGATGCTCGGGGAGCGATGGAAGCGGATGAAACCGGAGGAGAAGCTCGTTTACGAGCTGGAGGCAAAGGCGCTCGCGGATGAGCAGAAGCACCTCAATCCGGACTGCTGGAAACGCAAGCGCACCAACTCGGTCTGTGTGGCACCCGTGAATGGGGAATGCATTAATGCTTTAGTTATTTCCGTCTTGTCTGTAGTAGGGGGTCATAACATGTACGGATGATCCATTCTAAAATACCCAAAACTCGAGTGTAAAGTTGTCACAATGCAGGACCTACCCTCTAAAAAGACGCCAGGCGGCAATTCAATCTGGCACTTTAATGATAAACCTTGCCGATCGAGCCAATGATGTCACCTGTCACGTGCTTTCCCCCTTCCCTCATGACCTGAAGTGCATCATCTAGCGATATCGTGTGCCATGAGACGTTGTCTCGCATGGCTCTGACGGTAATATCATTAATTAAATATGTTGAATTAAGTAAGTGTTAGAAAAACCCCACTTAAAAAATATATTGCTTGTAAATGAATGTCTATTATAGCCATTGTGATTTGACTGTTTCGTTGTATTTGAAACCATAGTTTCAGAAGTGCCAGCTCATTTGTCTGACATTGGCACAGCATCGGTCATCTGTGCCACCTCTATGCTAAATTTCCACATTCTCTTGCTGGCCAAAAGACAAAGCTAATTCTGAAATGTGTACACCACTGACTCCTTCATACCATTTGAAGCCAAATGTATGTTTATACAACAACAACAATGATGTTGCAACAAAATACTGTCAAATTTACACTTATAAAAGAAAACTCCCTGAAAATATGTTCTTCCAGTGACATAAATCTGACGGTGTCGTCGCCTTAGCGTCACCGTGAATGCTTATTGCAGGAGTGTATTGTACGTACTCGCAGCACTTGTTCGACAGCCTCAATGTCCCTTGATGTTAAGTGGAGGTTGTATTCTCCCGTGTATAGCAGCTGTTCCAACTGTGACCCGCCTGTATTTCTGCCCTGCACCAATATTGGCAGCCTTTTGTGCTTGGACCTGACCTTAACCATGTTTGGTCACCCAGCTCCACTTTCCGCTCTATTCCACATTTACCTTGAAGAAGGATTTTGCATCTTCTTAGGTTTTTTCGGTAAAGTCACGTAGGTAAAACATCAAAATGAATTAAAATAAAATCAAAATTCACGACGTTTCGGAGGCAACACAAGTCTCCGTCATCAGGTGGGACCGTCACAGCCAGATTAGCTGCAATTTTTATTTTATTTTATTTTCATTCATTTTGATGTTTTACCTACGTGACTTTACCGAAAAAACCTAAGTAGAAGATGATTCCTTGCAGTCACGAAAGCTTCAAATCAAGGATTTTGCAGCAAAATGTGGTGGTAAATAATGGACGAGGCGGTGAGAATTTCCGAGCAAGTTGTATTGTTTACCGTGCGTAAAAATGCACAGAACAATAGAATTGCCAGGTGCTTTTTTAACGTTACTTTTGAAAATGTTTTATGTTACAGACCAGCCATCAAGAAAGATGAAGAGGAAAAAGAAAATTCCCCGATGATGACTGGAACACCACAGATATATATATAAATATTACACCTAATACTTTGCTTTTTAAAAAATGTGCAAGTATAAAAATCAAAGTTACAACTCGTTTTTCTTACACATAGTCCCTATTTTAAAGATATTTTTCTTTTTTAACGGTATGTGTTTGACCGGACTTGCTGCGTTTGCGCGAGAGGCACAGGCCACGAGCGTCTGGTTTTACGTAGACAGCAGGGTCTGTTCGTTTTGCCTATTCGAGTTTGTTGATTGACACTTTCAGGTATACTTCTGAGCCTCCAACGCAATTAGTAAACCAAAATAACTCTGATCAGTTAGAAATCTTCCATAATAGTCCGCTGTAATGTTAGTACATTCTATAGTACAACAAACGTGTGCATGCAGCATAAACAAAGAACAGTTTGCCACGAGTGTTTTTATTTTATTTCCTTATAGGGGGCACATCACTGGCCAATACAATTGCCCAAGCCATTGTGGCCGAGCGCTTTGGAGAGATTCGAACAGCCAGAGCAGACTGGAAGATGCTTGGAAATGGCCTGGGATAGGATCATTTAATTGTTGTTCTTTTGAATAGGTTTGGACTGCAAAACGAACAGATCTAGTTTGTGCCCAAGGCTCAAAACAGACTTAGACCTTAGCACACGTTTTTGGTAGAGCCGAAAGTGTATCATGTGTCCACCACTAGAATTCTACTTCAGGTAAATTTCATAGTAGAGTCTACTATAACGAATTGTAATCTAAAAATATATAAATATATATAATTTTAAATGTGCCTTAAAATGTTAAGCGGTGCCTATATATAACAATATTAGTGTGGTGCTATTGACTAATCTTCGCATTGTTGGATAAAGATTTACGGATGGCAGAACGGTATTGCTCAATGTTACCGTCTCTGATAGTGTAATAGGGCAGATTTATGAGAGTGCAAGTATTAGCATACAGTTCTATCCATGTGAACCCTCGTTTAAAAAAAAAATCTTCAGGAATACATCGAATAGCTGTTGTTATTTTTGTACATTTTTAAATCGGACAGCAAGGCTGTGTTCAGTGCGTGCTTGATTTCTGGCATTTAAGCAACACTGGTTTCGATTCCATCGCGTAACGATGGATGTTAAATGTCATGATCGCAGCCCCAAATCTAACAAAGGTTTACAGTTAGTACTTTAACCTGCCAACATGCCTGCAGTAAAGCGTAGGGGGTCGTGAAAAAATGTTGGGTGAAAAGCCTTCAAATGATAACTCGTCTCGGCTTCCTTCATTAGGCCTTGTTCAATACTCGTATTCTGAAAAGGGTAGTAGTTAAGACTGCAGTCTACCGTGGGCATGTCTAAATGCCAAAGAGCTTTGCACTTTAAAAAAACATTAAACTATGATAGATTCAGAGCTTCACTTATGCAATATATATCTGTTCAGAATTGTGTGACTTCACTAATATGTCAAACCACAATGGCTGTCCTTCCAGTTGCAGCCCATCGTGAGAAACTTTGCACATTGTAGACAATTGTTTATTAGATGTTGCTTCGCATTTTATCTTTCTTGTTTATAGCATCTTTTAGTAAAACTGGCTTATGGTACAGGGATCGCACAAATGCAGGTTTCATTTTAGCATGTTTGACTCTGTTTCACATTAATTTGCCCAGCATAATTTTGCATGCATGTAATGGCCTTAGGTTTATTTTGACACTGGCGTTCAATTCAGAACCTTGATTTCCAGACATGATTGCAGTAGCAGTTAATTCAATCTGTAAGTGAAATCGGCTCACTTGTCTGGATGGTGTAAAATATGCACATCCTTGTATCAAAAATTGTAAGCGTTTTTTTCTGTTTAAACGAGTGCGACCCCTGTATTATGTGGGATATATTACTTTACAGAATTTCTAGCACTTTGAATAAACTTTTTTGCCAAAAAAAGACGTTTATAAGTTTTTAATCTTTGCGCCTGCCATTACTGGCAGAGGATTATAAAGGCTCATGGTGCCTGAGGCAGTGAGAACAAATATCTTAGAGCTATGAAAATATGTTTTGTAAAATTTATTTGGCTTCTTGATATGTATGCACTGGAGAAACCGAAGTATATATTTAAAATTAGATGTCGATATGTTTCAAGGTTAGAATGACATTTGCAGGCTTATAAAGGGGAACAATATAGATTGGTGTATTAAAGCAAACTTTGTTTGCGATGCATTTGGCTTAACTACCTATGCTGCTAAGAGCATGCCATGGCACAAAGGCACGTGATCAACAGGGATGCATTAAGGAAACTGGCCGAGGTTCAATCCCAGATGACCCTTTACCGATTTGCAACGTGACCAGCGTGTCCACTAGATGGTGCTATGACGCCAAGTATTCATCACAAGCACGCGTGCTAGATGATGCCGTCCAGCAATTGCAAAACCGAATGCACGCGATGGAGGGAGGCAAGATTCGAAATTGCTCGTAGGTAACGAGTTTCTTGTGGAACCATACGTACACAAAAACAAACTACAACAAGAGTTGCAAACATTAGTGACCAGTTCTAACCACAAGACTTGAGTGAGTCGAGTCGGAGCACATTAAAATCCACCACTCGGCACCCACAAATTATCCACAATTTAACTGAAAAGAATTATAAATGGGAGCCAATTTGTGCACTTTACCTTAGCGATTTTTGAATAGCTCATTTAGCAGGGCACACGTAAATTAACTCGTTTCATAAAGATGCATCATGTTGCACCATTATCCACTGTAGGGACGCACTAAAGAGTGCTTGATCAGAAAAGGAGAAGACAATTGAGCATTGTAGCATACATTCAAACGATATGGCTTCAAGGAACATTTAAATAAGAGAATGGAATACATTGTGCCTACGTGATAAGCAAAATCCCTCGCCCATGTAACACTCATTTTTATTACCCATGCTTCGTTTACCACACTCATTCGCACTCATTTTGCGAAACTGACCTGTAACTTAATAGCTGTCAAAATCAAGAGAGCATTGCCATGGAGAGGGAACTTTAGGGAAAACAGTGGTTGCTTTTTTTAACATAAAAGCAGCATAACGCGTGAATGCGTATGATCAATTCACCGGGAATGCGCCAAATCTTGGAAGCTAAGCAGGTTCTCAGCCTGGACAGTTCTGCATAGCTACGTGGTGGCCTGCAGAGGAACCTGCGGGGGGAAACATGCGAATAGATCGTCTCACTTGCTTGCTCCCGCGTCTGTGCTCCCATGGCCTTCACTGCCCGTGCCAAGAGGCCCTCTTCCAACGGTGGGTTGACAAAACAGCTCCGCACGTACGAAGCGTTTATGTTCGCGTTATTCGGTCTGCGCGAGTTTGTTCGCAACGTGCATCTGGTGTGAGTGCAGAGGCACTGGGATGTTGGGTATTCAGTTGCTCGTTGAATTAAAATTGTAGTGTGTCTTCATTCAGGGGTCCATTCTACTTTTTGTGCAGGTAGAACTTGGAGGTGTTTTTTTCTTAAGTCGAGTAAATTGAGTTCAGACTCCCCTTTGCACACAAAAAAAATGTTGCTACACTCCTGAAACATTCGCTGTTGAAAAAAAAATCAATGAAGTGAAATATTGTCTGAACCATTCAACATGCACATAGTGTGTACACGTGAATCAATGAGTTTGCCTGTAGGTACTGCCATACACTCAGACAAATACAGCCATTCGTGCAACGATTTTCCACTGCTGGTAGAAGGCCTTCACCTCCATACTGCCCAAACGTCTTAGAAAGGGTGGGAGTAGCCACCTCTTCTTGGTTCTTTCGGTAAAGTCACGTAGAAGGGAAATAGTAAAATAATAAAAATAAAACATAATAAAATACAATTCTCACGACGTTTCGGCCACAACGCAAGCAGCCGTCCTCAGGTGAAGAACAGGGCTGCCGGAATGACAGCGTCTCATTCAGACGCTGTCTCTCATTCAGACGCTGGTTTATTTTTATTATTTTATTATTTCCATTCTACGTGACTTTACCGAAAGAACCATGAGATGAATCCCTGCAGTCACGAACGCTTTAAATCGAAAAGTAGCCACCTCTTCTAAGTAGCCGGGGTTTACTCTCCAACACACAACCGGTGTGCTGTACTAATAACGAATTGCCATGTTTTGTTTACGTGACAAACCTTACTAATTGGCTGTGTCGGGTGGTGGCGGGTTTAACGACAAGTTTACGCGCTCTAATAAAAAAACCTCATCTCCACACTTTACCCCAACACACCCATTGTAGTGCACCAAATTGCTACCGCTGGTCGAACAAAACTGGGCGAGATGCCCCAATGTTACAACTGGCGGCGCAGTAAAGCAAAAGAGACTCCGTTAACTATTTCTGATGAAATTATAAAGCCGAGTAGGCGTGCCCATGCTCCAAATAAGGTTACTCTGGGATTGTTCGTGGGCTGTGTGAATGTCGAAAGCGAGCCTGCGACACTTCACGTGCCCTCAAAGTGCACCTGGCCTGGCACAGGCGCCGTGGTGACGTCACAGTCACTTCGTGGCGAATGGCGGGTATCGGTATTGGGACGGAACAGGGAAATCGACGTCAATAATCGCGATTTAAATGCCGTGTTCGGTTCCGTGCTGCAAGTGTTAAAACCCCGCGTGTCTCACGCTCGTGTCTCACGCACAACCACACACAATGCTGGACACCGTGCGGTAACCCATGCATGCATAATCCCTCCATATTTCATGGACTTACGCGACAGCGCCGAAGGATCAAATCGAACCGGGCGACCTCTGGCTCTGCAAGTCCAATGTGCTCACCCATTACTCCACGGGTGCGAAGCGCACGTGGAATTGCAACAAAAAATAAAATATAAGTACCGGCAAAAATATGTACATACCCGTTGCTTTAGCATGCAGCTAAATTAATGCGTGCGCAAAGGCAGGCTGTGTCAGTCACGTGCAAAACATGTGGACCTCTCGGTCACCGTCTGTGCGTTCCGGGCAGAGTGGGAAGCATACGGTGGGAAGCGTTCCCACCGATGGGAATCAATCCGTAGCGGGGACCATCCCGGCTGACTCACGCAAGACGCGTGACAGTCGAGCATCAGACAGCGCCAGAGATACACAGAGAGAGAGAGACAGAGAGAGAGAGGAGGCAGCATAACGGCCGTGCAATTACGGCGGTCGCTGTTCATGACCTCTCATTAAAATTGAACTACGCATTTACGAGACGGTGTTCCCGGTGAAATAATTTATATCAATAAATAAAATGAAATGATGAGAAACATGTCAGAACGCCCCGCGTGTGCGCGAAGAGCTGCATGACAATCCGGCGAATTGAATGAACACGAACTCTCGACTGCGGGGTGCCGACACCACACGCAATATTGCGGCACCACGTGCTTCGGCCGTTGCGAAACCTCCAGGTCACAACACCGAATGCTTATTTGGTAGTAGTAGTAGTAGTAATAAATGCCTGCGGATGACATCGTGCCCTGATGGGAGCCCTTATCGGTATACAAAATTAAATATGATGCATTCTTCTTCTCAAATAGATGATGACGATCGCTTGTGTTGTGATCGAAACGTCGTCGTTTTTTGTTGTTTTTTTGTTATTTTCTTTGAACCTATCGACGTGACTTTACCGAAAGACCCAAGGAATATTGATTCCTGCAGTCACGAAAGCTTTAAGTCAACATTTAATTAATGTTAATTTACCTTATTCTGTTACAATCAAGTGGTATAAATGGGTGCGCCATAATTTGTCGATGGGCTAAAGTGTGGGCACTTCTAAGACGTCTGGCCAGCATGGAAGAGTAGGCCAAACACTCTCTAGTGACGGCTCACTGGAGCTTCCATGAGTGGAGGTCCTTCCTCCAGCACTGGCATAAACGAGCAATTGCATGGCCGCACCTTTACCTGACTGTTAAAGCAGATTGTTGCATTATGCATAAATAAAATCGTGGGTGGAGTGCTTAAAAAGCTCTTCAAAATTGGAAAATTATTCACTCAATCGATTGTGCCATCTCTTAAGTTGGTGGTCATCGATCCGCATCCTTTCCTTTGCTCTCCTCTTCTGAATAAACATTCTTCTGTCTTGAGGCCAATGTTCCATCCATCTTTGCCGTGAGTGAGTCTTTCTGCAGACTTGTCTGCCAAACTCCGTGACCTAATATCGATCCAGGTGACTTTTCAACAATTTTCTCAACGCCCACATTTCAATTTCAAAAAATCCGCTTACACAGCTCATTATCTATGTCATGCTCTCTTATCGGAAAACATAATGCAGCACACTGATTTTATAATAATTATGGAAACATTTTAAAGCCATTGGTTAATTTATTAACAAGATCATCAGCATTCATTTCTTTCGATTTAAAGCTTTCGTGACTGCAGGGATTCATCTTCTTGGTTCTTTCGGTAAAGTCACACTTTGACTTTACCGAAAGAACCAAGAAGAGCATTCACCTCGTCGTATGGTGGCTGTTGCACAACCACTGGCGAAGAGAGAGCCACGGTATTTTTGGTCACCAACACGGTATTTTTGGTCACAAACACGGTATTTTTGGTCACAAACATGGTATTTTTGGTCACAAACACGGTATTTTTGGTCACAAACACGGTATTTTTGGTCACAAACACGGTCTTTTTGGTCACAAACACGGTATTTTTGGTCACAAACACGGTATTTTGGGTCACAAACACGGTAATTTTGGTCACAAACACGGTATTTTTGGTCACAAACACGGTATTTTTGGTCACAAACACGTATTTTTGGTCACAAACACGGTATTTTTGGTCACAAACAGGGCATTTTTGGTCACAAACACGGCATTTTTGGTCACAAACACGGCATTTTTGGTCACAAACACGGCATTTTTGGTCACAAACACGGCATTTTTGGTCACAAACACGGTATTTTTTTTTATCACAAACACGGTATTTTTGGTCACAAACACGGCATTTTTGGTCACAAACACGGTATTTTTGGTCACAAACACGGTATTTTTGGTCACAAACACGGTATTTTTGGTCACAAACACGGTATTTTTGGTCACAAACATGGCATTTTTGGTCACAAACACGGTATTTTTGGTCACAAACACGGCATTTTTGGTCACAAACACGGTATTTTTGGTCACAAACACGGTATTTTTGGTCACAAACATGGCATTTTTGGTCACAAACACGGTATTTTTGGTCTCAAACACGGCATTTTTGGTCACAAACAGTATTTTTGGTCACAAACACGGTATTTTTGGTCACAAACACGGTATTTTTGGTCACAAACACGGTATTATTGGTCACAAACACGGTATTTCGGTCACAAACACGGTAATTTTGGTCACAAACATGGTATTTTTGGTCACAAACACGGTATTTTTGGTCACAAACACGGTATTTTTGGTCACAAACACGGTATTTTTGGTCACAAACACGGTATTTTTGGTCACAAACACGGTATTTTTGGTCACAAACACGGCATTTTTGGTCACAAACACGGTATTTTTGGTCACAAACACGGTATTTTGGTCACAAACACGGCATTTTTGGTCACAAACACGGTATTTTTGGTCACAAACACGGTATTTTTGGTCACAAACACGGTATTTTTGGTCACAAACACGGCATTTTTGGTCACAAACAAGTTATTTTTGGTCACAAACACGGTATTTTGGGTCACAAACACAGCAATTTTTGTCACAAACACGGTATTTTTGGTCACAAACACAGCATTTTTGGTCACAAACACGGTATTTTTGGTCACAAACACGGTATTTTTGGTCACAAACACGGTATTTTTGGTCACAAACACGGTATTTTTGGTCACAAACACGGTATTTTTGGTCACAAATACGGTATTTTGGTCACAAACACGGTATTGTTGGTCACAAACACGGTATTTTTGGTCACAAACACGGTATTTTGGTCACAAACACGGTATTTTTGGTCACAAACACGGTATTTTGGTCACAAACACGGTATTTTTGGTCACAAACACGGTATTTTTGGTCACAAACACGGTATTTTTGGTCACAAACACGGTATTTTTGGTCACAAACACGGTATTTTTGGTCACAAACACGGTATTTTTGGTCACAAACACGGTATTTTTGGTCTCAAACACGGTATTTTCGTCACAAATACGGTATTTTTGGTCACAATCACGGTATTTTTGGTCACAAACACGGTATTTTTGGTCACAAACACGGTATTTTTCAGTCCGCATTTACCTTCCTCCATCAAGGTGACAAAAGATGATTGTGCTGATTAAATACACGGTAGCTCATGAACACCCAGGAGCCAGTGGTGGCATAGAATTAATATAATTATGCCGCATAACTACTCTTATCCACGACGAATTTTGGGGGCGAAATTCGCCGATAGTATCTGTAATCAACCCATTAACCGCCGGGAAACATTCACAAGCAACACACCCCCAAAACTTCAAAAGTGAGGCTGCATCCCTGGGCACGAGAAACGACAGGCGGTGTTCTCGCTGGGAATGTAGAGCGCTATTCTCTTGGCCTTCAAGCCATCGGCCCAGAAGGGGACTTAATGAGTACAATCCATGGCGGCAAATTGTAACAACGAATTTCTAGCCAGATCACAAATATAAACGACAGCAAGGACACCAAGGTTTTTCTTAAAATTCCATTACAGTAGGGCACAATAGTATATTCTTGTATGTAAATATGTACATAATACAAAACATTATGGTGATATGAGATATCGATGGAATATGAACACTAACTCGGGAGTGTTTATATAAAACAGATGGTATGTCCACTAAGCTTCCGGCACAGTGGATACTGCCCATGGCAGATATATGCAGAATGTGTTACTCCAGGTGGTACCCGCCAACCCTTCGACTCACTGGGCTATAAAGGGAGGGCGGAATTTGACAGCGCCTCGCCGAGGGCCAATCATGCTATTCAAATTGTAACCTCGAACAATCAACTGGGAAAATTTGCACAAAGTGTGATTGCGCGGACGTGAGCGTACGCTTTCACACTTCTTAGCAGGAAATGGGTAATGTGGGCTATAATCACCGTATTCTTGAAATTACAAACTTCTGAAAGATTGCAATTGCAGTTATCTACACTTCTCTACAGCAGCAGGTAATTTGTCAGCACAATCATTCCATACGTATCACAGTATGCGTTACTGTGGATTTAATCATGGCTTTCTTTTACACAAGGCTGCTTAGTTGTTCACATCAAGTTAAAACAAATGCGTGACGAATTAAAACACATGCAGGCCATTCTCAATCCACCGATGGATGAAAGCTTCCCCATACCAGATTTGACCATACTTCACCACCCTGGTCAGTGCAGGTTTGAGTGAAGAGGGGGAAGGTAATTGGACCAGTTTCGCTATTGCTCGCTGCTGATGTTTGTCGTGGCCCAAAAATCGAACCCGGGGTGGCTATGTTTGCAGGCCGGATCGTTAAACACTGCATCAACCACTGCACCCTCAATACATATGCGGACGAAGCAAACCTTCGTCAACAACACAGCGCATTTTAAATGTTCAGCCTTGGGTTTCTGGCAACAAAAAGATTACACGCAATCCATGAACTTGTAAAATAAATATAATGGTCAGACCAAACAATAACATGGTATTGGTAGTATTGCTCATTACAAAAAGAAGAATTTGTTGAAGCGGTTGTTAAAGGTGCAGCCCTTGAAATTGCCTACTTACACTGCTGCTGGTAGAAGGGCATCGATGAATGAAGAGTAGGCGATATTTGGCCTACTCTTCCACGCTGACCAGGCGTTTTGGAAAATACGGAGGCAAAAACCCACACGGTGCCTTACCACGCGCAGCCTTCCGATCGATTAGCTGGGGTGCACCAATTTATTATGCTGGGTGAACCAGAGGCAGAGGTGGGGGGGGGGGATTGATTCAATGTTCACTATCGTTTCAACTGCCCTGCTGGCAGAATGAACCGGCGACCCCAGGGTTTACAAGTCCATTGTGCTCACCGTTACAGTTTTGTTTCTGTTCTTTTCTTCATTGGGCACACAATGTTGTTGTTTTGGTTTCGACGAAGACGGAAAGTGCCACGGAATTTTGTGAACGCGCAAGTCACGGCAACGTGTCCGTGTGCGGTGGAGCGCTGTCATATCCAGCGAGCGGTGGTGCAGCGGTTAGCGCGCCGCTCTACCATTCCCGCTCACGGCCACCAACACCAGTGGCGATTATCTGAGGCGGTCCTGGGCCTCTCCTAGGTCGACTCAGCCTCAAATGAGTACCCGGTGCGGTGTGTAAAATTTCCCACTAGGGAGACAAAGGCGTGGTGTTGGCTACAAAGGCGTGGTGTTGGCTACCCACCCCTTCGTGTGCCGTGCCGGCCTTCTTAGGTGCTCGCTTTCAGCACTTGCCACAACAATCTGTTAAAGGCTATACGGGGGATATTTGTCTTTGCTGTAATATCCAGAAAGGATGGATGCAATTACCGTGCGAAATTTCTCACACTGTTTCAAATTTCCCCTTTGAGGACGTCAATAATTAACAGACAGAAGAAGAAAACTACCAAAGCATTTAAATCAGAACTGGGTAATGTTACATAGAGCATTTAAATATTACCAATGAACACAGATATACTGTATTACTTAGTTGAAAAAGCGTTAACAAAACGAAATTAGCGTGATGCTATAAATTAATTTGGTAACACAACTATAAAAAAATAAACCAAATATAGCTTATAAGCAATTATGATCAAAGCCACTTGAAAACAATGAAACCCGCCATTAAATTACGTGCCCCATATTTTCAGAGGGAAAACTAAAACAATTAAAGTTTGTGACCCTGTGGCAGTTTTATACTTTGAGATACAAAAGTCTGATAATGATCCACCAGCGCAACACGGACTCCATTTGAATCGCGGCAGCTGCGTGAACAAGACGTGCCCCGAGCCGGTCGCCCCAGCACGGTGGAGGGGGGATGGGGGGTGGAGGGGGGATGAGGGTGGAGGGCGGAGGGGGTGGAGGAGGGATGAGACGAACAATATGGCCTTGCCTTGATCTGCACCAGCAAAACTCGACACGCTGCTGAGCCGAGTGTGGCCAGGAGAGCGCAAGGCTCGTTCGCGTGGCGGTTTGCTGTCGAAGTTGAGCTGACTGACCAAGCAGCCAGCACGCAGTTCGATTGAGGCTATAATAATACACGAGAGTTCATACTTATCTTCAACTCGGGAATAGAGACTATGGGGGGTGTTGGTGGGGGGAGGGGATTCCAAAGTGGAGCAGTGCAAGTGAAGACGCAAACACAGAGTTGGAGGCATCCACGAGTGAAGTCCATGAGGACAGCAACCCCAGCAGTAGCGATGGATCCTGTTAGACCAGTAATGCAGCATAGGTGGCATAGGCTCTGGTGCAAGTGTAATGAGAGAGCGCCATCCAGCGGGTGCCAGAGGGTCACTGGGTACAGGCACTGTTATGTCATCGGCATCCAATCCTAATAGGGAATAACATCTGGGCCAAAGGTGATGGGCAAAGCCTGGAAAGATGCTTCGGGAGCCTTCGGGAAGGTTCCTTGACGGGGCGTGGCTAGAGGCGGAGCCTAGCTCCACTGGGGTGAATATAAGCAGAGGCAGGAGAGGACTCGTGGTCGGTGTGGGGAGCCTTGGGTTTGGACTGCGTCGCTGCTCGTCAATTCATCTGTGCAAGGGAAACTACTCGGAGACCGAAGGAGTGGAGCTGTGCAGTACCACAGTTAAACACATTCCTGCGGAGGGAGCTGGTAGGAACGTTGGGTTGCTCGGTCAATGGCCAGGGTCAACGGTGGCGTGGTGTATTCCGCAAATATGGCCGACTGTGAGGGCGGGCACAAGCCGGCGTGAGTAGGTTTAACGTTGAGTTTTATAAGGGCAACACGGGGTGACCAGCCCCTCCCCACCCAGCCCCACCCCTCCCAACCCCCCACCCAGCCCCACCCTTCCCACCCTGCCCCTCCCCACCCAGCCCCTCCCTGCACGACGGACGGACACAATAATCCCCTGTGGGCTGGTGTAACCAAGAGGTTCCTACCAGTATAATACATACTTAGACACATACGAATATGATTGGATGAATATATACCTTCTGAAAGAATGATAATATATATTTTTAAAAACCTGCGTATTAATATGAAACACTGCAAAGTAAAATAACAATTGTTTACAAATAATAATTTACTAAATACCGTTTGAAAAGTCAAGGTTAAAAACAGATGATTCACACGACCATTAGATCTTTCAACGGACCCTGAGACAAGAGGGCTCATCTGATCGAGTCGCTCACTTGTCTGAAGAGATGCCGCGACACCGAGGTAATACCGATCGCCTTATTTTTGTTTGCATTCTGGCCACAAGTATTATGGTACATTGAGCCGAGGTATTCCTGGCTTTGCGGTCTTGCGTTTACTTGCAAATTCCATCTCTAGTCCCGCCCACTTCAAGCATATATATAACCTTTGGCTGCAGTAGCTCTCTCGCTGCATTTCTGCCTGCCTCAGCAGTCCGCCTGCTGTATTTGATCACCTGAGGACGATCGATTGTGTTGCGATCGAAACGTCGTGATGTTATATCATTTTATTATTTTTCTATCTACATGACTTTACCGAAAGATATTCTTGTTTCTTTCGGTAAAGTCACGTAGAAGGGAAATAATAAAGTAATAAAAATAAAACATCATATTTATTATGTTTTATTATGTTTTATTTTTATTATTTTAATAAATATTACGTTTTATTTTTATTTTAAATATGATGTTTTATTATTTTGATAATAAATATGATGTTTCATTTGTATCATTTTATTATTTCCCTTCTACGTGACTTTACCGAAAGAACCAAGAAGATGAATTCCTGCAGTCACGAAAGTTTTAAATCGAAATTTTACCGAAAGAACCAAAGAATAGAAGATTTATGTTTACGTGATTGCTCTGTGATTTCTGCGGATTTCTTTTTTTCTCATCGCAAGGAGGGATGAAATACGGCGGCAAATAGACACACATTGTGAAATGTCTCAACATTTTAGCCGAGCATATTCCGAGTGCTGCATCTTATATTAAGCTGGGTGCTCAGGCGCGCGCGTACAAAGATTGTCATCTGTAGCAGCAGTAGAAGAAGTACTTAATGCAGTGCCATTGTGCTTCTTTATCTCAGCGGCAAACAAAGCTGCATAGGCGTCCAAAAAAAAATATGTAAATATTACTAAATGCGCTGGAGGCTGAAAGCCGGCTGAGCCGTTCCCACAAGGAAGCAATGCGGCCCGCAGAACCGGCAGTGAAAGCATCTACACGAGACTAAACATTGTATTTATTTTACGGCCTACTGGGCTACGTAGCTCATTTTCAGAAGCGACTTGGTCAAAAACGATAGCTCAACGAAGTGGCTTATCATTCGGAAATGTATAGCAGCCAAATGTCACTGCTGGTGGAAGGGTCTCCGCTAAAGGGAGCACCAGGGAGCCGATTTTTTTCACGCTAGCCAGACGCGTTATGCCACCACCACACACGACCTCTCGTCCAGCCGCTAACTGTGGAGCACCCAATTATACGACTGGGTGGACTGGCGCGGCCAGGGATTGAATAAATACGCGTCTTCGTTTCAACTGCCACGTCGGGTGATCAAACCGTTACAACACGGGTGGGGAACATTTTTTTCTGCCAAGTGCCATTTGGATATTTATAACATCATTCGCGGGCCATGCAAAATTATCAACTTAAAAATTAGCCTGTTATAATCTTAATTTAGGAGCTTTCGTGACTGCAGGAATTATTCTTTGGTTTTTTTTTCGGTTAAGTCACGTCTAAAAATAAAATAATAAATTAAAATAACATTTTCAATTTTGCGTGCCCGTTCCACATTGTCATCTTACTTGCAACAGCAGTACGTTGCCGTACACTCATTGATATGCTAATTCTCTCTGCCCCCTCCCTCTCTCCGTCCCCGCCCCCCCTCTCTATATTTAAGGGACCGTCACAGAAACGACCCCTCTCTTTGTGCCGATTTGTGTCCTCTCTCTGTGTGCCGTTGTGATGTCTGTCTGCTTGCATGTCTGTCTATAGTTTTCTAGTTAGATTTTTGTTGCTATTTCTTTTATACCTGATGATGATTGCTTGTTTTGCAATCGAAACGTCGTAATATGTTATTTTAATTTATTATTTTATTTTTAGACGTGACTTAACCGAAAAAAACCAAAGAATAGCCTGTTATATTTGGTCAAACATTTAATTAACTCAACCCTAATGTGATGGCTGGAACTGCTTCTCTTTGGCGAGGCGTGTGATGTTAGCTGGTGTTGATGATGTTGCTGCTACTCGCAACTGCTTTTCCAGGTTTGCTCCTAGATTTATGGAATTCAGCACAATAGATTTCTGTATTCCCAAAAAAATATTTACGTGCGATGAATATGGATCATTGCCTGGAACGTCGACGATTACTTTATATATTTTTTTCTATCAAGGTCAGTCGTATTGACGAATGTGTTGAGTTGTTAATTGCACTCGTGCACCACTGCCACTGCAGCTGACAGAAGCAAGAATTGCCAACAAAATTATCTTTTTTTTTTCCTCTCAGCAGCTCTCATGAAAACAATTTAACAAAAAAAATTCCCTTAAAGTTGCATTGCCACGTGCGATGGTGCAGTTTGTGATAAACTGACGCAGGGTAAGAAGCCGTCTCTTTTGCAAAGGCAGGTTTCTAAAAACAGCAAGAGGCCTTTAAGCGAGTTGCAATTGAAAAGATATCGTGTACTGCAATCCCTATTACGGCACGATGGATTAATCCATACTGCTATGGATTCCACACAAAATAGCGGGTCAAAGGCCAATTGCTCTTCCATACTTTCGACCTCGTTGGTAAAAGAGCTTCATAGCTCATCGGAATCCTCCAGGATAGATAACGATTCTGAATAAATCAATATAAACATTCTGAGATACCTACAAATTATAAGCTTTCAAATGAAGCATTCATTCACTGACATTTGCGGAGCAGTCTAAGGAGTCCTCTGGAGAAAGATACTGTACCTAGATACAAAAACCAACATACGCAGAGATTATCCCCTTATTATACAAAAAAATACAATTAACTTTCCCTATTCAAAATGTCTCCAGCAGCAAACGCTATGGTATATTTAAGTCTGCTTTGAAAACCCATCTCTTTAAAGTGGCCTTCCCTCTTAAGTTTGGTCGGTTGCCCTGGTTCTGTTTTAGTTTCCTGCTTTCTATGCATTGCACATTGGGATCCTACGATGGGATTTAATATATGTTGTGGTAGTTGATGACGTCATGTAACCCTGGGGTGTAGAATGGATGACGTCATGTCACCCCGGAATATATAAGCTGGGACCGGTGACGTGAACGGGGTCGTCGCCAGGGGCCGGGAACAAGAGAGGTTGGAAGTGGGGACCCCAGGGTAGGGGGAAATTAGCACCAGGCTAGGGTGGCTACTTCACCCGGCCCGACTGAGTTGGCTGATCCCTCGGTCGGTGCTGAGAGAAGAGCCTGAATAGCCTGAGTGGGTGCTAGGGACATCCCAGTTCCCTTTCCTTGGGGAGTTATACGATGGTCCATAATAACGGTTAGGCATAAGCCCCTAATAAACCGGGCGTGAGCCCTTACCAGAAGATACGTCTCCGTGTCGATTCTTCTACTCAACATATATACTGCATATACACACACACATAAAAGAGTGACCCAAATAAGTGGAGCCCCCACAATTACAATTAGTGCCAATAGTGCGAATTAATGATCAGAGATCACTGTTGCATATAAAACCTTGAGTTTTACCCACCCCAGAGCCCATTATTTCGATGGATTACATGGGCCACAAGTCGGTCTCTCTACAGTTCTAGGGCGGCGTTTTCCCTGAGCATGAATGACAGCACGGCTTCAGGTAGGCGCTCGCCTTACAAGCGCTCCGATTAAAGCCCGGCACTAATCAGTTTTTTTCTTACACCGTGATCTGACTTTAATGCTTCGTGTAACACCACTGCCCCCATGCTCTAGGCGTGTAAATGGCATTCAGCGATTGACACGGCCACTGTTTCACTGCACTGGTGGGGTGGGGAGGGTGAGCGTTGGATATGCTGAAGACGTTAGGGAAAAAGCCATTTATTTAAAATGCGATGCAAATTGCCTGATCCCCCCCCCCCAATCCATACAAGCCCCTACCTCTGCCGTGCACACGCCTGCATGTGACTAAAGTGAAACTAAATATAATTCACAATAACATAGTAATTGATGCGTAAAATTGACATTGCTAATTTTAAGAAGAGTGAGACTGTAGGTAATGTAATCGTGAAGGTGGGGGAGGTGGGGGGTGGGGTTAAGGGCGGGGGGAATGGCCCACAGCCCATTTGGCGAACTGGGTAGGTAAACAATAATCCTTAGCTCCCTCCACTACAATATGTTTCTGCAAGGGTAGGAGCCAATTGGGATAATGTTTAGAGTCAAATGTTACATATAAAACTATTATATCTAAAAAAATTCCATTAAAATACATCTATATGATAAATAAGTTCGAAATGGCATGTGCAGAAGCAGACAGACACTATAGCCACGGGAGTGGAAAAAAAAGCAAATAACTGCACTTTGGAGGAGGTCCGTGTTGAGGCCCCAGTCAAACGTTCAGCCCAAACCTCCCGGTGCACCACCCCGTCTGCTACAGCACCTCCACAGCCATGAGACGCAGCTTTTATTATCTTACTCAACGCTTACGGCACCATCCCAGCCTTGCTTCCGCTGGCCGTAACATCCCATCGCCCTCCTCCCCTTCGCGGAGTCGGTTTTGCCCACCGCCCCCCCCCGACTTGTAAAACGATGATGCCGAACACGTTTCGAGAGCGTGTCCTCGGAAGAACTCCGGACGCATTAGGATACTCGCTGGAGCCTCGTCACGTGTTGTGTTATTTTATTCTAATGGCCGGTGCTCGTGGGTGATGGACTCATCAGGTGAGCGCCGTTAAGGGGCACTCGGTCGAAATGTGTTTGGGACGAGACGAGAGAGAAAGGGATCTCAAAGTGAGAACGCGCGACTTAGGGCGATAGCGGCATCCGCACTCACTTATTCACTTGAGCTCTGTAATGTTTCCCCGTCAACAAAATGCGCCTGCCACACACAAGCACGAAGCAAAAAAAAAAGTAATCTTTGTAAGTGATACAGAGGTTGTCTGGAAATAGGTTTAGCTTAGTATTCATCATCGCAGACAGCCTACCTTAGATAGGGTCTCGCTCACCTGCCTGCCTACCTCCCATGCAACAGACAATTTTGCGAAGACATTCCCGTGATTTTGCTTTCTCTGGTAAGCCACCCATATGATGGGACCCCAACCACTTAAACCTTGGATATTCGGCTGCCTGAACGGTATTAACATTCCTGACAGCAGACAACAGATCCATCGCAGCCGTGACCTTTCCACATCCTTGGGATGGTGGCTGCGCCCACCGCGTTAGAAATCAAATCATCCACTCATTGCTCACTCTGTACACCCGTGATCAAGTCTGCTAATGTGAAAGTTGTGACCTAACCAGTTCAAAAAATATATCACATGGAGGCATGTATATAAGTATCTAATGCAAATGCTTCGCATGACACGGTACAGAATTAACTCCAAAAACGGAGAAACTATATATAAAAACCATAATAAGTGGGTGTTTTTGGGTTAGATCGTGTAAATATAAATGTGTCATGAACCCACCACCATCTGACACGGCCAATTAGTAAGGTTTGTCACGTAAACAAAACGTGCCAAATAGTTGCTATTGAGCGCACCGGTGTGTTTGGAGAGTAGACCGACAACATTTACAATTTGAGTTAAAGACGTTTCGCTGGTGATTACAACCACAACCAGCTTCATCAGGCGATTTGCCGGAATTGTGGAGAAGTCTTCCTGTTAATTTGCTGTGTCAGGTGGTGGTGGGTTAATGACGTACTTATATTTACACGCTCTAACCCCCCCCCCCCCCCCACAAAAAGCGTTGATTATGGATTATATTGGTCACGTGTTAAACTACATATATAACATTACATATGTTTACGGTAATACGACAATATATTTTGAATGAACTGTCATAGAGGAGAAGAGGAAGGCCCTTCAGCTGGGACTTGAACAGGGGCAGAGAGTCAACAGCACAGATGACAGGGGGGGGGGACGAGGGGGGGGGGATTCCTGATTACAGAGGCAGCAGAGAGTGACTTCCCCCCAGAGTGGTTGACTGTGAGGGTTTCCACGAACAGCCGACGGAGTCGATGCAATTAAGCAGGGCGAAGATAGTGATAGGCTTTTACCCTTTCGACTGGTACAAAAACTGACACCTTTATACAAGCCATCATGTTTACAATAACCACAACACAAGCAGTCAAAATGCAAACAAAAAGAAACAACTCTGATAATGATATGCACTGTCCTTGAAGTTGATTGGTTCGCACCCAAGACAGCTTTTCTTAGAGCCTAGTCTCCATTGGTGTTGGACCAGATGACGCCAAAAGGAGTACAACTCAAAAACAGCGCACTATCAGAGGATTTCAAGAAACTTTCGCCGTTGTTTCAACTGGCGCGCGGGCACGGTGAACCGGTGACCTCTGGCTTGCAAGCCCGTCCACTGTGCAAACCATCACACCCACGGCAGCAGTATCTTTGCTACAGGGTTAGAGGTCGTATCTCCCTGACATTGAAGTCGCAATTACAGCACCAACCATCCCACGCCCCCCCCCCCCCCACAAAATGTTATCTTCTAGCCACACACCCACACCTGTGCTAAATTATACGCAACAGGTTTTATTTTTGGCACCGTTCTTTATAATGTGTTCGCAATCATTGATGCGTTGTTTACAGAAAGCAACATTCCCTTAGCGATTCCCCTTGTGAGTAACGATTGGATACAAAAAAAACTCGCAACAAAAATGTTAATTAGATTTTACGTTTCACGAGAATGTTTACAATTATATAAATTTTTTAGTTAATCCGAGGGTGTACTGTCCTCTGGAATTTCGGACAAAGCGCGTTGGACCCAGTGGTTCAAGAGGCCCTTTTTGAGGCACATTTTGGGCCATTGGTAACAGTCGTGAAAAATAAATAAATCGGTAAATTATATTAATAACACGCTATTGAGCGGGGGACGTGACAAATACGCATCCCTGGAGAAGGCGTTGAGAACGGTGGCGTGTGGTGCCAAGGGCGTTGCAAAAAAATATGTGAACTTTATTGCGGGAAAAAAAATGATATTATTTTTTGTATTCTTTTGAAAACGATGTCAGAACTTGACACTTTGGCTCTGTCCGTCCTGAGACCCTTTTAAGAGCTCTGCCAGAGGGTGGAATGCATGATGGCACCTGCAGCTCGTATTTATGGAAGAGGTGACCTCTACGGCATTTGAAAATATACACGCTCCACGGGGCAGCGTTGAATATACACGATGGCTTTCGCTCGACTTTGTTGGAATTCGGAATATCTTCATTCTGCAAATAGGAATGACATGCCTAGAGGTAATGTGCGTGTTTGTCACTGCGGTAAATGTGGTGGAGTGGTTCGCGCAGCGCACAATGAAATCCGGCGTTCCGAGTTCAATTCCCTGCCGAGGCTGCCATGCATCTGCTGCTGAAGCGTAAACTGGTGCAGGTTTTTTCTTTACCAAACCCCACTGACCAGTGTGGTGAAGTATGGTTGAATATCCCCCTCCCGTAACCCCACCCCCCGCCCCCCATAACGTGAGAGGGGAAGGTCTTCATCCAGCAGTAGATTGAAAAGAGCTGTAATTTATCGCATGCTGTTGCTGAACAAATGCCTCATGTGGTGTCTATTCCACGAGGCACTTTTCTTTAATAACAGTTATCCGCCGGCAATTGTTAAAGGGTACCACCTGCAACTATGATATTTGTTGAACATGTAAAAATCGTTGCTGATTTGTGCGAGCCCAAGTACATATTTAACCTTTGGAAAGTGTGCGCTTTAAGTGTTCCAATGTTTGGGTGAATTTGCGCCATGCTATGTGATATCTCATACTCAAACCCACGCGACAAAAAAGACGAATCCATACAACATTCTTTAACAGGTGGAATGAACAACCCCGAGACATATAGTGCTATTGATCTGCACAGTTTTTTGAGAGTTACACTGATGTAAAATGCATTTTTTTACGCTCTGGCTAAAACAGTGGTTCGTGATAATGCGAGGATTAAGTGTGCCAGGCGGAGTTCCATAATCACACTCGTGAGTTGCTGTTTTAAAAAAAAATATCCATAAGCTCGTATAAAAAAAGCGAAATAAACTTTAAGACAACATAATGCATAACACAGACACTACACATACGTGTTTAATATACTGTTGAATCGTATTGCTATGAATGCTTTGTCAATGTGATTAATAATTCAGTTGGAACTCTTTGTAAGAACATACCAACAAAATTGTGCTTACGGTTTTGAATGTACCCTAAGTAACCGAATTTTTTTGAACTAATAACTTTTTAGTCCGAGTTTTGAAAGGGGCTATTTCATATGATCAAAACTACCTTCGAAGCAGAACAATTAATCCTCGATTAGATTTTTTTTTAAATACCTGAGGACCTAAAATAACTACAGGTAACACTGGGTAAGTAAGAGCCACGTTAATAAAAAAAGATGAAAACTAATTTCAGTGAAAATGAAACATCTTTTAGAAATGAATAAGTATTCACATAATGGGTGCAAGGGTGACGTGTGACGTTCAAAGGCATTCTGTGATTTTTTTTTGTTAACCCAACCTCATCATATTCTTGAAATAAAACAACGAATCAAACATTCACTTATGAGCAGAACATCAGCCAAAGAAAGACATGAACGTGGAAGCAAAGGGGGAATGCCACCCCCCCCCCCTCAAAAAATGCAATATCTCAAAATAGGCAAAGGCTGTAGTCCCTGACCCATCAGCTAACAGGACCTGCAGTCAGACGCTCTCTCATGGAGCCCCCGGGACCATGCCTCATGTCGCATCAGCGATTGGATTCAGGACCCTGCACACGAAGGGGTTCAAGGTGACATTGTGGGGCACATAATGAGTTGGGAGATCGCAAGCCTCCGCTCTATTATCTCAGCTCGTTTCACGCCACTTACGGTTCATTGCTGAAATGATCGGCGCTCATAGTGCAGCGTGTTACTAAAAAAAAAAGTAATTTCTCTTATTTTATTGCAATTTTGGTGGTTGATTTCTTATTTATTTTATTTTCTCTTTCTCGGATTTTCTCCGATACGAAACGTATCGGAGCGCTAAAGAGAATCACAATTGGTTCAACTTTGCTGCGGAGCATTGCAGCGACTGGGGAACATGAGAAACACCGTTTTGGATGTAAAAAAACAAAAAGCTGCTCAGAACGACCGTGTACAAATTTCTTTCAAAAGTGAATAGCTTTTGAGTCTAAAATGCACCACGATAGGTTACAATCAATAACAATAAAAATGCATTTTCCCTGATCCTGTTATGGAGCGTTCAGGACAAATCGGTGTTGGTCCAGGATTTATTCTCAACACAAAACCAATAACCGTTTTGCTTATCTAGCTCGCGAGACCATAAGATATTTGCGATAATAGGGCAGCGTGGTAAAATTAAACGGAGTTAAACCAAATCGGTTGCGGGAATAGATTTGGTACATTGCAACAAGAGCCTTCTAGCGTCACGTGACAGTAAGCCATGTCATGCTAAAGCACACACAAAAGTGGGGTTGCATGAAATATTGAAAACGCCCAACGCCAGACACCGGGCCTTGTTTACAGAGCACAGTGGTCTAGCAACAGCATCACGCTGCGTGAATCTGTCAGTCCCATTCCTACAGGACCCAATTAGCCCAAGGAACTCAAATTAATCGACTCTTGTCAGCAACAGGGTTGTTAGAACGCAATGCACGTGCCACGCTTAGCTGTTAGCCGTTGTAAGACAAACCTAGGCAAAACTTTCATAAACATGGGTGGCCAGGACAACAACACCGCTGGTGCTATTCCCTGTTGACCTTTTTGCCGCATTAATGCAGCTCAGAGCATCGTTTGCACGACCCTCTCCCACAATGCCAGTGGGCACCCCACAGCCTCACGGGTTTAAAACTAATGATGCAACAGCAGCATTGGAAATGTCACCAAGTCGCTTTATAGGCCAAACGAAATCGCGTTGGAGATCAAGCACAGCAACAAGACGTCTGCACATGCATCCCATAACCCCGTGCACAAGCACCTGCACAACCATTTTTTTAAAATAAATACACTGCTGGATCCGGAGTCTCTCCTCTGCATCATTGCACGAGTCAGTGGGGGGGGGGGGGGTTATTTGACCATTCGTCACCACGCTGATCAGTATGGGTTGTTGAAGGCAGGGGGACATAGAAGTACAATACGATACATTTTTCTCCACTCCCCATCTGCTGCCAACTGCATCGCCTCGCCGCAGCCTCTAACAACCTGGCATGCGTGGTGGTCGCCCATCCAAGCACTCTCCAGGCTCAACAATGCTTAGCTTCAGAGATCTGACGAGATCGGACGCATTCTGAATGATTTGGGTAAAGGCCAGCCTAGTGTAAGGTGCCCTTAAGAACGGAACTAATGTGTGTGGGGGGGGGGACGTGCAGATGATATAAATACTAATACAGCAAAGATTTCTCAACTTTACACTCCAGAGCTTCTGTTTTCCATAATTTGTCAGGCCATCTTGACTCTCATACCATTGCTTTGACTTTCAATATTTAAAGGGTGGCCCAATGTAAAAGCTGTGGCTTTTTTTCACAGCACTTCTCCTATTCATTTATTTAAATTAGCACACACAAAACATTCAGAAATGTGTTTTCCCATTTCTAAAAATACATAACTATCAGACCATCTGGCAGCGTCCCACCGGGCCAGGCCCTGCCCCCTCCCCAAAGGATACACCACGCAGCTTTAAACCCACCTCCTACCTCTCCCCCACGAGGAACAGATAAAGGCTCAGCCCTGCAAATGCTTGCTGATGCCACTGCCAGTGGAAGGGCCTCCACTATAGGGGTGGGAGTACCCACACTTTATCCCACCACCACCACACGCGACCTCTCTTCGATCCGCTAACTATGCAGCACCCAATTATACGACTGGGTGGACGGAGGCGGCAGGGGATTGAATAAATCCGCGTCATCATTTCAACTGCCACGCCAGGAGATCAAAGCGACAACCTCTGAATTGCAAGTCCGGTGTGCTGTCACACAATGGCAGCAGTGTCCCGTTGAGATTTAAAATATTCCGCATCTGATTTTGTAATATTATTTAAATTTCACCAGGTAAGGCCTACTGAGTTATTTAACTATTTTTCAGAAGCGAACTGGCCCCAAATGATAGCTCAGCAAAGTGGCTTATCGCGTGAACATTTCTAGTAGCCAAATACTATTAACCGCATGTTTCTAAATGTGGAGGGAGAAACCGGAGGGCCTGGATAAGAATCCATACGACCACGGGGAGATAAACACACACACTCCGCATATACAGGCGTCAGAGTCGGGATCGATCCCACGACCTCCGACATACCAAGCGAGGTAGTTAACATCTCGCCACCGTGGCGCCCCGATATGGCCATCGCAGTGGACACCTCCAGTGTAATGCTTTGTGCTTGTTTTTTTTCTGTCAAGGCGCTCTTCCCCCTCCAACCCAGCTTAAATAGACGCTCCAAGCCTGGGGTTGTTTCATTCAGACTCTGTCTTCTCGACAGACCTATTCTTTTTATGTTCCTTTAGTTGCCCAAGTTCGGCAGTTCGGAGCGACAGTGACCACCTGCGATCCGGCACATGTTTGGAGCCAAGGGTTTGGTGGCGCCCTGAAAAAATGTTGTTCAGCTCCCAGGACGTGCCCTTGCAGCAAATGTGCATTATAATCCGCGTGAAGCTTTGAGTGCTATCAACCTCACATGCGTAGGAGGGGGGGGGGGTCCTGGGTATTCTGCTTTAACGTCCCCACATGCCAAGCACTCATTAACGGCTTTTGATTAATAAAAAAAAACACACACAAAGAGGCGTGCGAATCGGTGAAGCAGTTCTGGGTAAACAAAAGGCAATTTATTTATTAGAGTTTGGATGTTTGGACATGCCACTGAATCATAACAGTCACTCCATTCGTAATTGAGTTCAACATTTAACTAATTATAGTTCATACTATTTCAATGTGTAATTATTACAGAAGTCATATTTATGAAATCACGTTCATTGCTCAGTTGCCTACAGGGGAATTGTGGCACAATGGTTTGTGTACTCTGCTCTGAACCCAGCAAAAGAGTGACATTTTTGGCCACGGCTACACATCAGTGGCATGGAATATCTGAACTCATCCTGAGGGGCCCCCTCTCCCCCTTCTACTGGACATCTGTGAAAAAAGAGCTTGATAGCTCATCGGATTCCTCCAGTATACATTTAATATTCAGTTTCTCGTTCACAAACGCACAATGACCAGCATAGCGAAGTATGGTCTAACAACCCCATGACTGGCACGGCATGCAGAGGCCTTCATCTAACAGATGCTTGCAAAAAGGGACTGTGAAATAGAATTAACTTTTTTTTTATATATAAGTCACCTTACTTTGAATCTTAACGCTTGGTTAGTGACTTACAAAGTGTCACTTTTGTATTTCGAACAACTCATTGCGGGGGAAGAGGGGTTACAAAAAGCATCTCATTTATTTTACGAGAGGTGAAACAGCATAACCTCGAAGTCTATTAATAGCTTCTCCTGTGTATAGATAACGCATCTGCATAGCGCGTGTTCAGGCACAATGCGCAGGCACAGCGTGAGTCATGCTGTGTCCTCTCGTGAACAATTGAAACACACGCAAGGGCCACCTTGATTGAATAAAGTGTCGCAGCCTTTGCAAAATAATTGCAGGCATCAGGCACTCAAAGTCTGAACAAGGTGACTGCTATGGACACTCGTCGAGAAGAGAAGTCACATTGTGATCACGGTAATTATTTTGATCATAATAATGATTTATTCACAAAATATTGGGAGGTTTTTGTGGATTTATTTCTACTTTTGGCAATCAGATGCCGACCAGCTTAACCTTGGGAGCCCAGTACCGTATGTCCTGAACAAGCACACCTTCACAATCTTTCAACGTCCTTCAAAAACATTACAACTTTTAGATTGAACATCTAAAATTCAGATTTAGTTATTTCAAACGTGGAATGTTGCGCTAAAAATTATTTGGATGAAAACTTTTTGTAGTTGAAATGTTATTAATAGAACTAATCATCATCATGATCATCTGCCATGCTCTATCCACGTTCTATCCACTGCTGGATATCGGCCTTCCAATGTTGTTGCCATCCCTCATGGTCCGGCAATCCCACAATGCACCTCACTCCTGGACATGAGCTGATTTGTGTTTTATTTGCATCTTATTCATTTACCTCGAGCCCAACTTTAAAGCCTCATTTTTTCGTTAAATATTTAAAAATAGTATTTCCTTCGTTGTTAGAAATGACTACGTTTACAGAAAATCTAAGGAGGTGAATTGTTTCCTGTACGTACATCATATGTTGATTTGTCTCTCTGCGTGCGTTGCCGGACATTTGCGCTGAAACAAATGCACATTTTCTAAGTTCTTTATTGGGATGTGACATGCGGCCGCGTGCGTCTACAGACCTACCGAGGGTGATGTGTAAATTGTATTTTAAGTGCGCAAGTAAGCAGATGGGGCGAGTGGACTTAGCATCCTCTCCAGTGACAGGGCACACATATTAATAATGCACTCGAGGCGCGTTGTTGCCGTCTGACGGTTTAAAGCCGGGTGGTTGGGACAAATAAACAATTGTGTCCCAGGGTAAGTGCCATTGCCATTTAGCCAGCCAGCCAGCCATCCCAGAGTGGTACGAAAGTTATTACTCTCCACGGGAATTAGCCAAGGTCTCAGCACTAGCCAAGGCGATAAAAGCAAAACAAAACACGATTTTTGTTTTTATCAGGCAAGGCTCACCGAGCTATGTAGCTCTTTTTCATAAGCGACCTGGCCAAAAATGATAGCTCGATGAAGTGGCTTATCATGTGGAAATTTATAGCAGCCAAATACTCTAAATGCGTGTTTATAAATGTAGGGGGAGGGGGGGGGGAGGACCTGGTGAAAAATCCACGCGACCACGGGAAGAACATGCAAACTCCAAATATAAAGGCGTCAGGGTCGGGATCGAACCCCCAGTCTCCTGCATGCCAGGCGAGGTCGTTAACATCTCGCCACCGTAATCACAAGCGGGTCTGCATACTCGATGGTTTGAAGTCAACACAACAGGCCACGTGTTTTGTTGCCGACGGTGACGCGAGGAGGGCGGTTGTGACGAGGCACACCGCAGCACAACACAAATCGTCCACTATTCTTGGGCATTTCTTACCGTGGTCGATTTTGCTATCGCAGACCATAACGCTTCAGTGTCTACACCTGTTGCATTACAGCCGCCGGTGGTCACAAAGGCACCCGGGCTCGGCTCGATATCATCTCCCATTACATCAACTGCCTCCCGCTCAGCGCAAAATTCCAAAGCAGTTACAAAAGAGCTGGTGCGCGGTGGAAGCTTATAGCGAACGATCGCTGCTTGCGAAATAACACAGGGCGCTTGGCAAGCAATGTAGAGAAATTGTAAAATGCAGAATTAAGTTGAACGGACCTCTCAAGTACGAGGGGATCCGTTTGTAGACACACTCCAACAATATCGAAGAGAGTACGCGGAGGAATAAGGAAATCGTTGTCTGCCAAAGGCCGGTTTACCCATTACGTGCGCGCGATGCGAATGTTTCGCGAGCATCCCTTTGTGGGTACGTCGGTGTTGATCTTCAAGCTGCACAAATTGTCCCACCAGGTTCCTGGGAACGAACACCCACCGAGAAACCGGCATCGCAGCGGCGCTGCGCGTTGCTGCGGCTGAGCAACGGCTTGCAACGCTCAGCCGCAAGTATTTCAGCATTCATCACGCCGCGTGATGCACTGCGGCATTTTCTGGTGACATGCGATACGAGGTTAAGAGCAGTCTCACTCTCCGTTCCAAAGGGCTGAAACATTTACCGCGACGTCCGTCACAATGAGTGCAAACTCATTTATTAATATCGCTTATTTATTAATAAACGTATTTTCTGTCAGTGTGCACACTTAGCCTTGCCCGAGTTGTTTTGCCCCACCGCTTGTGTACTCGACGGCTGCGCCCATGCCCCCCCTCTCCCCCCCACGTGTCTATTCTGACGGGTGCGTTTGAGCCGGCGCGTCTGCCTAGGTCACATGTGCGTGGGCACATTGCAGTGAGCTCGTGCCCGGGGGTCACGATTGACGGCATGTGCACAGGTGGTGTCACTCCGGCCCCCTCGAGGGAGCGGACGCCTCTCGTCACGCGTTATCGTTACCACGCGACGCACTTTTGGCCCGCGCCATCACCTTGAGACGAAGGACGCTCTCCGAAATTCCTTCCTGCCCAGTCCGCCACGGCCGCTCCGGCACTCACGGCCGCGCCACGGTCGAGCGCGCTCGAACTCACCACCGAAGGTTTTCGTTTAACCACGCGACATTTCGGGGTGGAACGCTTCTATTGATATCGATCGCAACATTGAGTGCCCGGGAAAGCATTTACGGGTACGGAGCCGAACTATTTCTGTTGCGCGAGGCGCATAAATACACAGGGCCTCGATCGCCGAAATGATAACGCAGCACTCAAAAGTGAATTCGTAGCCGCAATCGAGGTCTCCGTTGTGCAATGTACACTAACGTCCCATTAATCTCCCTTTGTATATGTTTCACCCAGTGCCCGATTCGCATTCATCCAGCTAGAACGACGCTCCGCAATACTTTAAGTTTGGAGCTGACACGTGCGTGGGGCCCGCTCTGTGATTAAGAGCCGTGCAACTGCAACCTCTCCGTGTAACTCACACTGGATGCTGGGAGAGGCTTGGTAGAACATTCGGAACCCGAGTATTAGATAGACGCCCTCCTGCGAACGTCAAAGCCGATTTGTTCCAGACCAATGAAAGTACAACCCACTTTACACCATTGGAACCTCATTTGCCAGCAGAAAAATATGATAATTGGTTTTTTACCCTTTTATCTGGCAACAAAACTGACACCTTTTCTTTACAGGGAGTCAGGTTTGCATAGACCACAATACCTGCAGTCATAATGCAAAAAAGTGCGCCTTTTGGCATCATCTGGTCCAACACCATGTGAGACTTGGCTCTAAGGAAAGCTGTCTCGGGTGTGGACCAATCAACTTCAAGGTCAGTGCATACATGATCAGAGTTATGTTTTTTGTTTGCATTACAACCCACTTGGCTGTGCTTTGTTTCCGCTAATGAACACGGCCTCTGTGATGTTGGGGGCACTGCTGTGGAGCACTGCACTTACAATCCGGAGGGTCGCCGATTCAATCTTCTGGCGCAGCAATTTTCTTCTTCTTCTTCTGTAAGCAACAGTTTGTTAAGATGTCATAGTTGAATGTTAAGGTTCTTCAACCAATCCAAGGTGGCAATACAATCAACGGTGCGAGATTCTTAACTCCTCCCACCTCTGCGTCGGCAACATTTAAAAAAAAATGGCTCCTCCGAAGCAAGTTCGTCGATTGGCAACTCGTGTGTGGTGGAGTAACGTCTGGGTCCTCCCACCTCTTCTAAGATGTCTGGCGAGGGTGGGAGAGGAAGGGAAATGACCTCAAGCAGGGTTTTCTGGAGCTCCCTCGAGTGGAAGCCCTTTCGCCAGCGGGAGACGTGAACAATCTCTGCAAGGCTTCACCTTGAACCCTTTGACCTTCATATCTATTTTGTTACACGCAACATTTTCACTTGAACGCAGCGACACGTGCCAATAAGGATCGTTTTTACATGACGTTACAGGGAAAAGTGGAACATTGTCATACTTTGATTGTCTCCGTCAGATGATGTCCGAGCAACGGGCGAGTACGTTCCACTGACGAACCCTCGCAGAAGGCGCAGCAGAGCAACGCTCGCCACGACCACTGGAAATAAGCCTCGAAGCACATTACAAAAAAATGATACAAGCCAGACCCATCGGGGTCAAGCCTCCTGCTTGATGTCGTGCTAAATCCAACACAGACGCAGATACATGCGAGTGTTGCTATCGATCCATTTAGCACCGACTCCTGTTGCAAAATCCATTCCAACAGGAGCAGCTTATCTTTATCGATGACCTTGTATACACATACAGCAATATTCGTTTGTTCGTAACATTATTATTTAGATTTGTTTTTGTGATCTTTCCAATTAACTTATCATCATCAGCAATGATCGATCCACTGCTGGATGAAGGCCTCGCCTAGTCATATCTCTAACGTTTCTGTAATGTAAAAAAGACAAACATCCCCCGCATAGCCTTAACAGACTTCAGGGGCAAGTACTGTTAGCGAGCACCTATGAAGGCCGGCACGGCACACGAGGGGGTGGGTGGTCAGCACCACGCACGACCGCCTTTGTCTCCCCAGCGGCGATGATTGTACACACCGCACCAGGTACTCATTTGAGGCCGAGTCGGCCTCATATAATTGTCTCCATCTCCGCGACGGAAATGCTCGTGGGCGCGCTCGATTCCTCGGCTCCTCAACAACGAACAAAAACAAAACGACACGGTACATTTTCCTGGGAAGAAAAAAAGGAGTCATCTTCGCAAAAATTTGTTGAGCATTTACCACCGCAGACAACATCCATTCCGACCCGCAAGGACGCGTGGCTCTGGAGAAGATGCGTGGCGACACAGACCGACGGCGCCTCTTTGTTTCGTGTCGGATTTCGACGAACGGGGAAGGAGGGACTCTGGGGACAGCCCCCTCGTTGGCTTTCCTGTTTCACGCACCTCAGGCGAACAAACCTGAAGACACCAAAGAGCCCAACGCCGCCACAGTCAAGACGCGCGGAAGCCGCCTCGCAACAACACGCAGGCACTTAACGACGACATCCAGCGACCCTGCGACCGCACGCGACGTGTACGTGACGCGAGCCTTGCACACCTTGGCGCTGAGACCAGCGTGGGCATCGAAGGCGGTGTAAACAACTTCCCCGACGGGAGTTGGACCACAAAACCAGAGCTGCTCCGACTACTGCGGCGAAGAGAGGCCGACCGTTGCGACACCTCTCGTTCTAATTTAACGAATAACTATTTTTTCTTTACCAGGTTGAGGCCCACCTGAGCTATACGGTTCTTTTTTTCAGAAGCGACCTGGCTTCCGCAAATGATAGCTCAATGAAGTGGCTTATCAGATGGAAATTTATTGCAGCCAAATACTGTTAAAAGCACGTTGATGTCTAAATGTGGAGGGGAATAAACAAAAAAACAGAAGGCATTGATAAAAATCCAAGCTACCACGGGTAGAGATACATGCAAACTCCAAATATACAGCAGGCGTCAGGGTCACAATCGAACCCACGACATCCTCCATACAGGGTCGGATTAACATTTTGTAGGCCCCAGGGCTACCAAGTACTGAGGCCCTCAGTAATATTTTCAAAAGGAAAACAAAGTTAAAGAAAAATAAAATTTATTTTTACAAGGCTAACAACAAATACGATTCAGCATTCACAAATGAAATAACTTTTCACTTCAATCTTAATTTTGGAGCTGTCGTGACTGCAGGAATTATTCTTTGGTTCTTTCGGTTAAGTCACGTCTAAAGATAAAATAATAAATTAAATAATAGCATATTACGACGTTTCGATTGCAACTCAAGCAATGATGTCTGTCTGCTTGTATGTCTGTCTATAGTTTTCTAGTTAGATTTTTGTTGCTATTTCTTTTATGCCTGATGATGATTGCTTGTGTTGCAATCGAAACGTCGTAATATGCTATTATTTAATTTATTATTTTATCTTTAGACGTGACTTAACCGAAAGAACCTAAGAATAACTTTTCACTTCATCTCTGGAGGCCCTCCAGCTAGCGGAGGCCCCTGGACTGCAGCCCCTAAAGCCCCCATGCCTTAATCCGACGTTGCCTCCATACCAGGTGAGGCAGTTGACGTCTCGCCACCGAGGCACCTCTGCTCGAGATCTTGCGGCCAGGCCACCAGCAGGTGCCGCTGAAAGCGACCTTTGACCTTTCGACCCGCCTCACCCTTTCCACTCGCGTGTGCAATGCCTCAAGGCAGCGCACCTTGGTGCTTCTCCTTTCAACCTTTGGAACGAAGTGGATAGCAGTCCAGGGCCATTGTTTCAACGGCTTTTGATCGATACAGTTGCGTAGGTTTACCGCAGTTGTGCTGCGTAGCTCTCAGGCGTGTTTCGGGGGTTGTACCAAGTGCTCCATCCGCATGCCGCCGGAGGTTTCACTCCGCTTGCCGGAAGCGTCTTCAGCGCATGGAGCAAATCGCCGGACGCCATGCCAAAAAACCCCAAGGGTAACAACCTGAAAATTCACTGAAGAGCTAAACAGTTGCCCGAGGTCATAGTGCATTAGATGTGTGTGCGTGTGTATAGCAATGATTGCTTCTACACACACACACGCCGATACACTTAACAGTGTTAGTGTCTGCCGGGATGGGACGAGTTTGCATTGGCCAGAACAATATCACAATCCCATCAGGAAATGTACTGCGAATTCCACCGGGAACTCCAACGGCATGGAGAAGATGAGAGCTATGAGCGAATTCCTTGCGTCTGACGGCGTGGTAACATCACGCGCCGTGCCTATAACTCCCTCTGCGCATTGCCAGTAATACCGAGCAAGACAGATCAGCCTCCGCTTGTGGATTCAGCTTTCAATTCCCAGCAGGCCAATTCACCACGCAGTTAGCAAATGCCACTGCCATCAGGCAGATGAAGGGCATCTCGCAATACTTCATGCCTAAGCAGTGGCGTTACAACTATACATATTTTGCACCGTGATGATGCGTGTGAAATTATTGATGGCGTGACGCAAACATCATATTTATTTAAAACATTAATTTCCCTCGATGCCAGCGTTCAAAAAGAACCGCAAATTAATGCTGCGTGTTCTTTGACGTTACGGGCCTAATTGACACAGATCTATGATTTAAAAAAGTAATTTGAAATTATCATACGAGGAAACCATTTTTTAGCAGACCTCATATAATCGTAACAGCTTCTTATTATCCACGTAATGCAGTGACGTCAATTTTATCATTCGGCTTCTCCACCCGTCAATTCCCTTGCCTGTCGAATTATAATGTTGCTGTTAACCGACTTGTTCCTGGCCGCAGTTAACTTTGTCCTCCTGTTGCGATGACGACGAGCAACTTGAACGGCAGCACCAGCCTCTCTCATCGCTCGCTGTGGATGGAGACACTTCTTGGAGCGATCCGGGGTTTGTTTAACACCTGGTAGGCTTTCACGATCAATATTATTCATGAGATTTTTTTGGGGGGCGGGGTTAGATATAAATGTGTCGTTAAATCCGCCACCACCGGACACAGCCAATGAGTAAAGGTTTGTCACGTAAACAAAACATGTCAATTGGTTACCAGCTCAGAAATTCTGGCCGTTGCCTGATGAGGCTGGTTGTAATTACCGGCGAAACGTCGTACTCAAATTGTAAATGTTGTGGGTTTACTCTCCAACACACCTGTGTGCTGTACTAGTAACTGGCACGTTCTGTTCACGTGGCAAACTTTACTAATTGGCTGTGTCGGGTGGTGGCGGGCTTAACGACACAATTCTATTCACGCGATCCAACCCAAATAAAACCTCGATTATGAATCGGGGATTTGTTTCGTGAGAATCAACGCCAGTGCCGCTTCTAATGCCTCCGTTCGTGGCGCCGTCTGCTTCACAGTGGACGTTAAAGATCCCGCTACCTATCTTCTTGTTTTAAAGAGTGTGCTAATTAATCGCAAATGACCCAAATTTGGCTCACACAAAACAACACGCCCCCGCCCCCCACTGTGAAACCACCGCAGACTACACATGTGCAACGTAGCGTCTTCCTTCATTATAGCCTTACGCTGGCAGAACGGCGTGAATAGCGAATGCATTCAGTTATTATTCACGGTTGTTATAGACTCCCTGTTCTGAAAGAGGTGCTCCATATCTTCACGTGCCATTGCAAAACTTACCGATCAAGCAATTGGCTCTCCTCCGTGAAGCTACAATTGCATTCAAGTCACCCATTATGTTGTCACGTTTCACGCTCATTTAGATGTTGGTTACATTCTTCATACCTTTGGTCTACTTGTGTAATGGTTCGACAGAGCCGCACACGTGTGGAGGCAACTCTATTTATTTATTCTAGATTTGAAGCTTTCGTGACTGCGAGGATTCATACTCTTAGGTTTTTTTCGGTAAAGTCACGTAGGTAAAAAATAAAAATAAATAAAAATAATAATAGAAATAAAATAAAAAAAGATTTTTTATTTTATTTCTATTAGTATTTTTTTTTTAATTTATAATCGGAGGTGTGGAGGAAAGACGTAAAACTGAACACAAATACTTCCACATCTTCACGGCTTATTCTTACGAGCATAACCTCGCTCTCGTGAGACAGAGCGAATAACTCGGAGGTGCCAGCAGCAAATTCTTCCCTCCAAGCTCTGCAGTCCACTCTATATCAAGGTGTTATCGACCAATTAGTCAGTGTTTACGTGTGGGAGTAACCCAGAGCACCCGGAGATTGAACAGTTGGGGGTCCACATTTCTTCCGTACAGACTTCTCCTGCCCCGTCTGGGTGTAACATTGCCTCGAGGTCCATGGGGAGGGAGTTTCACAACAGCTGTGCGATCCGCCACAAACAAATCGTGTTTATTGTTATTACGTTCAAGCGTGGCACTTAACACGCAATGACAAAGGCACAGGACCCATGCCTCAGGCGCGGTCAAAATAAAATCAATTTAAATTGTACATTTAAAATATCTGCTTTCGCTGATAATGTAACCGCGCGTGTTGTAGCTTTGACATGTTAAACGTGGCACTGTGACACGTGTCCTTGGGCACTCAACACTGCTGCGTTTGCCAAACGACATTGGACACCAAAAGACCCTACGTGTAACTTACACAGTCCTATTAGCGAGCACCTATTAAGGTCGACACGGCACACGAGGGGGTGGTTGTGGCCAGAACCACGCCCGACCGCCTTTGTCTCCCAAGTCACGATGTTAACACACCGCAAACAGGCACTCATTTGAGGCTGAGTCGACCTAGGGCAGGCCCAGGACCGGTTCAAATAATCGTCACTGGATGTTGGCCGTGAGCGGGAATCGAATCCGTGTCGCCGGGTTCATAGCGCAGCGCGCTAACCGCTACACTACCGCTCCCCGCACACACTCACACGTGGGTCACACACACACACGCGCGTCACACACACACACACGTGCGTCACACTTTCACTCGCATCCTCTCGGCTCTCGAAAAAGGACTGCGGGTGGAGTTGAAACCCAACCTGAGACAGCGGCTGTTTGATCGCAGCCGATTGTCAGAAGCGCTCCCGCCGAGGACAATCCGGAGGTGCAATTCCACATTAAATTGAAAACGGATCAGCGGGGCTGAAATAGGATTTCCTTTTGCCCGATATCCTATCAACAGTGGGGTTTAAAAATGCTCTTTAATTATTGCATACGTCAAAATATAAAACACGAGCAGCAACACACACACATGCAAACAACGCGTGGGTATTAAACAGCCCAGTTGTTCTCGCTAAGCATTTTACCCAACACCAGCAAGAAAAATCACAAAGACATATAGCCTTAACAGACTGTTGGGGCAAGTGCTGTTCGCGAGCACCTATGAAGGCCGGCACGGCACACGTGGGGGTGGGTGGCCAACACCACGCCCGGCCGCCTTTGTCTCCCTAGTGGCGATGTTTAACACATCGCACCAGGTACTTCATTTGAGGTTGAGTCGACCTAGGGGAGGAGGCCCAGGGCCGGTTCAAATAATCATCATCAGTATTGGTCGTGAATGAGAATCGAACCTGGGGTCGCCAGGTTCGTAGCGCAGCGCGCGAGCCGCTACACTACCATTCCCCACCATGCATCCCACTGGGATTTTTGCACACAACGTTGGTGTACGGTGCTTTTTCTGCAATATTTTTCTGTCTTTTCTTGGATTTTCTGTTTGCACATAGTCACTTTAAGATGTTTTCTTGTTCATGTTTTTGTTTTTTTTGTTTGTTGCGGTTGCACCCGATTCAAGAGCCGAATGGGTCACACGGCTAAACCTAATACATGAAACTGGAAAACTTGAAACTTGAAAGTCTAATCACACACACACACACTGCATGGTTACATCATGGTACTCCAACAATAGGTCTCGTGCTGCGAACGATTCGTGTATTTAACGTCACTTCATTAAATTTCACTTAATTTCTCTTTAATGTCACTTCATCACTCAGATTTTGTGGCATACGCTCACCTGGGGAGTTTTTTCAAGAACATCTCGCAGGGTCAGATTAAATATTTTTTGTTTCTCAATCGGCTTACTAAATTATTGTAGATAGAGTAGATATGATATTCCGTTTGGGAATTTTTTTTTCATAAAATTTTTACATTCCATAGTCAATCCACTGCTGGATGAAGGCCTCCCCACCCCGTGTTGGTCATGGGGTGTTTTTTTTGTTTGACCACACTTCACCGTGCTAGTCGGTGCAGGTTGGTGATGGCGGGGAGCAGAGAAGTACAGTACAACAATTCATTTGTATGCAATGCCCTCGGCTGCCCATCCCGTAACTCTGTATGGGTGACCAGCTGTTTTGTGAATGCTGCTGATCTCCCTTGCGTGTTTATGTTTTACGTATGTGTTAGAACGTTGAACTTATTTCACACCGTACGTAGCCAAACGCGAAATATCAAGGCTCAACTGTCCTTAGGCTTTTGCAATCTGCGAGCGACCAGTTTATATATCATTCTCCGGGGATGTTAAGTTGAAGGCCCGGGAATCGAACTGGGGTCATGCGGGCGGGCGGCGGAGGGGAGTCTGATGTGAAAAATCAGCCTGACATTGAAACAAAAACCCAAAAATCTAAATCCGCCTTAAAACAATGGTGCAATAAATGCGTCGCTTTAGTTGCACGCAAAGAGCATCAGTGCGAGGCATCGTGGGTGGGACAAGTCCAAAGATTCCCCCCGTAAAGCCTAGATTTTAATTTTAACACGTAGTCCGGATGTAATTACCAGCAAAACGTCATATTGAAATTGTAAATGTTGCGGATTTACTCTCCAACACACAGGTGGGCTGAAGCAGTAACTAATTGGCGCGTTGTTCACGTGACAAATCTTACTGGCCGTGTCATGTGGCCGAGACTAGCGATGGAGTGGCAGCAACGGGAGGGAACACGCCCAAGATCTCAGCCACCGCAGCGATGGAGCAACGCATCGGCTCGCGCGTAGGTGCCGGATGAATCGTGGTGCATCGCAAGATCGTGAGAGATGGCAACAGCTTGGGCCGGCGTGGCTAATGGTGACAATGAAGAAGCATTTCCTGTCTATGCATTACTGTGTTTTTTTCATGCAAACTGCTTTGCTCATTGAGGATAACGGTTGAACGGCTTCGATTCCAGCAATTTTAATTTAAGGAGCTACCGGCAAGTAAACACCGTGCGGTCAATCATTCAAACAGCAGCAGGCTTTGATTTTGCACGATCCCATTACGCGGCAACCAGGTGTGCTGCGTCTCCGTGTCACTTCTGCGAGGCTGCTACCCGGCAACAACCTCCCCTCCACCTGCTGTTGCTAGGAGACAACGCATCGCGCCGAGCTTTGTAACCCTTCAACGACGCTGGGAAGGGGATGACAAATTAGGGCCGGTGCATTCGTGCGAAATTTATTGCCGAAATTTCACCTCTCTAAGAATGTTCAAAACGGCCTGTGAGGTGCACCCGAGTGTACAATGAGTCGAGCGCCCGGCGAATGCCACCGTGTTTGTGGACGCTTGTATTTTGCATGTGGCCGTTTGATTGTGTAAAAGCAGTGGTTCTCTTATTCGTTACTGGCAGACCTCGCATTGCACCCCATTGGTTCACAATCGTTCAAAAATGTACACTGTTAATAACTGCATAGGTAAAGTCACGTAAAATAAAATTACTTTATTTTATACCTACGTGACTTGACCGAACGAACCAAAGAGTATGGATTCATCTTCTTGGTTCTTTCGGTAAAGTCACGAAGGGAAATAATAAAATAATAATAAAATAATAATAAAACATAATAAAATACAATTCTCACGACGTTTCGGCCACAACGCAAGCAGCCGTCCTCAGGTGAAGAACAGGTCTGTCGGAAAGACAGCGTCTGAATGAACACCACCAAGCTAACCCAGCTTAAATATACGCTGCCAAGCTTGGTGGTGTTCATTCAGACGCTGTCTTTCAGACAGCCCTGTTCTTCACCTGAGGACGGCTGCTTGCGTTGTGACCGAAACGTCGTGAGAATTGTAGTTTATAATGTTTTATTTTTATTATTTTATTATTTCCCTTCTACGTGACTTTACCGAAAGAACCAAGAAGATAAATCCCTGCAGTCACGAAAGCTTTAAATCGAGTATGGATTCCTGCAGCCACGAAAGCTTCAAATCAAGATTAAATACATCGGGTTTGTTTAAAGAAAGTATAGTTGTGCTTAGGTGCCCGTGCTTCGTTTGTGTTTTCGATGATATTATTTACCTTCTAAACAAATCTGTCCGCGTCTCGATACTCCCAGAGGGGGTGGGTGCACCCCAGGTTAAGAACCGCTGGTAAAAAAAGCCACGTTACTCGGAGGTCAACACAAAGAGGGACTTCTGTTATTATTATTATTATTTTATTTTTATTAAAAAAATTTTACCTACGTGACTTTACCGAAAAAACTTAGAGTAAGAGACTTCTGTATTTAAATTGCCGCTGTTATTTCAAGGCGGGGTTCGTCTTCGGCGCTCATGAGCAACCGTGCAGAAATACGGCCGAGGTTGACTCGAATTTTAATTGAATCTACGGCCATCTACTCACAAATCTGCGGAGTGCAGTAGGGGCTTCAGTCTTGCGAGTGATGTAAGAGCCGTGAATGCAACTTAGCCATAATTGTTTGCGAACGTGCACACGAATGCATCGAAATTGATTTAATTACCCAGAAACCCCTATCTATAAGCGGTGTTAAGTTCGTTTACAGAATCATAGACGAATACAATTGTCAACAAAGGTGTTTTTTTCTTTTCTTCAGCCAACAATGACTATTAGTTGTATGGAATTTATTAACGACGAGGACAGTTACGACTGCTACCCAACCAAAAGAGCGAGGAAAAACTGACTATGACGGGACCGAATTAAAGGGTCCGGATGTAGACGCAGACTAAAGTAATTTCGTAGCGTTATTTAGATACTGCAGTGTACTGAGAGAGAGCACAAATTGCAAACGGTAATATATGTGTTTACAAAGATTTACTGCATTTACTGATGAGCTGACCTGATAATATTTGGAGAGGGGGGGGCGGTGAATATAGCACACCATCAAACCAACATTTAATAACTAAGAGTGGACCAGATGTTTGACCGCTTTAATTGATTAGATTGAGATGATGGACGCAGCAGTGCCCTTTATTTAATCAGTTGATGAAATATAGACCTGGTGAGACACGTGACGCATTGCCTTCTCTGCAAGGGCACCCTGGGTTACCATCAATGTATTTGGAATGCGCGAAATATTTGAAAACATTTGAAATTTAACAGGATGACGAAATTAAATCCGCAGACTGAGACTTTCACAGTTTGTCGTTGACCCATATTGACGGTGACGTCTCGCTCAAACGAGCACTGAGGTGCTCATCTCGTCTTTACAGCACTGCTCCAGCACTAGAAATTCCACGTTTCTATGGCAGGGGCAAGTATATCCACAGTACCATCACTGTTTTGTACGTATGCGTGTTGAACTTCTTTCGCACCGCACGTAGCCAACTGTCCTCATCGACCCCGGAGGGATGATGGGCTGTAGTCATTCCCCCGAACCAACCTTCCGCTTGCGAGCTGCCACCCTCTCTCTACCGCTGATGTGCCTAGTCGTCGACGAGGCCACGGTTGTGACTCAAATAAGAAGTGTTGACCGCACAATTAACGCCCGCTCCACGTAGCACGCTGGGGTACGCTGACGGGCGTTCACACGCGGAGACCCAGGTTTTGCGGGGATGGGTGTGGGCGCAAGTTTAGCATGCGAGGTGAGTGAAGGCCACGTCAAAGCTCTGGCAGATGGCGTGGGTTCCTTGATATTCCCCGAATATATTGCAAATGCACTTGTTAAAACGCATCTAAACATGGCTTTATTTTTTTGTTGCTAGAGAAAAAGGAGGGGAACTGCTTGTGCATTTGATTGAATAATTAGCACGTGTAATTAGCAGGGTTAAATCGTGGAGAGAAAAATAACCCACATCGCGCTTGCCTTAAATCACTTGACGTCAGCGATTATATGATTAAGAGCAATATGACAAAACACAACCTTCTGCAATCAACACAGTATTTATTCAATTATGAACGAATGTTCATCAACATAGTTGTTACCATGTGCATCACTGCAATTGCATGCTCAGGCTGATGCGGGCAAAAAACAAATAACCTCCACTAGAGGAAGCTCCAGAGAACCCCTCTAGAGGGTACTTGGTCTACTCTTCCACCCCTCCAGACACCGCTTGTCGATTGACTAACTACATCACTACATAGTACAATTATACTCTGAACAAAACAGACATGCGAACGGAAACATTGTGTTGGGCCGTGAACTCAGAGGTTGTGAATGAGATTCAATCACAAATATTCATCTCGGTTCACCCGGGGGGTATAAATGGGCACATGACCCACATACAGTCACTGGGCAGCTCGTGCGAGGTGGGGTGAAGGGTGAGAACTCTCATCCCTGCCGAGAGACGTCTGGTCGGTATGGAACGTTCAGGCCAAATATACCCTCCAGAGATGTCTCCTGTTGAAGGCCCTTCCACCAGCAGTGGCGTTTATTTACGGTGTCCTGTGGGGAAAACAACAACAACAACAACATTACTGCCTTTTTACAGCTGTGCGGCCGCGCCGAACTCGCTGTTTCACTGTGCGCTGCCATATCTGTAATGTGCCCAGAATGTTATGAAATATTAATGCAGACGCTGCGTTCCTTGGCATCGGCGCGTCGAGATGTGTGCTCGGACGCTAAGGGACAGAAGAAGGGGGTCGCACGGACAGAGGTTACAGCGAGTTCAGTCCGTAAATCCGCCAGTCCCGGATTCGGAAAGGTTGTACCGGTGCCCTAAAGCATTTCGCGAGAAACTGAGATTCTGTCCCCCGGTTGAACGATTTCTAACCTCACGCTCGGTTCGTGATGGGCAGTCAAAGGGCGGGGGTGCCTGAGCAGTGGGGGAGGGGATTACCAAGGGCAGTAGGCTCAGGCTAATATCAGAACGATGGAAGGCAATTGGCTGTGTGAACGGGGCTAGTGGTTGAGTGGGCGTGGATTTTGTAAAAGTGGGCGGGGTCGACGAGAGGGAGAAGCTTTCCGGCTCATCCGTGCGTCCCGGCTTGAGTCTCGTGAAAATGTTGGTCGCTTAACCCATTCAACATTTACTGTGTGATCGCGTTCCCCCTCCTCCCCCAGTGCCCGCAGCAGAAATAAGATGCACATTTGTCAACCTGATCCCATAAAACATTCAACGTCGTCACAGCTTGCCTGCAGCACTGGAACGTGATATTCAAAGCAGCAGGATGGATATTTTGCACGAACAAAAAATGATAACGAAAACATATATCAAATTAAATCTTTCGTAGTGGCCACACATTGGCTGGTATGCAACAAGCACATCCATTATATTATTTTACTCTTTCTTTCCTCTGTTTCGACTCACCAAAGTAATCTTGTTTACAGCAAATAGTTTGCTCGAATCGAGTGATACTTATCACTGTCAGTATTCAGTGTAAATAATGTTTAGTCATTCAAGATGGATCTTTACGCTGGTGGTTCTTAACCCGGGGTGCACGGACCCCCTGGGGTGCCCTTTCTGGGGGTACGAGACATGCCAGCATTGTTTAGAAGGTAAATAATCGAAACACAAATTAAACATTCTATTTTTTTTACGATTGAGAACGAAAAGGGTGCAATGCTGCAGCCAAGGTTAAGAACCACTGCTTTACACCAAGACAAACAGGATCATAGAGTTGAAATGTCCCCCATGCTTTAAGAGTATTGACTAATTGATCATCTCCATCTACTGACCTGAACCAATAAGTATCGCTCCACATTCCTCTGGTCGGGCCAAGTCCATCCACATAATACCCACTGTTGACGTGTCACACTCTGAGGCATTGCTGCCGCGTGCTGCTCATGGCATCGATCCTGGGGTGGAAATGTGGTGAGTTAACTCCAGCTGAAATTTCAACTCTTACTCTCACTCCAGCGCTAAATCACGAGAAAAAAACCTGTCACGATGCCCTTTATTTATTCACGCTCACATCTCCGAATCCGAAATATTCTTCTGAGGAGGGTCCTGCATTGGGAGGCTTGGCCAATTCCAGTAACCCGTGTTTGGAAGTCCAAAAAATCTAGAGCACCTCAAATATACCCAGTGACATTATGGTATATCACTCAAAACCTCGCAGCCCAAACCTGAAAAACGTTTGCAATCCCACGCAGTCTCCCGTGCAAGTAATAACCAGGCCCCAATCGTGCTGAACTTCCAAGATCTGATGGCTTTTGGTCAATTAACCAACTTGGCTCTGTCCAAACCGCGCCTGACTCCCACACGCCTGGCGATGACTCCGTCGCCGCATTGGTGAGCGCCGCTCGTGTTGTAATTAGGGAAGTCGTTTCAAATGCTGTGAAGTGTGTCAAGAGGACGATACGATCGCTCCCTCCCACCAGATGGCAGCAACCAGGGGAGCCCCTTATTTCGACAACACTCCCCTCTGTTGCGATTTGGCATTGCGAGTGCTTCACTGAGCAGCTCGTCAAGATCATCATCAGCAGCAGCAGCAGCGGGCGTGTTCTATCCACCGCTGGATGAAGGCTTCCCCAAAGCCTTCGCAAGTCACCCACGGCCTTGCGATGCGACAACCCACCGAGTTCTGGGGCACAAACTGATGCCGTCCCACCGTCTCCGTATCGAGGGAGCTCGCTCGTTCGGCTGCCACGCCGTCAGGAGTCATAAACCCATTGGCCGTCATCATCTCATCTCGCGGTGCGTCCTTTCCCGCATCCAATGACTTTTGTTGACAGTCAATGCGGTTGGTGCAGCTGCGCTGGAATCGTACGAATGAATTAGTAAGACAACACATTAGAAGAGAGTCAGCCGAAGGGCATCTCATATTGTGACACAACTGCAAAAAAAAAAACTGGTGATTTTTTTTTTTATCAATTTCTAGTTGTTATATATGTTAAGCCAATGGATGAAGACCTCCCCCACACAATGGGATTTTTTTTGTTAAACCATACTTCACCATGGTGGTCAGTGCGGGTAAGCGACGATAGTTGGAGGGGGGGCGAGTGGAAATAGAGGAGGACGAGTTCGGCTGTTATCCATGACGGCCGGGCACTAAGCTCGGGTCGCCGGGTTCGTAGCGAAGCGTGCCAACTTCCGTGCCACCACTCCCGATTTCCCATTGAATTTATACCACCCCCCCACCACCACAAAAAAACCCTCCCCTGCTTCTTTCAATAACCAAAAACGCACACGCACACACTCGGCGCATCTGAACTTGTGCAATCCATTCACTAAATTATTTGAGTTTCCACCGAGGAATGTCATAACCGTACATAATTATCTAGAGCGCCACTCCCATGGTGACCACGTGACCGTCTGCAGTAATAAATCAGCCCCGTGTGGAGGCACTGCGGATTTTCTCAAGGCTTTATGTGCCCTAATGCTGCAATTAAATGCATTCCCTCCCCCACTGTAGAATTAGGCATTGGTCCTCAATGACGATGAACTATTGCTTCTGCTTGCTGGTATAACTTATGGCTCGTTAGGGAATGAAATGTATGAGGAAGGTTTACGATTATTTATATGATACACTTGCCCCTTCTCCCTGTGCTATCGGGGTCCATGCAGTAACAGTTACAGAATAACTAATGCTCACCATCTTAATTTCGTGTGTTCTTCAGCTTCCGCAAATGTGTTTTGGGTCGCAAAGCAGAGAAAACGGAGTTGAAATGTGTTTAAATGAAACAAACAGGCAACTGCGTAATCAAATCCACACCTGATTACATGCACGCATACGTATACTGTACCTACATATATAATACTGGTAGGAACCTCCTGGTTACACCAGCCCACAGGGGATTATTGTGTCCGTCCGTCGTGCAGGGAGGGGCTGGGTGGGGAGGGGAGGGTGGGGAGGGGCTGGGTGAGGAGAGTGGGGATGGGTTGGGTGGGGAGGGTGGGGCTGGGTGGGGAGGGGCTGGTCACCCCGTGGTGCCCTTATAAAACTCAACGTTTAATCTACTCACGCCGGCTTATGCCCGCCCTCACAGTCGGGCATATTTGCGGAATACACCACGCCGCCGTTGACTCTGGCCATTGACCGAGCAACCCAACGTTCCTACCAGCTCCCTCCGCAGGAATGTCTTACCCATGGTACACAAAATATTATTTAAAATGCAATCATGAAGGAAGCCAGTGAGGCTAAAGAAAATACTGAGACCGAGGAATCCAATACAATGTATGGGCTCTTAGTCATTTATTAGCACCAAGGGAAAAATATGAATTAATTATTATAATTACCAAATAATTAATTGCACTTTTAATTAATTCTTCATTTAAATACACAATAGAGTTCCAGCTTGCTCGGTCAGATTGTGTTTTTCCCTCTTTTTTTTTTATAATTTCCTCAAATTTTGTTTTGATTGCACTATTGGCAGTCAGATCACGTGGCAAAGTATCCAAACGGATCTCTCACGGAGCATTACAGAACCTTCGTGTTAGAGTATGGCCCATGGAAGTGGATATTGCAGAGCTACACTGAGTAATGTTTGTCACGTGACAATCAAACAGATATATATGTGATTCTCAGAGCTGAAATGTACCAAATTAAGTGCTAAATGTGATGGGGGTTTTTTTTTTACGTAGCCATAGGTCACTAGGCAGAGACCATCAACTCACTCCACTTGAGAACCACGGTTCTTCCTGGATTAAACCCAGGCTTTTTGGCGGCGGTAAATTTTAGCACCCTGACCTCTGAGCCATCCGACCACCTTTAAGATGCATAATTTTAGTGCCATCACTCGTAAGAAAACTCGTGTTTGATGGCAATCAGTGCCGAGGGGCCATCATTTGGCAATGGCTGAGACAACACTGACCTATCAGCTCATAGCGGCACGAGCTAAGAAGGAGCTGAGGAACACTCCTCCGTAGGATGGCAGCAACCAAACTGACGACACCGTTTTCTTGTTGTCACAAAAGTCTGTTGAAATAAGATCATAAAAATAAAACTGCACAAAGAAAGTGATGGTTCTGCTCTTTATTCACACAGTTTCCACAGAATGCCAAAGGTGAACATTTATAAGAACAGTATTGCAGCAGTTTATTATATCCAAGAGCAAGCTTAATTTAACACCCTTCTCGAATAAAGCACGTTATTCGGATTCCCAATTGCAGCCCAGGGGATGGCCTGACATTTAATCTTATTTTGTAATTGTTCATGCTACTACGAGCGGAAATTTTCCGCATACTCACCTTAAACTCTACGCAGTGCATAAAGCTGTCTTGAGGATTCTAGTTTACACAGCGAAATGGAATGCCTCCTTAAAAAATGCATTCACCTCTTCTCCATTCCCCTAGCATGTGTTTAATTTGATCCCGTTGGACATTTCCGCACTGTGCTTTGAAGCTGCTGTCTGGAGTTCAACTCCCAGGCATAGCCAAACATTAGTGGCCAACATTCGTGGCCAACATTCGTGGCCAACATTAGTGGCCAACATTAGTGGCCAACATTCGTGGCCAACATTCGTGGCCATCATTAGTGGCCATCATTAGTGGCCATCATTAGTGGGCAACATTCGTGGCCAACATTCGTGGCCAACATTCGTGGCCAACATTCGTGGCCATCATTAGTGGCCAAACATTAGTGACCATCATTCCTGGCCAACATTCGTGGCCAACATTCGTGGCCAACATTAGTGGCCATCATTAGTGGGCAACATTCGTGGCCAACATTCGTGGCCAACATTCGTGGCCAACATTCGTGGCCAACATTCGTGGCCATCATTAGTGGGCAACATTCGTGGCCATCATTAGTGGCCATCATTAGTGGCCAACATTCGTGGCCAACATTCGTGGCCATCATTAGTGGCCAAACATTAGTCGCCATCATTCGTGGCCAACATTCGTGGCCAACATTCGTGGCCAACATTCGTGGCCATCATTAGTGGCCATCATTAGTGGGCAACATTCGTGGCCAACATTCGTGGCCAACATTAGTAACCATCATTAGTGTCCATCATTAGTGGCCATCATTAGTGGCCAACATTCGTGGCCATCATTAGTGGCCAAACATTAGTCGCCATCATTCGTGGCCAACATTCGTGTCCAACATTCGTGGCCAACATTCGTGGCCATCATTAGTGGCCATCATTAGTGGGCAACATTCGTGACCAACATTCGTGGCCAACATTCGTGGCCAACATTCGTGGCCAACATTCGTGGCCATCCTTAGTGGCCATCATTAGTGGCCAACATTCGTGGCCAACATTCGTGGCCAACATTAGTGGCCATCATTAGTGGCCATCATTAGTGGCCAACATTTGTGGCCAACATGACCAACATTAGTGGCCAACATGGTCAACATTCGTGGCAAAACGAAATCCGAACCAGTTCTGGGCATCCAATCTTCACAATATTATTTGACCATACTTCACCAGCGTGGTCAAGTTTGTTAAAAAAAAACCTTCATGGCCAACACGGCTTGGGAAGGCCCTCATTCAGCAGTGGATTAGCTCAAGAATCAGAATATGTATTTATACTGGAGGAATCCGATGAGCTATGAAGCTCTTTTTCACAGATTCCAGTAAGGGCGGCTAAGAACGTTACAATAACAAACAATTCAAAACACGATAGTAGTGCAAAGTACAAGAAAGTTAAACAGATCACCCTAAAACACACACGCATACAAATTAAACCATCCCCATCCTACCAGGCAAAGCCCACTGAGGTATTAACTTATTTTTCAAAAACAACCTGACCACAAATGATAGTTCAAGGAAGTGGCCCATCATTTGGACATTTATAGCACCAACATAATCCAAATAACCTCAATGCATGTTTCTAAAGGTCTGTACGTTGCAGACAAGCTTGAAGTATTACACACTCCAGGCGAGATCTATATAGAGGGCAATTAAAAACAAAGTGTGAAAGTCAGACAGAAATTTGACAAGTACGTTTCTTTACTATACTGAAACCGTACAGTAAATAAAGTAATTTGTTTTCCAAATTAATGCCATGTGATTGATCTAGCCTTGAGCATCAATATTGTTAAGTTAACTTACATTCCCATCTGTTTGCAACCAAGAATATGTTCAAAGTCTTGAAACATAGTTTAAAAAAATACCACACTAAAAGGAATGCAACAGTATAACTGGGATTTTTTTTACGTCTCATTTAACTTTAAATGTTTAATAGCCACGTAAAAAAGGACGAGAATGGAAAGAAAAAAAAGAAAAATGGAATGTTATGTATGTGGGAGTGGGTTTGTCACAGAGAGCCAATTAAGCAAATTCCAGCAGAGTGCAGCATTCATTAGACCCATCGCACAAGTCAGCTCCCAACACTTCGACAATCATGGCGATCTGCTTAATTGCGGTTGAATAATAATTATCAGCATCATCATCATCGGAGTGTTATAGTGAAACAGTGCAAAACCCGTAAGGAGCATTTTCAACAAAAAATGTAAATCCATTGTCTGTTTGTGTGAGAACAGGAGTTTTAGTCGTGTTTATTTTCAGAGCCCCCTAAAGGCAGGTGACGATTAATTCATTAAAGTCAACCGCCAGCGAGAATAACGTCAGAACAGAGATCACCGGGTGGCTCAGATGTCAGAATACGATAAGCTGGCTCGTCTGAGATCATGGATTTTAATCCAGGCAGCCGATTGTGAATTAAAATGGATTCTCAAGTCAAGGGAGTTTCGGGTCTCAGCCTGGTCACCAATATCTGCACTAAAAAAAGCTTCATGTTCAAATTATTTTTGGACTTTTTTTTGCTGAATTCCAGCTCTGAGAATGAAACGTATTGGTTTGGCTGTCACGTGATAATAATTGCAAAGAAGAGTGTGTGAGAAAGTGGAACCCCGAAAGTCTCTAACAAGAGAAATTTCTGAAAAAAATGCTGCATATCATGACGGTCAACATCACAAACGGAATAAATTGGGGAGGGAGAAAATAATACAAATGTATTGAACGATTATAATCAGCCATGGTCAATTCATTGCTGGACGAAGGATTTTCCCAAAGCCATCGCCATCCCTCACTCGTCTGCAATTCAAGAAGCCAACCAGCACCTGCACATGAGCTAATACCATCATTCCATCTCTTCCAAATTACACGTCAACTTGGTCGGCGCCATCCATTGGCTGCCACTCCATCATTAAATACATAATACTTAAAACATACACCACACGAACTCGATATTCCAGTATTTTCGAAGGGTGGTTAGAAAAATGGTGGGTTGGTGGGAAAGCGGGGGGGGGGCTAACATCCTGCAATCAGGGCACGCTGGTATAAAAAAAAAACTAGGAGCATCACGCAGTACAAAAGCCGCCACCGCATTAATGATGAGTTTCAAGTGGATCGTGAAACACCGCGTGGAAGGAAGACGAGGCGCTCTGCGCCCCCCCCCCACCCCCCATTTGTAATGACGGCCATTTGGCGTTTTATTTGGCGAATGTGGAAGCGAGCAGCGCGGCATGATTATAGGAGGGCAGCAACATCGGCGCTTTAACAGACTCTGCAATTGACTCCCCATATGATTAGTCTAACGGCAGCGTGAGAAGACAGCCCCCCTTTTACGTGCCAAACCGCGCGCGAGGCAATTAGAAATTCCAAAAGAGAAATAAGTAAATATATCGCCTCAAACCATAATTGAATCACTTCTAAAAATACACACCTCGTGACACTAACATGTGCTCTTTCAAACAACGCACACACAATTGTATTTGTGATCTGCTCCCAGCAATAATAATTTCCACAACAACTCCACGTTTTATTTGTGTCATTTTTCAAATATAAAAGTTTGTTGAGTTGTGTCAGCTGCTGCAACAGCAGCTGACACATGTTATAAATATGAGTCTCATCCCATTTGCCAGGTGCATGTGGATTGATAGGCCAGACACGGGCCTTGTCTCCTGCACCTCTGGTGAACTGGACACTGGCGGAAGATACTCTTAAGATGACCGCACAATTTGGATCGGCTGGGGAGATTTCATCACAAATCTCTCTCCCCAGCCATGGGTCACTTCAAGGATCACATTTCCTCAGTACTCCCTTTAAAATATATAGAAAAAAGGGTCAGTGGTAAATGCTAGGGCACCGATGGGATTTCTGGAAGTAAAGGTCTGTAATTGGGCTTATACCCCCCCCCCCTTCCCGGACACATACATTTACAAGCGCAACGGTGGACTACGACTGTCTGATTAGTCCACACTGAACAAACCTTTGTTACGGTAAATTGGCTGAATGTTTCGTGTAGATTGTGACAGATCTGGGTTAAGGAGTGCGTTCCAATTACGCTCGTAGGATTTACCACTTTCTTCTAAGGCGCCTCTTTTGATGGTCATCGTCAAGTTGGAAGTAGCATTTTGTGAATAAGAAAAAAGTTTACATCTGTAATATAACAGGAAATGCGAGGGAGATAATTTCCGAGGAAGTCTTGATTTGTTCTATGATATAAAAAAAAACACTTGCAAGAAAGTGCCAACGTTTGCTCGAACTTTCAATTGTAAATATATGTCAGCTAGTAAATAATATAGCTCATACGTCCAACACAGTCGACTATGCATTAATAAAAATACGAGTTTTGAAAGTGTCGGTGATAAAATAAAAAAGCGCCAATCTCTTGCCGCGATGAGGCTCTTACGAATGCTTAGTTTTTGCCGTCGCTTTTGTTGAAACGCACAATCCGTGGTGTGGGATATTTGCGACTTATACTGAGCAACGGTTTACATTTGCGAGTCACAATTAAACTGCGCTTCAACCCACACTCGGTAACAAATGAATCACGCAACAGTGTCCAGGCGTCAGCGTGAATCATTCGCATTGCAAGACTACACAAAAAGAAAGTCATTTAATATACTACGTCGCTCCATAATTATTTACACGTGAAACTTAGTCCTTGTGATTTACACGGTGCAAATGGATATGCACCATGTACAACGAATGCGCGTTTTGGTAAAAAAGAAATATATATAATTAGGGACAATATGAACATTAATTTGAAATTTGCATGCACAATAACACACGTAAGCTGGTGTAGACTTCACCGCTGTCATTTGCATTGGCGGCATCCTCCAGGGAGTTCAGATGTTTTTTTGTTTCGCTTCTCCCTAACTGCTGTGCCGTCACGACGCAAACCCACACAGCCTCCCCCCTCCTCCCTAACGCGGAGCTGACGTGAGGCCCTCTAGGAATATTGTACGGAAATATCTCCCAATAATGGGATGTCACAACTGATGGTGCTCCAAGCTGTGGCATATGCTCAGGAAAATGTATTCCGCACATTTTCCCTCGTTGTTGTTGTTGGTGTCGTTGATTCATCGCTGCATACATCCACGGCTACTCTGAGCCAGCGACGATGTTTGACTGCCACTCTCGCCAGTTGACTCGTTCCCTTATCCGACCGCGTTGCCGAGAGCGCTTCGATCTCGCTCTCGTTGGTATCGCGCACACGGCCGGCTCCCGTCGACGGCTCTCAAATGAACAGACTTTGGGGGTTTCCTGTCACGCGCGCGGCCTCATGGCCAATTCGCAAATCTGCGTTGCGCTCGGCGGATCGCTGGAAAAGGCGGCGTGTCACGAGACACTCCCCGAGATTCCAAAAGGTGTCGCCGCTCAGCATGGAATCTGCGGCTCTTCTCAAGCTGTTACGGGAAATTGCTTTGCCCTCTGCGCGCGGCGGAGGCCACACTGTTTCGAATGGGGGGGGCGAGGCGATGGGGGGTGGTGACTCTCCGTAAGGGGGGGGGGGGGGTGCAGAATACAGTGAGCTTGCTGCGCTGCATTCTAAAGACCGTGGCTGCTGAGCACGCGCACGCACGCGCGCACGCACGTACACACGCACGCGCACGCACACACACGCACGCGCACGCGCACGCACACACACGCGCGCGCGCACGCACACCCACACGCGCACGCACGCGCACGCACGCACACGCACACCCACACGCGCACGCACACGCACGCACGCGCACGCGCACGCACCCACGCGCGCGCGCACGTACGCGCGCACGAACCCACACGCGCACGCACACACGCACCCACACGCGCACGCACGCGCACGCACACACGCACCCACACGCACGCGCACGCACTCACACAGTGTAGCCGCGCCGCAGAGAAAACTTCCATCGACCGCGAAGCCGCTCTGAATGCGCTTTGGGTGGTGCGATTTCGCGTCCGCGTGTTGGGGAATAAGAACACGCACAGGAGCGACGCAGGCCAGACGTCGGATGTGCTTGTAATCAGATGAAATGACTCTTTGGTTCTTTCGGTAAAGTCACGTAGACATAAAATAAATTGAATAATAGAATACGACGTTTCGATTGCAATACAAGCAACCGTCATCAGGTGTGAATTAATACAAGCTCGGAGAGAGACACACATACAGAGAGAGAGACAGACACGGTGATAGAGACACACACAGAGAGAGACACACAAACAGAGAGAGAGACACATACACAAAGAGAGAGACACACACACATGGGGGAGAGACACATAGAGAGAGACACGCAGAGAGATGAAATATGAAAGGGCTACATTAATATAAAAAAACCTATAAGCACTATGTCATCAACGCTGCCTTATAATGGCATAAACTATACAGCGAGCGGACCGGGCAATGGCTCTCATACGCTGCTGAGTGCTATGAAGGAGGTCGTTCCGCTCTGGAGATGGACCACAACATCACGGGTGCATCTGGAGCAGCGTTCTACACCAATTGTCAGAGCGGTGGTGGGGGGGGGGCTCTTTCGCCGAGAAGACATCATCAGCGTGAGGGGCCGTCACGCCGCTTGCGAGGGGGGTGTTGTCACATACGTTGTGTATTGCCAGGGGCCACACGAAAGGCCACCAGGGGCCGTGAGTGGCCCGCGGGCCCTGCAATGAAGAACTCTGAGCTATTCGGAAGCTTGATTCATCCCAAAATGATTTTTTTTGGAGCACAGATTAGGACTGATCTCAGCTGTAATGTGCCGTATCTACAATCCTCGTGCATGGACAATTGCGATTCTTTCGTCAAGCCACTGCTGGATGAAGGCCCACCCCCCGCCCCCCACCATAACATGTCAGTCATAGGGGTTGTTTGACCATACTTCACCACGCTGGTCAAGGCGTGTTAGTGAAGCAGACTCACGATTTTATTCTAAACGAATATTTATACAAAGATTTGGATTTTATTTTACCAGCGACCTAATAATCAAGTTATCGATTACAATCATCGGATTGTGGGCAGAATCGATGATGGTCTATTTGGATAAGGTATACCTATAATTGGGTCACCTGACACCTGCAGCCACTGGAGGTGCAAAAACACACAGGTGTTTACAAAATATAATCTGTCCTTGAGTCAAATTGTAACGTGAGGGGTGAGGGTGGTGCTAATCGTTACAGGGTTCGCATCAACACTCTCTCGCCTTGTCTGCAGGAAAGCAATTTCTTTAAATGATTACATTTCTTTTTCAGGGTTAGGTTCAATTATTACAGTTTTGTTTCAGTGTTGGTAGAGCGGTTAAGTTTAATTTATTCATATTTATTTTGCTCTGTTACTTTGTCCTTGAATATAATTCCAAATATCTCGCTGTTCCGATGATTACATTTAGGCTACTCAGAGGATGAAGAAAACAAATAGTAAACAAATACACAATTGTGAAACGTAGTCTACACGTAACTTTTTACTCAAATATAAAATTATAAATATTAAAACGTAAGATTACTTTCTAAAGCTATCCACTCATATCTGAATCTATTCAATGGCTTCTGCTGGCCAAGTCACTCTTGAAAAATAGCTGTATAGCTCGATGGGCTTTACTTGAGAAATAAATGTTTGACTTTCTGACTTTTCAAAATGTAAAAAAAAAGATGCAGCCCTGAAATTACTTTCTCATGACATTGCTGGCCAAAGACCCTCTCAACCAGAAAGGGCTCAAGATAGCCTCTCGAGCAAGCATCGTGGCCTCATCTTCCATGCTGGCTTGATTCTTTGTCTCACGGAATGAAAGAGGTGGCAGTTCCGCCACTTCAACCCACCACACGCGCGCCTGCCGATCAACCAAATGTGGTGAACCCATTTACACGACCGGGGTAGATGGAGATGGTGGGAATAAACAAAACATAACTTACACCACCATTTCAACTGTCGTGCCATATGTTTGGATTTTGAACCAGTGACCTCTGGATTTCGAGGCCAGCATGCTAGCCATTACACAATGGCAGCACCCCCCATGCACTGACATCATGCACACCGCAACGCTTTAGTTCAAGAAAGGACCGGCTACATTCATTCAGCATCCTCCATAATTGGCTTTGTATTCATGTCGCGCTTCTGCCAGTTTACTTGTAGGAAAAATGTAAAAAAAAACCCATCCCAAATTTGACGAAGATAAATGTCCCCATTGCAATTAGCCTCCTTATCCGCACTACAAAAGTATATCCGATTTAAACACACTCACACTGAAACTTCATTCCTCACAGCAATTTGTCGAGTAGGAATGGAGAGCTATCAACATCTACATTCCCATGAATATATTGTTCGGCGAGAATGTCACTGGCTGGAAGCCAACGAAATAAGAGAGAGAGAAAACACGAGTCCAGATTATGCTGATGGCGTGTGCGCGTGACAAAGTGTGGATCTATTAACCTATTCTGTTATCGAGCGCCTATGTACGCGTGCGCTGGGCATTGAGGGGGTGGTGGGAAACAGCATCACGCCCGGCCACCTTTGTGACCCCGGTGCTGATGAGGTACTCCTTCAAGACTGAGTCGACCTAGGGGAGGCCCTGGAGCAGTTCAAATATTAGTCGCCCAATGATATTAGTCATGGCTGGCAGTCAAACTCGGGTGGCCGGGGTTCAAAGTGCAGCGCGCTTACCCAATATGCGCCACTGCTCCGTGCGCTGTAAGTTATTTTATTATGTTTTAGTTTGTGAGCATTATTATATTATTGTGTTTAATTTGTATTATTTTATTATTTCCATTCTACGTGACTTTACCGAAAGAACCAAGAAGATTATTTTGAGTTGTTTCACAAATCGATTGAAATGTTGAAATTAATTGACTTAGATAGCATTACGATTGATGCATTAATTATAATTACACGTAAATTACCAACACTATGAATGTCGCTGTGTTGTAATGGTGATGACACTTCACCGGTTCGATCTGCAAGCATAGCACATGAAACAACAACGGTGCAAGCTTATTAAAAATCGTCCCCCTGCCTCTGTTCAGCCGGCAGTATAATTGGCAACACCAGAGTTCATCGATCGGGAGGTCACGTATGGTGGGGTCAAGTGTGGGTACTCACACTTCATCCAAGACAGCGTGGAAGAGTAGGCCAAATACCCGCAAGAGGGTCTTCTCGAGAACTCCCTCACATTTCGATGTAAAGCTTTCGTGACTGCAGGGATTCATCTTCTTGGTTCTTTCGGTAAAGTCACGTAGAATGGAAATAATAAAATAATAAAAATAAAACATAATAAAATAATAAAAATAAAACATAATAAAATAATTCTCACGACGTTTCGGCCACAACGCAAGCAGCCGTCCTCAGGTGAAGAACAGGTCTTCCCGACAGACCTGTTCAGGATTAAGAACAGGTCTTCCCGACAGACCTGCTCTTCACCTGAAGATGGCTGCTTGCGTTGTGGCCGAAACGTCGTGAGAATTATTTTAATATGTTTTATTTAAAATTTTTTATTATTTCCTTTCTACGTGACTTTACCGAAAGAACCAAGAAGATGAATCCCTCACAGTGGACACCCTTCCGGCGGCAGTGGCGTGAGCAAGCCATCGCAGTGCTGCGCCTTTAGCACCTTCAGATAAATTATTATACAAATAACGATCGTGATTCATTATGCAGCTCGTGTTTTGGTGGATTAAATTGTATCTTGTAGCTTGCCGCTTCATTCGCATGTTTATCTCTCGTTGGGGAGATTTTCGCCGGGTGACTCGGGGCGTGTTGCATGTTTTAAGATGTCCCTGTGCTATTTCAACGCGTGAGATTGAACATTAAATATGGGAGACAAGACTTTTCGGCGATTCATTTAACAGGGTTTCTATCGTTCAACAGGATAACATTACTGGAAAATTTTCGAATCATAAAAATACTAAACTACTAGAAACTATCTTCTTGGTTCTTTCGGTAAAGTCATGTAGAAGGGAAGTAATAAAATAATAAAAATAAAACATTATAAAATAATTCTCACGACGTTTCGGCCACAACGCAAGCAGTCGTCCTCAGGTGAAGAACAGGTATATCGGGAAGACAGTGTCTGAATGATTTTAGTATGTTTTATTTTTATTATTTTATTTTTTCCCGTCTATGTGACTTTACCGAAAGAACCAAGAAGATGAATCCCTGCAGTCACGAACGCTTTAAATCGATACTAGAAACTATTTTTTTTATTTTTCCAGTGAGCTATATGGCTCTTTTTTTAGAAGCGACCTGGCCAGAAATGATAGCTCAACGAAGTGGCTTATCATCACGTGGGAATCTGTAGCAGCCAAATACTCAAAATGTGGAGGGAAACAACGAGGGGACCTGGAGAAAAATCCACACGGCCCTGGATAGAACACGCAAACTCAAAATATACAGCAGGCGTCACGGTTGGGGTTGAACCCACAACCTCCTGTATACCAGGCGAGGTTGTATATGTTGACTAACTTGTATTCCTAAACAGAAACATTACTGTGTAACGGGCACTACTGGCATCAGGTGGTGATGATTGCATTGTGGTGCATTGTGGTACGTAATTGATATGAATGTAATTGAATGCAGACTGTCACATGTAGTCATAGCAGATACAAAAACCATGTATTAACTTCATCCTGACTGCATGTATTCAACAAAATATAAGAGGACATTATCAATGTGGATGCTGCATGAAAACAGGATACGTTTCATCGCAAGGTCGTATACAATTTTAATTGTCCTATCGATTCTCTCGCCAAGTCTTGAGTTGTGTAGACAGCACTAATTCAAACAAGAAGGTGAAACGGAAACGCAGCGATGGACACGCGATGGCTATGACATCTCGATTTAAAGCTTTCGTGACTGCAGGGATTCGTCTTCTTGGTTCTTTCGGTAAAGTCACGTAGAATGTAAATAATAAAATAATAAAAATAAAACATCATATGTTTTCTTTTATATTTTATATGACATCGACAAACGACGACCCGTGTAGTACCAGTTACAGCGATGTATCAATCCGCTGCTGGATGCGGGCCTCCCCACCCCATGCGCAAGTTGGCCAGTGCGCATTGGTGAAGGCCAGAAGCACAGACGTGGTGGGGGGGGGGGGCATGGAAGTGAACTACAACATTGCCAAATGTTGCACTAGCCCATACTTGTTTTGTCGTTGCAGAAACGGCTGCGTTGCAAGTTTACATAATGTCCTGCAGCTGGGCGACATTCCCGCACCATCACAATGAGGTAAGAGGCTCGTTGTAGGGTGACCGAGGCAGAGGCTTGTTTGTATGTATGTTGAACTTCATTCGCACCGTACGTAGCCAACCTCACTACTTTGAAGTGCGGGGGAAGGACAACAAACTAACACACAAAAAGTAGCTCGAAAGAAATGAGCTTTCAATCTAGATTTAAAATTGCGTAGCTCCAGTGGCTTCTTAATATTGGAAGGAAGAGCATTCCAGACGGCTGCAGAAGCGCATCTGAAAGCGCGCGATGCAGTGACCGCCTTTGTTCGATGGCTTAGCCAAAAGCCGCTGCGACGATCACGGCAGTGTGCGTGTTGATGGTTTCTGCTCCTGAGGCCATTAAAACTCAGATTGGCGGCAAACATGTTAGACCTCTGGAACCACCTGGCTATGCCCAAACGACCGGTGCCAAGCTTTAAAGACGGTTGAAATAGAGCGTGAAAATACACATTATTCACCATCTCCAGAGAATCAGGAGAGTGGTACCCTGGCTTGCCTAAAGGATATCCATTTAATTATTGATTTGCAGAATGTCGATTTCAATAATGTTGCCACGTTGCATTACCACAACTCAGCACAACTTTTACCAAATAAAAAAAACTAAAACACTACTTCATGCTTGGCATGCTCTTGCCAAGAGGTTGGTGAGTGTACAAGGTGAGCCGACATACTTCTACCTTAATTTCCTCCTCTGGCTTTATACCCCGATGAGATACTATGGATCTCACTTTGACCCTGATCCAGTTTTAAATACTCCGTCGCCTTTTACTTCAATCTGGGTTTACCGGCATCGTGATCTAATTTTCACGAGAAGTTAAAGCAGAGCCATTTCTAAAATCGATTCTATCACCGGCGCGGATGTGTGGCAGAGGCGCAGAGTAAGTCGAAAGGCCACAGATTACACGAGCCACACACAGTGGAGTAAAGTTTAATTCTCTAGGGGGGGGGGGGGGGTGTCCCACAAGGATGCAGCCTCATGTCTCTTCACGCATCACTGCCTTGCAGAGCTCAGACCACACTCTGTCTCATAAGCCCGTTGTCATTGGTCCACAGGGTAACACAAATACAAAGGCTGACCCAAAGTTCATGGGTAAAAGAGAAAGGTCTGGACCTGCAATGTCCAGCTCACCCACTCCTAGCGGAAAGGCCCTTCTCGAGGGAGCTTAAGAGAACCACTCTATTGGGTATTTTTGGCCCATTCTTTTACGCTGGCCAGATATCTTGAAAGAGGTTGGAGCATTCCCACTCTACCCCACCATCTGCGACCTGCCGAATCGACTACCTGTGGTGGAGCCAGGAATACTGTTGGGTGGGCGGAGGCTCTAAGAAACTGGCACCATTGTTTCAATGGCGGCACTGGGAGTTCCATTCGATGCGGTGACCTCTGGATGTTCAAGTACAATGTGCTTACAATTAACACAATGCCATCATTCCAAAGACATGGGTAGGAGCCCAAGATATCAGTTTGGAAAAATAAGATTGGGTGACCTTAAATCAAGTCTGGTTAGAGGAATATGAGAACACACGAGGGACATTCACAAACGGGGCTGTTTAGATTTGAAGAGTGCAGGGGTGCTCTTCAGCTTGCTTGGAAAGAGGCCTTCCTACCACCGGCAACGCCGATAAACGTTAGACACCAACAAATGTCACTCGCACACCGGATTGCCCCCAATTTTAGCTAAAAAAAAACGGCTTCCTTGCCGTACGTGGTTATTCCAAGGGCACATAGAATCCGACCTCTCAAACACTGCTCGCCAGAGACTCACTATGGTAGCTAAATGCATTCCGTGAGCAGTGGTTGGCTCGGCGAGGCGGTGACAATTACCAGAATAAATGTCGCGCTCTGGCGAGGTGCGAAAAAAAAGACCGGATAAGGTTAAGGTTGTAGATTTTTTTTCTTGGTTTGTGGAGTTGCAGTGAAGAGGTTTTCCCCATGATCTCTTGTAAATATGGGGATAAGTTAAAGGTGCATCCCTGCAACTGTTTGCCTAGCACGAGAGGGAACTTTAAAGTGCCCGTTCAGAGGCTTATTTGGCCTACTTTGCCAAGCTGGCCAGATATCTCGGAAGAGGTTGGAGCAGCGACACTTGACCCCACCACCACACTTGACCCCACCACCACACTTGACCCCGCCACCACACTTGACCCCACCACCACACTTGACCCCGCCACCACACTTGACCCCGCCACCACACTTGATCCCGCCACCACACTTGACCCCGCCACCACACTTGATCCCGCCACCACACTTGACCCCGCCACCACACTTGACCCCGCCACCACACTTGATCCCGCCACCACACTTGACCCCGCCACCACACTTGACCCCACCACGACACTTGACCCCACCACCACACTTGACCCCGCCACCACACTTGACCCCACCACGACACTTGACCCCACCACCACACTTGACCCCACCACCACACTTGACCCCACCACCACACTTGACCCCGCCACCACACTTGACCCTGCCACCACACTTGACCCTGCCACCACACTTGACCCCACCACCACACTTGACCCCACCACCGCATGCGACCCACCGATCGACTTACCGTGGTGAACCCATTTATACCTTTTTTGCCTGATGACGACCGCTTGTGTTGCGATCGAAACGTCGTGATATTTTTATTAACTCTTTTTCCTATCTACGTGACTTCACCGAAAGACCCAAAGAACATGACAGACAGGAGATTTAACAAACTTTCACGTTGTTAATTTTATGGGTTAAAAGCAAGGAAATTGCACGCATTTAAAAAAAAATCTATTTTAAATTATATGGAATGATATATACACATCGAAAATGCTAAGAATTTAAACAACTAATGTTATTCATGTTGATGTATTTGGTTTTATTTCATTTGCATGTCGAGTACATGGACAACATCTGATATCCGTGTGGCGTGCATCCTAGCACTCACGATAATTATCATTTCTGCACTATAATTAAGACCTCCTGGTTAAATAAATAAAGCGAAAAGGTAATTAATGCAACACTTTTTTGCTTCTTTTTTTAAATGGAATTGGAAACAACAGGGCAAGAAAAATATGTTGCATTTCGACAAAATACTATCTGAACAAAAACCTCGCACAAATTGTTGATAACTTTGCTTTTGAATATATTAAGACACATATCTGCAGTCGTGGTGCTCATATTTACTTAAAAATAAAATAGTTAACATTAAGTTGCTATATAGAAATGCTCCATGCCACTTCAATTTGATCTGCGGCACAAAACAAAGAAAGACAAAGATCGCCCATACAACCTTCAACACACTGCTGGGGCAAGTGCTGTTAGCGAGCACCTATGCAGGCCAGCAGAGCGCACGAAGCGGTTGGGTGGCCAACACCACGCCTGGCTGCCTTTGTCTCCCCGTCATTGATGTTTACGCACTGCACCATATACTCATTTAAGGCCGAGTCGGCCTAGGGGTAGGCTCAGGATTGCTTCAAATATTCGTGACCGTTTCTTTGGTCGTGAGTGGGAATTTCAATCGGGTCACCGGGTTCGTGTCGCAGTGCGATAGCCACACGTGGGACACGCAGGCAACACACGGGATGTTTGCGAACATTCGAGGAGAGAATGACATCGCGAGAGTAGACATCTTGCAAGGCACTGACCAGAAAGAGCGCTAAGCTCTGGTGCACAGAAACGGCTCATTCGTGAAGAATCTCGCCTATTGCCGGCCGATTGTGGTCATTAACAACAGCTGGGACATCACCCGGCGGTGACGCGATCGCCGCTCGCTGCAAGGTTCATGGTTCGAATCGAGCGGCCACCCTAATTATGACCGGGGGTTTATCGATTGCAACAATAGCACGCGCCACCAGTGTGTATGTACGTATGTTGAACTTTATTTGCACCGTACGTAGCCAACCGTGCTAATCGGAGGTGCCGGGGAAGGACAACAAACTAACACACACAAAAAAGCAGTTCTCGAGAAATGAGTTGTCAATCTCGACGTAACAGTGCATGGCTCCAGTGGCACCCTATCATCGGAAGGAAGAGCATTCCAGACGGCCGCAGAAGCGCATATGAAAGCACGTGATGCAGTGACCATCCACTGTGCGTTAGGCATAGTACGTGCTCGCACCAGGGTCAACATTTGCAAAGTTCAAAACTTTCCTGCAAATTGCTCAATTGGGACGATACACATAGCAATCATCACACCCCATACCGGTAGACTGATGTCCCAGGTCACATTTGCAAATGCGACGTCCTGGTTTCTTGAGTTCTCATCTGGTTAAACAACATATCGTATAAACTATATTTGTAACAATGGCTAAATTTCAGACTTGGGCCGTACCCAGGTCTAAAGGTTGCACCGCACGTGCGGACACATTACTAATGAGTGTTTATTTTAATGAAGGGATTAATATTATATTTGCTTTAAAACATCATACTACTGCTATTAATATGGTGCATTGAAATATGTTCGTTCATTACGCAGTAAACTCTCTGTAATAAAAGCACCACAAGAATGAGAAATGCGCACGAAACAATTGTAATCTTGTTCCTAAAATATTTTTTGCCAAAGCACAGGTTTATCTTTTGAGAGGGCAACGAACTGGCCTCGACAGCACCACACGTGCTCCGTGGAGATAACTTCCAGCTTTGGTGAGCGCTGCCTCACTGCCATCTGCGAGTCGCAAAGCGCAAGAGACCCCTGAGCGAAGAACACCGACGCACGGTTTGCACGAGGCGAGGAGAGAAGCTGGGCGACTGCGAGCCACTCGGTGTCTCTCCGTTTGCAGAGAATGTACGGCGAATGGTGGAATGCTGAAAAACAAGCAACGAGGGTTTTTTTCCCGACCACAGTATTTGTTACATTAAATTTAACATGCGGCAGGAAAATGCAAATGAGTTCGAAATGCACAGCTAAATATTTTTACATCATAAAAAAATATATATTACGAGTACGAAGTAAGATATCTCCGCCAAAAATATATTAAAAATATATATAACGAGTAGGAAGTAAGACATCTGACCCAAAAAACCCTCTATTAGGGCGTGTGTGTGCGTGCAAAGACTGCATTGTGCGGGCAGACACAAGACGGACGGAAGTGCAGATTTTTAAAAATCTGACGGATTATCTTTGACAGATAACAGGAAACTTCCGTTACGAAGTAATGTCATACGTCTCACTTCTGTTACCTACATCAGATTAGGGATTTATAGAAAATCTCCCGAGCTCCTCGTATCAAAATCTCTTCAACAGTGAATGAGTGTTGGACGAAATGGTCCACTCAGCACTGCCAGTGTTAATGGAATTTCTACAACTTTTTACGACCAACATCCATCATATGTGAAGAGTAACTTTACTTTATGAACAAATTAAACTTCTTGAATTGAAACAAAAAACACGTAGCTGCTTTTAAGTCTTTCTCTCCGAACTCTTAAAAAGCTCACCTTCAAACTCCGCATTATCCAAAACGCCGCTGCCAGATTCCTCACTTGCACAACTTGAATTTCAACGCCACATCATCACCACAATACTCAGATCACTCCACTCGCTCCAAATCCCATCCTGGATTAACGTCAACCTCACTCACTATCTTCAAGATCCATCCGTCGATGAGCTCCTGTACCCCTCTCCCCCTCTCATCTCACTCAACCGCTATCCATGGCACACACTCTCCTACATCTCTCATCTCACTCAACCACTCTCCATTCCACACACTCTCCTGCATCTCCCCTTTCATCTCACTCAACCGCTATCCATGCCACACACTCTCCTGCATCTCCCCTCTCATCTCACTCAACTACTCTCCATGACACACACTCTCCTATATCTCTCATCTTACTCAACCAATCTCCATGACACACACTCTCCTACATCTCCCCACTCATCTCACTCAACCACTCTCCATGACACACACTCTCCTGCATCTCTCATCTCACTCAACCACTATCCATGTCACACACTCTCCTACATCTCTCATCTCACTCAACCACTCTCCATGACACACACTCTCCTGCATCTCTCATCTCACTCAACCACTATCCATGTCACACACTCTCCTACATCTCTCATCTCACTCAACCACTCTCCATGACACACACTCTCCTACATCTCTCATCTCACTCAACCACTATCCATGTCACACACTCTCCTACATCTCTCATCTCACTCAACCACTATCCATGACACACACTCTCCTGCATCCCCCCTCTCATCTCACTCAATCGCTATCCATGCCACACACTCTCCTACATCTCCCCTCTCGTCTCACTCAACCGCTCTCTATGACACACACTCTCCTGCATCTCCCCTCTCATCTCACTCAACCACTCTCCATGACACACACTCTCTTACATCTCCCCTCTCATCTCACTCAATCGATTCCCATGCCATACACTCTCCTGCATCTCCCCTCTCATCTCACTCAACCACTCTCCATGACACACACTCTCCTGCATCTCCACCTCTCATCTCACTCAACCACTCTCCATGACACACACTCTCCTGCATCTCTCATCTCACTCAACCACTCTCCATGCCACACACTCTCCTACATCTCCCCTCTCATCTCATCTCTCACTCTATCATCTGTAGGCACCCTCCTCCTCCCCAGGAAAAACAAAACCCTCGTGTAGAAATCTTCAGAAAACCTTCTCTCATTGTCATTTGCTGACCACATTGTCTGGAGCTCCCTTCCCCCCACCTACTGGACGTCTGTGACAAAGAGCTTCATAGCTCATCCGATTTGTCCAGGATAAAAACAGATTTCTGATTGTAATCTGTGCTTTCGACTCCATGCCCCTGTTCAGGTCCAGGCTCAAGAACCTTCCCTTCTCACCATGGCCTATGACTGACTGCCTCTCTAATTGAAAATAATATGCCCGCTGTTTCTGCAGAGTGTCTTGAGATGGGGTCACATTTAGATGCTATGCACATCTGCATTGTGTCGTGTTGCACAAAAGGAGATATCCATTTCATCCATTTTAGAGATGTGTCTTGCAAAAAAGCCCACCGACATTTTCTCGACAGTCATTCATGGTGTCCCTAACTTGCGTTCGTACTCTGATCCACGTGATGATGGCCAGTGGTCGAGACTAACGGAGTCACAGCCAAAGGAAGAGACACGCCTGAGAGGGCGTCCACTGTGGAGATGAAGTGATGAGATCAGCGCGTGTGTAGGAGCTCGATGGATTGGTGCATGAAGAGATTGTGGGGGGGGGTTGGGTGGTGGTGAGATGTTATCTCCCTCGCCTAGTATGCAGGAGGTCGTGAGCTTGATCCCGACCTTGACACTATGTTATCTCCAGGGTCGCGTGGATTTTATTTCCGGGTCCACCGGTTTTTCCCTCCAAATTTAGAAACGCGCATTTAGAGTGTTTGGCTGCTATAAATATCCACATGATAAGCAACTTCCTTGAGCTATCATTTGTGGCAAGGTCGCTTCTGAAGAAGAGCTATTTAACTCAGTGGGCCTTACCTGGTACAATAAAACTAGCTTATAGTTGATAGCTTCAGCTTAGGAAAGCTTTGGAAAGCTTTTATCCAGAAGTTAAATGATCATAGCTGTTTTATAAAAACTGATTTATATATTTACTTTTTACAATGTTGTTTACTAAATAATGATGTATTCAATTGCTGCATCACATAAAAGCTGCTTGTACGCTTTTATGAAGATCATACGAAAGCGATATTCAATTCGAATTGCTCGCCAAACAGAATATAATCCTTAATATTAGAGGCATGAGAGGTGAATGGGGTGGCTGAGAAGGTCAGTTGCTGAGCTGGCACCCTCTGGAGATCCTGCTTTTGAATCTGGGCAGCTGAAGGTAATTAAACCGGGTCCTAAGCTTTGTCACTAAGGACTGACAAAAAGGCAAGCGCAAAAAATATTTCTGAGACTCACGATATTGTCACTTGAACGATAATATTTGGAGAGCATACACAAGGTATTTGTCCCTCGTGTGGCTAAAGAGAACTCTGTACGTTTCGATTTAAAGCTTTCGTGACTGCAGGGATTCATTTTCTTGGTTCTTTCGGTAAAGCCACGTAGAATGGAAATAATAAAATAATAAAAATAAAACATAATAAAATAATTCTCACAGTGAGAATTATTTTATTATGTTTTATTTTTATTATTTTATTATTTCAACTCTGTACGTATTAACGGGACCTGGGAATGAGCTGTGACTTCATCTTCACGTGGGCTGTGCTCTGACACAAGAGTGATGTGCTGCAGCTTAACTGTAGCGCATTGAAGAACAAAAAATGATCGTGTCTCACTGAATGACGCCAATAGCGCACCGGGAATGAAAATGGAGCAAAGGACCAATGTATACTTTACATATATATGTCGTGCATGGCTCGGTGTGGAATTAAGTAATCCGCAATGTAAGGGTGAGCTGCTCAGGATTCGTGAGTGGCACATTAAGTAAAAGTATAGATGCAAGTAAAAACACAGCAGGGTGGCACCGCTGAGCTGATGATGGAAGTTTAGAATAGTAATCTGGTGACTCGTGGGGAGCAAATCTCTTGCCATCTGTCCGTCGTTTGCGCTACGCTTGTCTTGTTTATACCTTGACAACAAAAAAAACGGTAAATCCCGCAGCTTCTTGAAATACAGCAATGCAGTATTATCCTCAAACCAAATCCTATCTTGTCTTCAAGATGTTCCATTACAATTTGTTCAGGTTTTCCGTGGATAGTAAAAAAAAACCTTTTCGACATGTAACTTGTCATTTTCAATTCCGTCCGTGATAAATGTGCACCGTGCAAGCCACGTGGTGGCAGGAAGTCACAGCCACTGCGCTTCGCATCCGCATTTTCCCACCGATGAATCTCTAATCGTGTTGTGCCGTTGAAAACATCATGACTCACGTGGTGTTTTTTGTTGTTGTTGTTTTGTTTACGGAAGGACTACAGATGCCAACAACGCGTGGCACTTCGGGTAAAGGCGACTCACTCCGTAGCCTCTGAAATGGGTCGATACTCTCCACCCCCCTCACCACCCACTAGCATCCCACCACCGTCCACGACTTGAATTTTTTTACGTGAAAACTTTGGATACCAGCTGCAGCAGCCGCAAATATACATAAACAATTAATAATCCCATACATCTCTCGCAAAAACGTTATCGACATGTAAACCAATTAAGGGCAAAATATAATAACAACAACAACAACAACAATGACGACGTACACAAAATAAATATTATTCATACGTAACCAATTCAGAAAAAATATTGTGATGCTGAAATGCTGATATAATTTTGTGTCCCGGTTTTTTTTTGTATCCCTTTACTATACAGCCATGAAACGTGGAAGGTAAATACGCAGCCCCTGCAATTGCTGGCTCGCACCACTGCCAATGGAAAGGGTCTCCACTGGGGGGGTGTGGGGGTAGCTCTACAGCAGCGGTCCCCAACCTTTTTGGCACCAGGGACCGGTTTCGTGGAAGACAATTTTTTTCACGGATCGGTGGTGGGGAGGTCATCATTGGGTCTTTTCCCCTTTTCAAAGAAGCTCTCCAGCGACGTTTGTTTCTGACTCATTTTGGCTACTCGGGGTTAGCAGCTTGTGGGCTGACCAACACTGTGACTGCTGAGACCAGTGCGCAGTGCGGGAAAGAGGCGCGGACGGAAGTGGTCAATAATTAAAAAAAAAATGGGGGCGGACCACGGTGCGGACTCACCGCTCTCACCTCCTCCAGCTGTGCGGCCCGGTTTCTAACAGGCCACGGACCGGTACCGGTCCAAGGCCCGGGGGGTAGGGACCCCTGCTCTACAGAGCCCCTACAGACGGTGATCGGCGTCTTGTCAGACGTGGAAGCACACGGACTTTACCCCGCCACGCGTGCCCGGCAGATGGAGGCAACTTTGGCGAGCACCCATTTAGATTGCTGGGTGGCCCAGAGGTGATGCAGGGAGTGCGATGGGGGGGGTTGCTAGGTTTAGGAAACTTGCCACCTTTGAATTTCGATTTAAAGCTTTCGTGACTGCAGGGATTCATCTTCTTGGTTCTTTCGGTAAAGTCACGTAGAAGGGAAGTAATAACATAATACAAATAAAACATAATAAAATTATGTTTTATTTTTATTATTAAAACATAATAAAATTATTATGTTTTATTTTTATTATTTTATTACTTCCCTTCTACGTGACTTTACCGAAAGAACCAAGAAGTTGCCACCTTTGTTTCAAAACCGCTACGTCGGGAGTTTGAACCGGTAACCCCTGGATTGAATTTTTTTCGTGCTGACCAAGTGCCTCTTAAATTGAGTTGATTCACGTTCGTTATACCCATGTTGTGCACACTGCATGCTGTGTTTGGCCTGCTGCAGTCGCTTCCTTGGCGAGTGGGCTGGCTCTCTGGTTATGATCTTCAATGCCCCCTGTGTTCGCGGTGCCCTGAGATGCCATCCGTGGGAGGGCTGCGGTATAAATAATAGACACTGAACGCGGGAGGGTCGTAACAATGCACCGACTAATGGCTTTTAAATAGATTCCGCACGTTCACGACACGTGCAACTAATTGAGTGCTTAAGAATGCATTGCTGTGCGAACTGAATATAGGCGCTCCTTATATATACACAGTGCTGATAAAAGCAGCGTTTCTTTATATTACACTGGTGAGGGTAAGGCGAAGGAGCAACTGAAATTACAATTGATGCGTATTCTATATAAAAATGATATTATGTTATTTGGAAAAAAAAGTTAAGTAAACAAAACTGTAACAAAGAGACGTACTTTTACGCAAAACAATGCAAAATGCGATGGCAAAAACGAGACGACAAAAAAGACAACAACGAGCGGATCCACCTTCTTGGTTCTTTCGGTAAAGTCACGTAGAATGGAAATAATAATAAAATAAATAAAATAAAACATAAAGTCACGTAGAATGGAAATAATAATAAAATAATATAAATAAAACATTATGTTTCATTTTAATAATAAAAAACATAATGTTAAATTTTTATAAAAATTAAACAATGTTTTATTTTTATTATTTTATTATTATTTCCATTCTACGTGACTTTACCAAAAGAACCAAAACGATGAATCCCTGCAGTCACGAAAGCTTTAAATCGAAATTTAACGAGCGGATCCTTAAAATAAATGAGTGGCGGTCCTTCTTCCTCCTTTACGCCATCAAACCGCGGCACGCGCCGGTGGTGGCTTCTCGCTGCCTGGGCTCCTCCTCGGCTGAGCCGTGGGGCCCGTGGTGGACGATCGCGTGATCATCACACGCGGCGGCGCGCAGAGTCTGTCGTCAGATCGTGTCGGTTGGTGGAGGTCACCGAGGGCTCCGGCGCAGGTCAGGAATTTCAACAAGGTGTTACGCGTGTTTGCCATTCCAAGCTACTTAGTTTTTTTTACACACAACGCAAAGACGTTAAATCGGTCAAGTCGCCGATACATTGTTTAAAGGTGTTGGGGGGGGGGGCATACAAAAACTTATGGGCGGCGAGTCAATATTAAACTTGAAAACACATGTCAAACACTAAACAGAATGAGCACGATTCGATTTAAAGCTTTCGTGACTGCAGGGATTCATCTTCTTGGTTCTTTCGGTAAAGTCACGTAGAATGGAAATAATAAAATAATAAAAATAAAACATTATTAAATAATTCTCACGACGTTCCGGCCACAACGCAAGTAGCCGTCCTCAGGTGGAGAACAGGTCTGTCGAGGAGACAGAGTCTTATTTATTTTATTTTATTATTATCCATTCTACGTGACTTTACCGAAAGAACCAAGAGGAAGAATGAGCACGATTTGATTTTGTCCGCCGTGCGCTCTGCTCTCACCACCAAGGTGAGCCATGGCGCACGCCGCTCATCACTTGCGTTAAATATTGCACCAACATTGTTGACGTTACTGTAAGAAATGTGCAGGGGGGCGGGTGGGGGAGGCAGGTTGTGGGTTGGGCCTTCAGTGGGCAGGGTTTTGTTATCCTGACTCGCATCTCCGATTAGCACGGTTGGCTATGTACGGCGCGAAAGAAGTTCAACATGCATACAATCAGCCCCCCCCCCCTCAATCCCTCCATACCCCCCGCCACTACGGGGCTGTATTAAATGGAGGAGTGTAAAAAAAAACGAAGCTATGAAAATTCGGATTATGATTAATTTTTTCACCGTAATACTGAATTATTTCCTCACATGTATGGCTGCTGGCAACACGAGGTAACAAAGAAATCATAAAGCTGCCATGCCATGGCTAAAGCGGAGTGAAGGAGCTGCTCGATATGGAAATCCCGGCAGGAGACGCCGTGAATTTTAACTTAACAAAAAGTGTATTAGCATCAGAGAGGCTTTGGCGACGTCGAGATTTTTGGCTGAAGCCATTTTTGGTAATGCGACTTCATCACTCCTCTTCCACTGGCGTTCAGTTTTTGTTGGGGTTTTATTTCCCCCCCCTCCCCCCCATTTACCCTTTAAGCAATGGCAAGATTGCACGACTGTTTTCTGCCCACTGAAAGCCATTACTAATGTAATTAGTACACATTACGTGAGTGCGTTTTAATGAGGAACATTCCAATCCCACCGTGTCACATAATTGCCTGGTTTCACGACCCCTTAACATTTCACTATGCAAGATCACTCCATACGATTGTTGTTGCCAAACCCGTCCAAGAAGATTATCGCGCTAAATAATGATGCTTACAATGAAAATCTTACGCAAGAGTTAATACGTACAGTCCACGCGCACACACACACACGTGGTAGGTTTTTTTTTATTAATGTAATGCATTTTCCTCCTGTGAATGTATGATGTAATATCAGCTTATACGTCCTCTTTTCTATAATGCTACAAAACAACAGATGCGTTTGCAAGCAATATTGCTATTGGAACTGTATTCAAGATAGGCCCCCATAGTTTATATGGAATGATATTGCCAATAATGTCTGCTAACACAGCAGCTGCATTAGTTCAACAAGTCTGATGAGGCTGGGAAGGTCAAAACCGTCTACATGTTGCCTGCTTAAACAAATACCGCTGGATAATATTGAATCTTGAATTAAAGCTTTCATCACTACAGGAATTCATATTCTTTGGGTCTTTCGGTAAATGTCACGTAGATAGGTTGGTGTTTGTTGTTTTTTGTTTGTTGTTTTTTTGTTATTTTCTTTGAACCTATCTACGTGACTTTACCGAAAGACCCAAAGAATATGGATAATATCGGTCCGGAAAATAAAAAGAAACACACTGATGGACTACAACATTTTTTTTTGTGGAGACCCAGGACGGAGTTCCATAACGCTCTGCAACAACTCACAACGAGCTTGCGTACAAAGACGTGATGATATCAACGTGCACCGATTGCTTACAGTGTTGCGACGATGATCCGCTAAGTATAACACCTGGTAGGCTTTTTCCACCAATATTACCCACAGTAGAGGTTTTTGGGTGAGATCGCGTAAATATAAAAGTGCCGTTAAACCCGCCACCACCCGACACACAGCCAATTAGTAAGGTTTGTTACGAAAACAAAACGTGTCAATTCGTTACTAGTACAGCACACCGGTGTGTGGGAGAGTAAACACATTAACAATTCGAGAACGACGTTTCACCAGTAATTACAGCTAGCATCATCAGGTAACAGCCAGAGTTGTGGAGAAATCCTCCTGTTCCGGTGTGCTGTACTAGTAACGAATTGTCACGTTTTGTTTACTTGACAAACCTTTACTAATTTGGGTTTAACGACACATTTATATTCACGCGACCTCACCCAAAAACCTCTATGACGATCATCGTCTGCTGACACGATGATGCAAAGTCCGCGAGTTGCCGCATATCCCGCGGATCGAAATGACTTTAGGCTGGCGACCGTGTCTTTATCTAGAACTATCACACGACGTTACATTGCACTCCTGTGCCCTGTACGCAGAGGTGTGGACTCGAGTCATGTGACTTGGACTCGAGTCAGACTCGAGTCATGAATTTGATGACTTGCGACTCGACTTGGACTTGCATAACAATGACTTTGTCCCACCTATGAGATGTGGACTCGAGTCATGTGACTTGGACTCGAGTCAGACTCGAGTCATGAATTTGATGACTTGCGACTCGACTTGGACTTGCATAACAATGACTTTGTCCCACCTATGAGATGTGGACTCGAGTCATGTGACTTGGACTCGAGTCAGACTCGAGTCATGAATTTGATGACTTGCGACTCGACTTGGACTTGCATAACAATGACTTTGTCCCACCTATGAGATGTGGACTCGAGTCATGTGACTTGGACTCGAGTCAGACTCGAGTCATGAATTTGATGACTTGCGACTCGACTTGGACTTGCATAACAATGACTTTGTCCCACCTATGAGATGTGGACTCGAGTCATGTGACTTGGACTCGAGTCAGACTCGAGTCATGAATTTGATGACTTGCGACTCGACTTGGACTTGCATAACAATGACTTTGTCCCACCTATGAGATGTGGACTCGAGTCATGTGACTTGGACTCGAGTCAGACTCGAGTCATGAATTTGATGACTTGCGACTCGACTTGGACTTGCATAACAATGACTTTGTCCCACCTATGAGATGTGGACTCGAGTCATGTGACTTGGACTCGAGTCAGACTCGAGTCATGAATTTGATGACTTGCGACTCGACTTGGACTTGCATAACAATGACTTTGTCCCACCTATGAGATGTGGACTCGAGTCATGTGACTTGGACTCGAGTCAGACTCGAGTCATGAATTTGATGACTTGCGACTCGACTTGGACTTGCATAACAATGACTTTGTCCCACCTATGAGATGTGGACTCGAGTCATGTGACTTGGACTCGAGTCAGACTCGAGTCATGAATTTGATGACTTGCGACTCGACTTGGACTTGCATAACAATGACTTTGTCCCACCTCTGCCTGTACGCGCGATCCGTGCCGAGGGTTCACTGCGCACGGCATGCCAACTCCGTCCGTCCAGACAAATTTCGTGGGGGGAAAAATGCGACTTTGTTGTTGCGCGCCATTCGTTGACGCACTCGCAGAAGGAACCTGAGCTGCAGCTGTCCTCGATCCGTTCAGAATTGAAAACAACAACAACAACAATAACAAAATGTCTGTGTTCGTAGCGAAATCTCGGTGCATACCGCCTTACACACGTGGCCTTTATTTAGATCGTTTAAAGGGAAGCGTGGCGCTCTTATCTTTTCGCCATTCGTCCACACGTGCAAAACGTGCAAACGTTTGTGGTGTTGATATATGTATCTATGTACATTTGAAATGCATATGTAAAATGTACAGCGTTTGAAAGAGGCTGCATTAAAGGGTTTCTTTGTGGGGAGAGGAGATGGGTGGGGGGGTATTTTAACCCTGCCATTCACAGAAGACTGCGAAGGCTGTAAAATATGCCCATGTCTGATAAAACACAGGTCGTAGCCTCGGCTTAACGTTCCGCCCAGCGTGCCCAGCGAGGATATCCCTGCCGATAAATTAGCCCCCTTATTTAATGCTGTGACTGTGTTTTCAAGGACATCTTTCAGGGCCTCAAGCCGAGACTAAATCCTCAACGTACCACCCAGTCGCGTCCCCAACCCGAGGCCTCGTCTACAAACGCTCCCCAACGTGGGGGTGTTTCTTTGCGTAACAAAAAAATATATTCGCATTAAATTTAATATTGCTTACTCTCTGGTTGATAATTGTTTTTTTACCCTTTAATCTGGCAACAAAACTGACACCTTTTTTACAAGGAGTCATGTTTGCATAGACCACAATGCCTGCAGTCATAATGCAAACAAAAAACATAACTCTGATAATGTAGGCATACAGTCATAATGCAAACAAAAAACAAAACTCTGATAATGTATGCATACATAACTCTGGTAATGTATGCATACATTATCAGAGTTATGTTTTTTGTTTGCATTATGACTGCAGGTATTGTGGTCTATGCAAACATGACTCCTTGTAAAAAAAGGTGTCAGTTTTGTTGCCAGATAAAAGGGTAAAAAACCAATTATCATATTTTATCTTCTGGCAAATGAGGTTCCAATGGTGTACTCTCTGGTTCTTTCGGTAAAGTCACGTAGATTGAACCTGAAGACGACCGCTTGTGTTGTGATCGAAACGTCGTGTTTTCTTTAATGTTTTTTTCTATCTACGTGACTTTACCGAAAGAGTATGGATTCCTGCAGTCACGAAAGCTGCAAATCAAGACTTAATATTGCTCGATAGTGGTGCACGGAAAATGCGGCCGTGGTATAACGGTGAGCACACCAATACTTGCAGTCCACAGCTTGCCGTGTTGGTTCTCCCGGCGCGGCAATTACAACAATGGAGCACATTTCTTAAATCCCCGCCACCCCGTCTACCCCTACTGCCCTCCACAGACCGCGTCCCCGGCAGGTCAGCTGTGGCACCGCAGACGAACGGCAGGGTTCAAGGCTGTGCTGGGATATAAGAAACAATATTTGGCCACCGTACATCCTCTTCATCTTCTTCTTCTAAGATGTCTAGCCAGTGTGAAAGAGTAGGCCAACAATTCACTCTGCAGGGGCCCTTCTAGAGCTCCCAAAAGTGGAGCTCCATCCGGCAGCAGGGACGTGAGCAGAGAATTGCGGGGCTGCATCTTGACCCTTCACAGCTGGTGACTATACAGGAATGGGAATTCGAAAGTACAGAGCCAAAATTATATCAGCTGCTCAGTATCATAACACTGAGCCCTGCTTCAGTGTCACCTATGTAAGACCCATTCGTAAGTAAGCGCATCAATCCTGGACGTCTCAGCTGTCAGAACCGACTGACCTACATCACGTGTACAAAGAGAACGCGTGCAAAGTTTCCCTTGAATCTGTTAACTCTACATCATGTTTACAGTTTCACCTCCCCACCTCCCCGCTTGTAATTAGGCAAATTGTCACTTATTCGGGGTCACCATTCGATTCAAGAATTGCTTTCACTTGTGGCGAAAGCAGCGGCCTCTAGTGGCAGCAGGGGTCACGTGAACCAATGGATTCATGGCGTGCAAATGAAAACATAATTGATGATCACATATACCCAGTGCGATGCGTGTATCACGAGGCTGGGAATCAATTTTAACCAATAAACCTATGCATTTTTAAATGCCTACTCTACGTTAGCGATGACCTCCAGATCCCAACTTCGGACAAAAACAGCACAGTCTATGAGCAGCGATCGCAAACGTTTTAAGAGTTGGATGTTTACAAGCACAGAATTGCATGCATTGAACTTTATTTGTCGATACAGTTATCTGGAGCCGTACCAATTAGTTGAGTCAATTGATCGACTAAAAATTCTAATTCACTACCTTTTTATGATAAATTACTTGGGCCCATTTAGAAAAATGGTGTCTGTCCCAAAATGATGCTCGTCCCGAAGGCAGGAAACCCCCGACAAGCCACGCCCAGCATGACGCAGCCGATCATTCCGATGAAATCACAAAACGCCACCCTTCACCTCCCGTCCAGCGGCACATGTAGGAACAGTGGTGAGACTGTTTTTTCTCTCCCGACTATTTACGTGTCGTCTATCGGAACAATCGAACCGACGATCGGTTTAGCAATTTATTACTCAAATAAAGTATATACCAGCTCTAGTTGTGAACCACAATATTAATGGACAAATTCTGTTCTCGTAGATGTTTACACATGAATCCTAACATTAAGTTCATATTAATTGCATTATTGTTCGTCAAATGTGTTATTTATCCATCAAGGGTCAATATAAAGATAGAAACACACTCCCATAGCCATATCAATTGTTGTTGCAAGCGCTTTTATAGAGCACATATTAAGGCCTGCATGTTACACAAGGCGATGGTGTGACCAGAACTATACCTGGCCACTTTAGTCTCCCCAGTGCTGATGTCCACACACCACGGCAGGCAATGCAGTCATTTACAGCAGTTTCACAGAGGGAGACCCAGCACTGATTAAAATACAACTTTCCCCTTGATTTTTACTCGGCTAGAAATCATAACCAAATCACCAGAATTAAAGTGCTCTAACCACTTCACCTTCACTGCCTTCCTCCTCCAAAGACAAAGATCCCCCCGTATAGCCTCAACAAATTGTTGGGGCAAGTGCTGTTAGCGAGCACCAATGAAGGCGGCACGGCACACGAGGGGGTGGGTGATCAGCACCACGCATTTGCCTCCCTCGTGGCGATGTTTACACACCGCACCAGGTACTCATTTGAGGCTGAGTCGACCTAGAGGAGGCCCAGGACCGGTTTAGATAATCATTACTGGTGTTGGCCGTGAGCGGGGATCGAACTCGGGTCGCCGGGCCAGTGGTGGACATTCCTCATTCGTGTGGCGGGAGTGAGTCTTTCCACAGGGCGAGAGTTGTACTGATGCACTGAACTAACCCCCCCCCCCCCCAACCAGGATGTGAACTCGCAACCTTCCGATTGCATGGCCCCTCGCTCTATCGCTGAGCCACAGAATGCCCGTGTGTGTGACCACCAACACGTCCATTAAACATGCTGGAAACAAGGAGGGCACGGCGAATCGGGGCGATCGCCCGGGGCCCCACGATTTGGGGGGGGGGGGGGCTTTGACGTCACGGTATCAGATGTAATCATTATAGTTTGAAGACGTCGGCGGGCCCACACAGTGGGGTTTGCCCCAGGCACCCCACCACCCCCCTGTGGACGGCGCTGCAAGGAGACATCAGCGAATCCACTTGTGCCACCTGCTTTCCATGATTCAAATGCTTTGCGGGTTATGCGGATGATTGTGCTTGCAATTTCACACACACACACTTTACTAACCGAGCACAAAACACTGAAGGCATTGACGCGGACTCCCGTTTTTTTCTTTCCTTAACACGCTATCAAGATAGCATTTTGAAGACCGATGTTATTTTACAACCACTCGAGTCCAGAATGCAATCAGCCACTTGTCCTTATTAAAGTTGCGATTAGGATCGAAGAGCCTCAATGACGTCCAGGTCAAGTGCTGCAGGCACTCTCACGAATGGGTCTTGTGTTTGTGCAAATTCTGTCGATCGAGGTGTAACGTTGAGCTCAGCGATTCGTGAAAATGAACGGTGGCCATTTCATAACGTTGACTGTTTTAAATATATAAATACGAATATAAACACAAATTAAGAAGCGTGAAATGGATAGAAAACATAAACCGCGGCATACAATGCTGCGATCTAAATTTAAAATATATATTTAGAATTATGAAAAAATATAAATCATCATCATTGGCCATGATCAATCCACTTATGGATAAAGGCTCCGAGAAGCCATCACGATTGCTCATGCTGCTGTGATGTAATAATCCAACTCGGGCCTGTACACAAGCCTATCTCATCGTCACATCGATCAATCTGCTTTGGCTGCCATCCTATCGTTAGTCTTGACCGCTGGCTATCATTTCACCTCGGGACGTATCGCGCCCAAGCCAACTTCTCTTAACAGTCAATATGAGGTCTATAAATTGCATGTATCCCGGACTCCATGTGTTCCTCTTTTCGCCTCTCCAAACACGAACCTCTCTCTCTCTTTCTCTGTGCTTCTTGGCACACTTTTATTCATACGTAAACAATATCAGCTGTGCTGAAATTAGCGTAATCGATTATGAAATGTTCTTCTGAAATCGGGGTGAAGATCACGTGCAATGAAACGCTGCACTGTGACCACTGTTTGACGATTACTTTTGGGTTACACCGCAGAAGTATAGCAGGCAAACTTTGTCGTACACCCTCCACCACCTGACACCCTCCGCCACGGTGGCGCGATGTTAACTACCTCGCCTGGTATAAAAGAGGTTGTGGGTCCGATCCCGACCTTGACGCCTGTATATTTGGAGTTTGCGTGTCTCTCTCTCTCCCCGTTGTCAAATGGATTTTTTCTCTGGGTCCTCCGGTCTCCCCCCCCCCCCCCGTATTTAGAAACACGAGTTTAAAGTATTTGGCTGCTATACATTTCCACACGATTGGCCACTTCGTTGAGCTATCATTTGTGGCCAGGTCACTTCTGAAAAAGAACAACGTAGCCCAAGTGGGCTTTACTTGGTAAAATAAAAAATATTTATATTTTAGCTGAAATAAAGTTGTCCCGTGAAAAAAACCGCGCCAAAGTGATATTGTTTTGAGCAAAACCGCGATGTATGTTGAAAGACAAACTGCACACAAGGCTACCTATTAACTGGAAATGACACCCAGCATCAGCAGGTGACCATCAGATGGTACTCGGCAAGTAACTGCATCTTCTGACCAGGACCTGAAAAAGGTGTGGTGACGTCACCAGCCCAGCCAAACAGGTCAAATGAAAGCTGAGGATCACGTGATAATTAAAATGTATCATTTGCAATTTCTATCGTTGATACATTAAGCACTATAATGTTATTGCTGTGAAGGTTATTTTAATGATGTTAGAGTATACGAAAAGAAATATGTCATTGGTTCAGCCAGCCGAATGTGAATGTGATCAAATTAAATGTATAATGATCAATTATGTCAAGGTTTATTAGTATGTTGTTAAACATCCGAATGTTATCACGTTGTTGAGGTTATGTTAATCATGCTAGAATTACTTTATATTGGTGTTGTCGGAAGCTAGATGTGATATGACGAACACAAGTAGATTTATAAGTGCAGATTATTATAATTTTTAATATCAAACACATTCTGTACAAATTTTTCAGTTTCCTTTCTACATTGGTCTTAGTTTCGCAAGACGTAGAGAATAGTGTAAGTTTGCACTGCTGTGGTTATGGAATACGGCAAAGCTGGTCCGATTTGCCCAACAGGTGGACAAGCACGTGGTTGTATTCGCACTGCAATCATCTATGTTAAAAAGACCTTAATCTGTATGTGTCAAAAACTTCTCAGGTACTTCCCGATTAGGAAGAAAGCTGAACTTTGCTACACATGTAGCTTTTACGACACAAATAGAGAAAATCTGAAAATTCGAAAATCCAACATTTTTCATTTTAAGGCCCCAAAATCTCGATCTCAAGTGCTCCATAATCATGTCTGTGCCTGGTGTCATTCAGAAACCGTTCAACATATAAGATTGCGTGTTATTTTATTTGATAGAGCGTTAAACTTCAAATACAATAAAAACGAAAACCATTGTTCTATCTTTTATTGTTTTTGAAATATTTCCGATTCAAGCAGTTTTGAGCGAAATAAATGCACATTTTATGATCTTAAAATCTGAATAAATCGAAAACGGTAAAAGATAGCAGCTTCCCCTGATAAAGTATGAAGATCATAAATGTTCTTTCTTCTAAAAAAGAACCCAATCTTTAAATTGAACGGTTTCCAATGGGTGCGTCCTTAAATAAAGGAAGTTGAATCACAGTCGTCAACAATTTTTTTCTTTTTCTTCCGGAAAAATACACATTTTAGAGTAGTTGTTAGTGTCTGATCGTTGATAAAATTGTAGAAAAAATCAGGTTCATTATATTTATTGAAAACTTTTGCTTGGCGAAGACAGGCTTCATGAACTTGTAGAACTAAAACACTCCACCGCCTGAAAATGGATAATTATACAATCAGGTTGTCGTATTTAATTGTCACAATTTTGCATGCTATTCAACATTCATTCCGGTTTGCTGAAAAAAACTAATCGATTGGCGTATTTTCCCACGTGTTTCCTAATTGTGTTTATTAATGTTATTCCATATTCTTTGGGTCTTTCGGTAAAGTCACGTAGATAGAAAAAATAATGACAATAAAATAATATAAAATAAAATAAAGTGAATAAAAAATGAAAAAAATTTCACGACATTTCGATCGCAACACAAGCAATCGTCATCAGGAGAGAAAAAAGAGTCACGAAAGTTAAGATTTAATGTGATTCCAATCATGCATCATCTCTCCATGATTCTTCGTTGACTTTTAAGTTTTTTGTTCTAAGATATTTAAATGGCTGCGAGTTGGTGAATGGTTATAGTTATATACCGTACTGAAATTGACACGATCAAAGGGAAAATATACGAATTCTAAATCATAATATTGGTCACTGGAGCGATTTATTGAAATCTGCGTGATTGTAATATATCACCACAATTTTTAAAAATACGTGTGCGCATACACTAATATCTATTTAATATACATTTTTTTTACAGAGATGCGGTACAATTTAACGGGGAAGTACGGGAACAGTTCTAAGAGCCGCGTATCATCATCAGTGCAATGCAGGAAAGGCAACGGATGTGGTACATTGGGCATATCTCTCAGAGGTGAGGGCTTCGTGGAGGAAAATTCTGAAAGGATTCCGGGACGGAGGCCAAGAGGCAGAAACGCTGCTTTTGAAATGAAGAAAGGAAGCTCAAAATATCGGACATGACGGAGGAAATTTGAGCCAAAGATCTGCCATTGGGAAGAGGACTTAAGGAGATGCCGTTCATATTTAAATCACTTCCTCGTTCTCAAAGAAGCAACATATGGTTTCCTCGATTTGTTTAGGAACAGAGTTGAGCATTTTAGTATTGGTAAGATGTTTTCCCCAGACTAAAATTCACCATCTCCAAAGAAATATGTATGCATGCTGCACGTGTGTCAGTGAAGCGATAACTAATACCCAGAGGGCATGGATGCAAGTCAGACACGCAGAACACACCGCAATTCTGAAACGTGCTTATCATTACCTGCGGCTCATTCAAATCTCAAGCATTAAAAATTCATTTTCACTTTCTCCACGCTTCACTGCACAGACCGTCACACCACCCGCGCCTCCCACCCGCATTCCGCAAAAAAGCGTATGCTGAGGTATGCAAATGAGCCGCGCTCTCGCAGGGACGAGGCAGCCAGCGGCGTCCACGCTTGACATTGCGAAACGTGCTAAACGTGCCACAGATCTCAGCAATGCCAACGCACCACGCGCCCACTCGTGGAGGAGGAACATGCCGATGCCTCCGTCGAGAATGATGTGATACAGAATTATCGTATGTGTGTCTCTCAATTGTGGACGGAATTTGTGTTCATCAACTCTTTTTTTGTTCCAAAAGTATTTTATTTACAAGACGATTCAGGTGCACAGAAAGGATATGAAAGGTTGACGCCAGCCCAAACACATTATGGATTACAGTGCAAATCGTGCTCAACTTTAAAAGCATCATTGGAAGCCACAGAATCCAGTAAATCCTCATGCTGGTTGAATGTTGTGGCTTTGCTTTCCAACACATTGGTGTGTTGTACTAGTAACGAATTTACATGTTCTGTTTACGTGACAATCCTTATTAATTGGCTGTGTGTCGGGTGGTGGCGGGTTTAACACCACATTTATATATTTACGCGATCTAACCCAAAAAAACTGTATCATGGATGACATTGGTCGCGAAAGCCTACTACGTGTTAAACTGGTAGAAAGCCTTTGCGAGCCATCACCATCTCTCACACGGCCGTGCAATGCAACACATTTACCCGGCACCTGGCACACGAACTGATACCATCACTGCATGACGTCATCTCAACGTGGCTGTCACTCCATCCCTCTTTGCGGCCCATCAACCACCACCCCTTTCGAGCGAAGTGTCCTGCCCAAGCCCACCTTTCTTAACTCGGAACAGAAACGTAAAAGCGAACAAAGAATCATCGAGAGTGGATGTACGATTAGAATTACTCTGAGAAAACACAAAGGGGAACACGTGCAGCAGAGAACATGCGAATATGATATCATTTAAACGAAAAGCATAGACTGAATTGTCTCAATAAAAACGCATACTGACATATGGCATTTTCTGATGACATTTATGTCAAATTTGGACAATTTTTTAAAAGTCCTTTTGGACTTTAACATTCATTTTCATTACGCAGTACTCTAACCCCCCACCCCACCCCATTGCACGATTGCACGAGCACATGATGAATGTAGAGTTATTGGCAAGTCACATGTACTGATTACGTACCTCCTCTGGCATCTAAAACAGTCATTTTCGTTCATGTAAAATGAGTAAAAATCACACAACGGCATGCCTGAATGCCTGAAGCAAGGATACAGCCTCATGAGTCTCTACATTCACAGCACAAGGGCCCATTGCGCATGCTGGCGAAGCAGATACGGTTACAGTTAAACATTTCAGGAGCCCTGTGACATTAAGAATTACGATTTTCTTCATTATTATTCTGCAATTCAACTTTTATTCCACAGCCACACCGCGTGTGCAAAACAAGAGCAGCGTGCTGTGAAGTGAATTGAAATACTGCACCGAGTCATGTCTCGCACGTTTCATTAAAATGCAAGCACATGCAACCCCCCCTCCCCCGCTAAATTGTGTGGCATTGCCTACAGGATAATTTATTACAAAAATACATAAGGAAATGAGAACATTTTCCATTCGTTGCCACTGGCAACGCAGCAGGGGCAAGGATACATTACTGAGCCTTAAGTCTCTTTCTTGAATTGGAATTTGGAAAAATAAATGCATGCGATTCACCATGTTTTAATACTTGATTTTGTACAAAAATGTCCATGAGCAGTAGCAGACTGTCGAATTAAAGTGATATCGTATAAAGCACGTTCGTTGAGAGATTTAAAAAATAAATAACCCCTTTGTCACTATCAGCCATGATCTATCCACAACTGGATGAATTGCTACCACAAGTCATAGTCGTGTTCTGTATGATCCTGCGATCCCACAATATATCGATACATCCAGCAGCAGCTAATTTCATTGCTCCATCTCCCCGGTGGACGTCTCCACGGACGCGTTCCACGCCTCAGCTACCACTCGGTCACTATCCTCGACCAATTGCCATCATCCCTTTCTGCTGGCGAATTGTCGTGCCTATGGCCACTTTTATTAACAATTTGAGTAACGTCTCTAACCTGAATACGTTCTCCAATCCGTGTGTTTTTTCTGCCTCTCAATGTAATGCAAAGCGTGCATCTGAACGTGCTTGCTCGTACACACGTTTGGTTAATTGAATCGCTATTAGGCGGACTTGTCGTGAAACGTGTTTACCTTGCTGAAATGTTTGCACCATTTCCCTTGGATGCTTGGCCTTGTTTTTTAGATTAAACACTTCAAGCCGAGATGGTGAAACGCGGCATAACACACGCGGCTATTAGCCGCAGCCTCAAGGGCTAATGTGCTTTGACGTGTAGTTACAAAGCACATTCGCTCTTTATCGCTTCGTACAGCATTTGCATGAAAAGTCCCGAATCACAAGGCCATGTGGCCTAGATGATGTAGAGCCTGTGCCGCAGCAATCAGTAAAATTGCGCTGTGAATAAGGTGGTGACACGAGTTGGATTCCCAGCCACGGCTAACAGCAATGGTGAGACACAACCCTGGATGCCCCACTACCCAGAACCAGCATGGTGAAGCATGGTCAAAAACCCTCACGGCATGGAGCTTAGGGTTAATCATTGTTATTCATTATTATATTATGATGACCTTAATACCACACACCCTATGATATTCACATTTCGCTCACGAATGCCCCCAAGAATGAGACCGCCATCCACAAACGCTGCGATCATGCACTCGCCACCGCCTCCACTAGCGCTGCAAATAATTATTTCGATCCAGGGTTTGTGATGCTGTTCAATAAAACGAATCGGTTTTTTTCACATCACATACGGTGAATGGTCGCGTCTCTATTGGCTGCAGGGGCAATGCGAACTCAAGCATTAATGAATCTCGAAACATCGGTAAATGACGCACGCAATGCGATGCCTGCATCATGAGCCAAACACATGCGCACTGTATGTATGTTGAACTTCTTTCGCGCCGTACGTAGCCAACCCTGCTAATCGGAGGTGCACTTACAGCCCTCTTGTCAATCCACCGCCGAATGACAGCCTTCTCTCACGGCGTGCCAGTCGTAATGAGGGCCGTTTGACCGTGCTATCTTAACGCTGGTGGTCTGTCCGGGTCGGCGAAGGCGGGGAACAACAGTCACGGGAACATTGAAAGTGCAGTACAACAGCTGATTTTGCTTCACTGCCCTCTTGCTACCCTGCAGCATCCTACAACACCCATTATGCACGGCGTGTATCCATACAAGCGCCATCCAGGCTCAACCCTCTGCTTAGCTTCCATGATCTGACACGACGGCTCTGTGCATTTCGGTCGATGTGCTCATGCGGCAAGCATGTCGAGCTTAAGAGGTTGACATCGATCGTTCCGTCTAAGCATCGTGCCGCACCTGCGTTGGATACAACGTTCGACGGCGACGCAAAATCTGGGGGCCTGATCGTCAGTCAACCGGCGCTGTCGGTGAGTGCACGTGGATGTGCCTCTCAGACGTATCCGCGTGTGACATGTCCCCTCTTCCGTCTGGGCTGTTGTTGTTTTTGTTGTTGTTGTTGCTGTTCCAAAACAAACCGTGGATGGCACGGTGGGACGGGGCCGGCCTACCTGAGTACGCTCGGTGATACACGCCCGACGCGGGTCACCCTGCGCTGTCACGATATTGTCTCACAAACACATCACTTGGGACGTGGTGATGTTGCACCTTACGCTTTACCTGAGGTTGACAATGGGCTACAAAGCCAGCGGAAGTCAACACAGCACCCATAATAAATAGAGAGAGGGAGAGATAATTGAATGCGTCGCATGGCAGACCGTGGCAAAATGTACAGACTTATGCATGCCTTTTTGTCGCCTGAATTTAGTGTTGTTTCCAACCAAGCGCGTTTCAAATTCAAAACGGCCCATAATTATAAAATGCAGATGTAGTTTTGTGGAAATGTATTGCTGATCTGTTCGTTAGTGGAGAGTAAGGTACGTGATAACGATGCGTCCCCTCCCAGCCCCTATAGGTAGTTAGATGTGCATCATGATTCATGACTGCGATCTGATTGTTAATATATTTTATTATTTTATTTTTACAATTTTGTTAGTGTTGTTTTTCATTTTTTACTCTCACAGTTGTTCATTTTCATTAGCCTGACTGCACCATTGGCATTTCAGCTGCTAAATAGTTTGCGCAACGTGAAAATATTTTGGACGTCAAATTATATGCATGCATCGCGAGCCTTCGTCGATATTAATCGATTAACCAATGCGTTGTTACACCCCATCGTGGTAAGGAACTGAAAAAAGGTTCATTTTATTTTCATAAGATGTCAAGACGCTGTAGATGAACAGCGGACGTATTTGTTTAACAGAGAGAGGCAGTGATATAGGCAAATAGCAGAAAGACCTCAAGCATGGACTATTCTAAACTCGCGCATGGCAATATGCTCAGGAGGTGGATGCCAATGTCGAGGCCTGCTAGCCACGAGGGGGCTTCAGATGAAGGTTCTTCTTCTATTGAAGGATCAAAGACTACCTACAGTGGTTTACTACATGATCCATAGCAGTGTGGGTTGCATGGCCCCCAGGGCCGAGTTAAGGTTCTTGTAGGCCCATGGCACTTTGGTTTCGTCGGCCTTCGGTGATAACTTTGTACAGCTGATACTGCTGCTGCTGCTGTTGCCCCGTGTTTTACTAACTACCGCCGCTATCACTGCGCTTGTTTCACGCGTAGCGCAACAACGCCGCCTTTGTCTTCCCCTGCACTCCTCTCGATTGAGAATGAGATTGTGCGAAAAACACAATTTGGAGATGTTATTGCTGATCTTGCAATGAAAAAATCTCGAAAAGTTCATCTCCGGTGGGAATTTCTCTCATCTCGTGAAAAAATCCCGTTGGCATTGACATGACTACCTCGTTGTATCAACACAATGTATATTCTTGCTATCTAAATATATTTCATTAAGAAGATATCCTGGTTACATTTGTTTTATCAACAAAAAAAAACGGTCAAAATGTGTGTTTTCGTGGGCCCTTCAGTTCCATAGGCCCTGGGCACAGTGCTACCGTCTTATTCAATAGGCACAGCGCTCATTTATGTTGCCTATATAACTGCCCCTCTCTATTATCCAATAGGCGCAGCGCTCATGTGGCACTGCAGACTTGAGCAGGAGCAGACGACACATGTGGCTGGGGGGGGGGAGAACCAGACCATGGGGGCAGTGTGTTGTCATTTCATCGCACCTCTGATTAGTTCGTTTGGCGACGTACGGTTCGAATGAAGTCAAACAAACGTACGTGACAGCAGGGCATAATGAGCCACCTACTACTACTAATTGCGCGAAGGTTGAATTGACTGATTGCACAGAAAACACTTTGAGCGTCAAAAAGTAATTTTATTTGTGTGAGTGTTCTGCTTGATTTGTTTCCTCGTCAGCAAGTTATCAGTCTATCACCGTGATTTGTACATAAACACCATTTTATGATGGTCTCTACCGTGAAACAAAATCTGCCAATATTCGGTGACGTTTTAAAAAGTAGCTTATCAAATAAATAAGCATTAAACGTGTAGCGAGGTGAAACATTTTGCCAAAGTTCGGTTGTATTTATCTATGCGTATGTGTATCGTACTGTAATAACTACAACAGAGTTCCATTCGCTTTCCAATATGCTGCCCAATTACCTGGCGCGTTATTGAAGCCGTTGCTAGTGTTAATGTCCACGTCCCATTGAGTAACATGTTCCTTGTAATACGAATTTCGTTTTATGACACTTTTATCTGCTTAGCGTCATGATTATATGCCACAGCAATGTTTCAGTGCTGGACAGAAGCCATATGATATTATTAAATCATCAATATTTCATCAGATACCGCGGAGGGAAGCCAATCTCTGCACAACGCATGAACATTTTCCGTGTGTGTATAAACACAGAGCGTGCTTCGCGTCTGTTGCTTAGGATTGATCCCGCTAATGGTGAGCTGAAACACAAACCAGCCACGTCTTTCTTCAGCGACTCAATTGGTAAAAAAGAAATAGGAGGCAGGCACATTTCTATTCACGCAGCCGCTTGGAAATAAGATACTGACGTAGACAAAATGAGTGGGAACGAGCCATTAGGAGCTGATGTTTATCAGAATGCGTATACACTGGTGCGGTGATTAATGGAATTAATCTACGGCCGCGTGACAAATGAGCATCCGAAAGAGGGCTCTTTGTAGCCGAACGCCCATGCCTGAGTGATATTTAAATGAGCGAAGGGCTGAAAGAAAAACCCAGAGTGTGTACACACTTGATGGCAGTGGTGGTGGGAGGGGGCGCGGAGTAGGAGAGCGACTGGCCGGCATGATGAACGAAATGATGAACGAAGCAAAGTGCCGACTAGACCGAGCATCTCCTCGTTTCCTCTGATCGTACAAAAGAGAGAGCAACTGTCCGGCACGTCAAAACAAATACACGTCCTTGCTGTACAGTAACAGCGAGCACATGTCCAACAAGGCCACCCTCTCAACGTCTCCATAAGCCGTCCTTTGACTTGATTGAATTAGAGGTAAAGAGTTTAAGCGCGCTCGAGAGAGACACGCCCGTGGGCGCGCGGTGCGCTGCGATGGAGTCCCGCAGATGCGTGGTGCTTGGGAGGGAGGTGTGGTGGTGGGGGGGGTGCAAATGACATTAGCGTGCCATTATCCCCGGCCATCTCCTGGTTACATCTGCTCGCCGCACTACCCCCCCCCCACCCCCCCCCACTTTGACGTGACTGCACCAGGCGCCGATTCTCCTGCCCCCCCCCCCAACAAAAAAAAACAAGAAAGAGACAAAGATCCCCCGTATAGCCTTAACAGACTGTTGGGGCTAGATTTGAAGCTTTCGTGACTGCAAGGATTCATACTCTTAGTTATTTCGGTAAAGTCACGTAGGTAAAAAATGAAATTAAAATTAATAAAAATAAAACAATAAAAATCACGACGTTTCGGAGGCAACACAAGTCTCCGGAGACTTGTGTTGCCTCCGAAACGTCTCCGGAGACTTGTGTTGCCTCCGAAACGTCGTGATTTTTATTGTTTTATTTTTATTAATTTTAATTTCATTTTTTACCTACGTGACTTTACCGAAAGAACTAAGAGTATAGACTGTTGGGGCAAGTGCCGTTAGTAAGTAGCACTGATGAAGGCCGGCACAGCGTACGAGGGGGTGGGTAGCCGGCACCACGCCCGGCCGCCTTTGTCTCCCGAGTGGCGATGTTTACTACACACACCGCACCGGGAACTCATTTTGAGGCCTGAGTCGACCTAGGGGGAAGGCCCACGAGCGGTTCGGATGCTCGTCTCTGGGTGTTTGTGGCCGTGAGCAGGAATCGTACTCGGGCCGGCGAGTTCGTAGCGCGGCGCGCTAACCGCGAACAGGACCGCTCCCCACAACGGAGTGGGTCGCACGCACCACGCCTGCCTGACGATGGCGGTGGGGTGACGAGGGGTGGGGGTATGATGGGCTGCAAGTACGCGCCACCCTGGTAAATATTTGGGGAACTCGCAACACGCATGAGAGGGATGGTAAAGAGCTGTCAAGACGAGAAGGGGGGTGGGTTGGGGATTCTAAAGGGCAGAGCGCCTCTGCGAGTCGCTCGGTTCCTAGCAGTGCCACACAATCACGGTTGATGGGGGCCGGGGGGGGAAGCGTTTGGTACCTGGCACAAACCTCGGCAGTGCGGGGAGCATAAATAAGCCCCCGAAAGATGTTGACGGGCACGAAATTCCACGTGCAGAATGATGACCTGTTATGGGTTTGCGCACATTGCTTGGGGGCAAAGGGTCACGGCGGATGGGCCAAACAACAAAAAAAACCTCCCCGCCAACAATGCCTAACTTTGACAAGGTGCCAGTTTTTTGCCATTAAAACGAGCGCCAGGCACACGGCTAAGACAAAACAAACAATAAACCAGGCTCACAGTGTATCCAGGAGTTAAACTGTTCCGGCGTTTACAAAGAAACAGTCGCTTCCAAAACTAAACCAAAGTAGGCGTACACCAATGTACGCTTTTAACATGGCATTGAAAACACCGTTAATCAACGACACGGGGGGTGGGGGGGGCAGAACGCGTAAGGTATTCAAAAACACACACCAACACAAACACAGCACAAATCTAAGCTTAGCGACGGCTGACGATAAACAGTTTTTTTATTTTGGGTGGGGGGGGGGCTTTTTTGTGTTTTTAACAGAAGAAAGATTCATTAAAATTCACAGCACCTACATCGATCTACTGCTGGATGAAGGCTTCCTTCATCGCACGTTGATTACAGGGGTGGTTTGTTTGACCATACTTCACCGCGCTGATCAGTGTTGGGATGATGAAGGTGGGTGGGGGGGGCCCAGGTCTTGTAGAGATATCACTCAACTGTGATGGCCGTTCTGTCTGCAAATTGAACGCAAATTGTAATAGATTATTGCAATACATCCCGAATTTCCACTGAAGAAGAATATAAAACTTGTGTTTTCTCTTTAGTGGAAATTATTGTTGAAATTGAAAAACGTTAAAAACCAATTATGAGTATACAATAATAAACAAACACACCCGTATAGTCTTAACAGATTCTTGGGCATGTGCTGTATGCGAGTTCCTATGAAGGCCGGTACAGCACACAAGGGGATGGATAGTTGACTGACTGTCTTAGTCTCCCCAGCGCTGATGTTTAAACACAGTTATTTAAGGCTGAGTTGACCTAGGGTAGGCCCAGGACCGGTTCAGATATTCACCAATGATATTACCTTTGAGCAGGAATCAAACTCGGGGGGGGGGGGGGGGGCCCGGTTCGTAGCCTCGTGCGTGGACCACTCCACAACTTTTTTTTCACAAAGACAAAGATCGCCCGTATAAACTTCAACGGACCGTTGGGTCAAGAGCTGCTAGCGAGCACCAATGAAGGCCGGCACGCCACACACAAAGAACTGCACTGTCTCCACTAAGTAGAAACGACGTTGACCCCAAGACAACCTTCCGATGGACAAACTTACAGTGTCAGCAAGTGAGAGCAATTCAAAATTACATTTACTTTCTAAACGGGACCTGGCAGGGCAAGGCTCCTATCAGTAAAACCTCCTGCAACAGAGAAAATAGTAATAATCGTAGTATGTTCATTGCAAGCATTCCACACTGAGCGTATCGTATATCAAGTGATTAAAATCACTATGAGAAATACATTAAATGTGTATTTTCACAGTCATCACAAAACGTTTACTTTCGGTGAACATGTGGGCAAAAGGCTGCGTGGCGGAGGCAGGAGACACGTGACAGTTAATTAAAATTAAGGATTATCTTTCTATCCACTCGCCGGTCCACGTAAGCACTCACATATTTGCTTTAACCGGTCTTGTTATCCTTGCCGATCTGGCTCAGTGCAATGAATGGCTCTTTCCTGCGCCTGTGAAATTCTCTATTAATGTACCCTCCTGATGGGTCCCCGCGGTAGTTAACGCCGCCACCTTACGACGACGACGTGCCGGCGATATTGCGAGACGAAGGGGCTTTTCCACGAGGGATCTATCGGTCTTCTTGGTTCTTTTTGGTAAAGTCACGTAGAAGGGAAATAATAAAATAATAATAATAATACAACATTATAAAATAATTCTCACGACGTTTCGGCCACAACGCAAGCAGCCGTCCTCAGGTGAAGAACAGCGTCTGTCGGAAAAACTGCGTCAGATATTTGTCAGCGGTTGAGAAATGTGACGTCACATCAAAATGCGCAACTTTAAATAAATATAGACAACACGTTCTACTTAATTAAATATACTTTTTAATAAATGTTTTCTCCTACAACATCAGAGTACAACACCACATTAAATACGCACTACAATGACAATAGTTTAAAGCCATTCGAAGCATGTTTCATTTTGGGGGGGGAAGAGCTTTGTGACGTCATATTTGACGGGGGGTCTGACTTTTTGTGACGCCGTGTGTCGAAAGGGGGGGGGGGTCGAAAATCGTCCAAATTCGCGTGACGTCATTTATGGACGGCGCCTATAGTGAAACAAAAGCCTCTTGCGATCAATGCGCTCCTGGCCCCTTTGGTGTGCTGCAAACATAACTCATTTTAAGGACGGGGGTTCCTCCTTTTCAACACATTGACTCCTTAGCAAGACGACGCATGCGACGTGGAGACACGGCAAAGAGACGCGCGTGACGAGAGAGATGAATCTTGACGAGAGGTCGAGTTCTAATGATAAGAGATTAAACAGGTGTAAAGGAATGGAGTGAAATGAGGGATGTCGACAAGAGACCGATGTGGTGATGTTAAGGAAGCGAGCTGCAGACAAGATAAGAGTTATTCATTTTTTGTAAAGTCACGTAGATAGAAAAAGAAAAAAAATCACGACGTTTCGAAAGGCCCAGAGAGTGTGAATTCCTGCAATCACGAAAGCTTTAAGTCAAGAGTTGTTAATTTGTTAATGCTGTTTGATCGCCACGCTTATTACAATGTGAATTCAATCTCCGATTCACTTGAAGCACATCCGATTGACACGGTTAGCTGCGTACGGTGCGAAAGAAGTTCAACATACAGTAGAGTATCGATTACCTGGCGGCTTCGAGGGGTAGGGAGCGCCGGATTGTTTTTTTAACGCAGGATTATCACTAATCATCATTATTTAAAATAGCTTATTTTTGCACATTCTTGTATTCCATGTTTTAGGTGTTGTATATATGGGGTTTTTGTGTTTTGCATTTGCTTACTGTATGAAATTGGCGAAAAAAATCATACAAATTGACAAAAAAGAAATATTCTACTGTAAAAGGGACCGTATTTACCATACCGTACCTACCACTCAAATCTCGAAGACTGTGCATGGGGTGCTGTCCGTAGGCACTACGCTCTCGTTCAGCAACCACGTGTTTGATGATCGCCGGACTGATGCAGCCTTCGGACCGGTTTCGCCGGATCACGTTGGAAGCAGTCGGATAATCGACGTACGTACAAGCTGATACTTAGCGGATCGATATTATTTTTCATGAATTCCAGGGACGCCTTGAGCTACACGGGGCCCTTTAGCATTTTTAATTGGCGTGCATTTGCCTCGTGCCACCACGGCTCCTCTTCAGAATGCATAGAGCGCCTCAAATGTCCAATTACCACACGCATTTTGTTGTCGCGACCGTGAAAAAAGCTCCTTTGTCACTGCGTAATGGACAACACGCTACAGTTGAAAAGGTCACCGCTAACAACAACGACAACAACAACAACAACAAAAAATAAGATGGGAGGTGGCTGGCAGCAGAGAAAGTCAGGCCACGCAACTTTGAGACGTAACACTGCAGACGAGCATACGGTATATACCACTATGTACGTCCCAAATTGTGGAATTGTTCGCTTGCCACGTTTGCCACGGAAATCGAAATATTTAGCGAGCAACGTCTACCTCTGCGGGGATGGAGCGCAAGGTGCAGCGGTTATAGTGTTGCTGTGTTATGAAACCAGCGGCCTGAGTTCGATCCCTGGCCACGGCTGACATCAGTGACGAGTTATAGCTGAATCAGTGATGCCCTCCCCCCACCTCCCACACCGACCAGTGTGGTGAAGCATTTATAAAATGACACCACTTTGGGAGGCCCCAATTCAGCAGTAAATTGACAAAAGATATTAACGGTTGGCTACGTACAGTGCGAATGAAGTTCAACGTGCATACAATCGTAGATGTTTAGACATGCTATAAATGTTATGTATGCTCATTATTTAAATACATAGATGAGGAATGTTGGCGGTCGATGACATTGGCTGGGCATCCGTTGTTTTTCATCAAGCAACTGTCTGCAGGAGATGGGTACAACAATCGACTCGGTTGCGCCCCAGCCAGATCATCTTAATAATGCCCTCCGCTTGCCACGCAGCCACAACTGTGCTGAAGCCAGCAAGCCAAAATCGCTGTCGTCAATACACGACTGATGATCGTTATCCATAGCAACTCTGCTGGTCACTTCACTATAGAATTGTTGAGCACCCGCACCATGGGATTTCATTATCAAGATTAATTCCGTACGGAATTTGGCCTCTCGCTGTGAGCAAAAAAAAAAAACGTGATCTCCGCAAGAATGATTATTGAATGGCAAGTGGATTACCCCAATTATAAAAGTGGAAGTGAAAACTTTTTCGGGCTGGGAAGTTATTCATAAAGTTATTAACGACACTCAATTATGCATGGAAAAAACCACTCGGTGTCCGTTGTAGCGCAAGAATGTAAACAGAAATTCGGTGTGCAATTTTCGAGCAGAGGGTTAATTCTTAGCAGCAAAATTGCACGTTTGATCTGGCCCACATTCTCAATTTCCCTACCATTACGCCTGGGGTTGGCCACAGTTAGTGCCAAGTCAATCATTAGTCCATACTTTTTTCCCCACCATGTCCCCTTAATTTACATGGTAATGACTTCTGAAACGGCCAACGGGATGATTAAATCTTTTTGTGTTCAGCTCCGGAAAGATATGATAAACTACGAAATAAACCATTTTAATAGAGCCGTCTGCACACAGACTTCATGAAAATAAGCGTGACAGCATCGTTCACACAATATAAACTAAACGATTTCATTTACCAGGCAAAGCCTACTGAGCCATTGGCTCTTTGTTTGAGGTGACCTGGCCACACATTATATCTCAACGAGGTGCCTTATATCATCATATGTGGGAATGAATAATCGCAGCTAAATCATCTAAATTCTTGTTTCTAAATTTTAAGTACAAAACCGGAGGACCCGGACAAAAATACACGTGATCACGGGAACACAACATGCGAACTCCAAATATACAAGCAGGCATCAGAGTTTTTTTTATCGAACCCCTTGATTGTATACCAATCAAGGGAGATAACATCTCACCACCACAGAGCCACAATATGAACGTCGAATCCGTTAAAAAGATCTCACGAATAGACGTTTTGGTCAATTGCCAAATCAGCATTGAGCATTACAATGCCTCCTATCTGAATTGTCTGAACTGGTAGCGATGGACGTAACGCATTGTGAGACCGGCTGCACAGTGGTGAGATGTCAACTCTCTCGCCTGGTTTGCAATAGGTCGTGGGTTCGATCAAGCCGCACCTTACCATAATAATAAAAGTGGGCCGTTCCTGGCCCATCCCCCTCCCCTAAACCAGTATATATACGGGGTAGTATCCCTTGGAATCTCTCATTTACTTGAATACAGCAAGCGTGCTGTGACGGTTCCACCTGAAGACGGAAGCTTGTGTTGCCTCCGAAACGTCGTGATTTTTATTTTATTTTACGTTTATTAATTTTGATTTTTTTTTACCTACGTGACTTTACCGAAAAAACCTAAGAATATGAATACTTGCAGTCACGAAAGCTTCAAATCTAGGACCCAACCATGACGCCTGTATATATGGCGTTTGCATGTTCTCTCCCCGTTTTCGCGTGTATTTTCCTACGGGTCCTCCAGTATTTACTTCTGCATTTTAGAATCGTGCGTTTATGGTGTGTTTGGCAGCCACGTGATAAGCCACTTCGTTGAGCTATCATTTGTGGCCAGGTCGCTTCTGTTCAGTTTCATTTATTAGGTATAGCCCTGTGAGCCATGCGGTTCTTGAATCGGGTGCAACCGCAACAAACAAAAACATGAACAAGAAACATCTTAAAGTGATTACGCGCAACAGAAAAATCCAGGAAAAAACAGTAAAGACTTCCAGAAAAAGCACCGTATATATAAAAAAAATGTGTTCATTGACAAGCTAATAGGGCCTTACCTGGATAAAATAACAAATAGCGTAATAATTTTGTTTAGTTTTAGGGTAAACACCAGTGGCCTTCTCGTGAACGGCGCTGTCGACTTGACTCAAGTTTACTTCATGCCAGGCGAGCACATTGCAGCAGCTGCTTGACTGTCACGAGGTGTGGCTGGGTGGTCTGTTTACAGCTCGCTCATACTTTGAGGCACAACATTGCCCCCCCCCCCCCCCCTTAGAGCCCCTACCCTCCCCCGACCCAAACGCAAACCTCTGAAGACCGTTAAGCCCGCTGACCTGTCTGTTGCTCAGCACGGTGTCCGGACGTTTCGCTCCACTGGTTTGGAGCAAGTTGTAAACATTTTTAGTGGACTCTTTCATGTCCTATTCGTAACGCATTACGCACAAAGGGCTCAATGCGATGCTGCTTTCAAAATCGGTGTTTATTCACTCCGTGGGAGCTGTGCCCATCAGGGCGATAAACTTCGCGCAAACACAAATATGTGTTCATTGACAAACTCTCGCAGCAACCTCTGAGTCACTGATCATCTGATTTTGTATGATGAACAGGCTTTGCCAAGAGAACTGGGCATGAGCACAGCCATGGAAGGCATAACATCGCTGCTGAGATATATTTATTTACAAAATCAAGGTTTTACTTGTCCAATAATTGATGCTGTCTACTGTGCACAGAATATACCGTAAAACCATCGCAAACGTAAACAATGTGTGCACCGATCGTTTGTAGTAAATACCGTTAATGGTGGAATTGTGACGCCCACAAAACCAGACACCATTCCATACTTTTTCACCTGACTCCGTTCAACTTGCGCCGCTTTAAATCATTCCCAAGCTATTGTGTTTGGTCTGAGTGACCATTTCTTTGACCGCAGTGTTCAGCGTTCATAGACTACCCACTGCGTTCAGAAATCACGGGGATGCTAATGGGGGACAAGACTAACAGCCGGCAATTACGTTAATCTTTTTCTCGCTCGCATCATCGTGTCGTACAAGTCACGCGTGTACGACGTGCACTTTCTATATATAAAACATTTTTGTTAATTTATTAGAGGGCAGAGGGCTGAGCTGGCACCACTGAGATCCATGTGCCCCGCCTGTGATTTAATTTTTCTTTTGTTGCACGCATTTACCAATGACTGCACACACGCACACAAACACAAAACCCCCATCACTTAATTTGGCTAAATTCCAGCTATGAGAAAATCAAAAGTAAAATTACTTTGTCGGGTCACGAGCGTCGCTCTCGATGGTGGAGTCGGTGGGCAAGTTCTGCCTCCTGCTGCTTGGAGCAGAAGTCACAAAAAGAGATGTCAGATGTCACCCTGTGATTTTCGCTCGTGTGAGCCCTTCTCGAACACAAAGAGTTGCCCTGCTCTGTACCTACAGATCCATCTCACCACACGACACCGATTGCACAATTGAAATAAAACTGGGGCAGAAAGATATATACTAAATAAACACATCATGTTCCTTCAGTGGTCTCAATGCATCCAGCCTCTTTGAGTTTTGGCATCAGTCGTTATTCTATTTCCCCATTAACATGTACGAATAATTATAATTACTCTTAACCTGAAGGGCACAAGAGGAGGGTATTAAAACACCGGTAAACTATCAGAACAAATTAAAGATAAATGCTCCTAATACGAGACATCACTTGCGCTGTGCAAGACCCCAAGGGCTGAACAATTACGATCGCGCTTTTTGATCTGCCCTACGGTGACACAGAGTGTTAAAAAAAGCAAAGCTGCTACTTTCCACGGCAAAATAACGCGCGCAGTGCGCACATTTACGAGTTTACCGCCCCGTGTCCACTCCCTCGCGTTCTGCACCCGTGGCCACGAAGCAATTCCTAACACGGTCATGCATTCCGTGTGCGCCTAAAAATCAAGGACTGATGCCGCGCAGCTGGGCAGCGCTGAAACGAGTGCGCGCAAATTCGCGAACGGGCGGCAGGCAAAATGCCCGTGGCCGTGACCTTGATGTCCTCCCGGCGAGGGAACGGGAGTCGATGGCGGAGGTCGCAAATTCGCGCTGGAGCGCCACCTGCATGTCGCGTACAATTCGGTGAAATTCCCAGACGCGGTGTCACGGGGTTCAGCGCAAAGGGACTTCGAGATGCAGAGGTCGCCGGTTCGGTTCGATGTCACGGCACACGGCGGTTGTAACAGCGGTGCGCCCAGCAGTATAAATGGGTGCAACCGCAGTTAGTCGAATGGCAGATCGCATGTGGTGGGGTAAAGTGTGGGTACTGCTGCTTCTTCCAAAGTCGTCGGGCGAGCGTGGAATAGTGTGGGGCTCTCTGCAGAGATCTCCCTGGTGGAGCAATGCGTTCCAGCAGTGGCATGAGCGAGTAACTGCAGCGATGTATCTTTATCTTAACCCAACCCGCACAGAATTCCTACCAGCGGACTTGTGCTGTGGAGATAAGAGAACTACAGATGCATCTTTGAATCCCCAACACGAGTTCAACAGTGGTCAAAAGACAAAGATCCTCCGTTTAGCCTTAACAGACTGTTGGGACAAGTGCTGTTAGTGAGCACCTATGAAGGCTGGCACGGTACACGAGGGGGTGGGTGGCCAGCACCACGCCCGGCCGCCTTTGTCTCCCGAGTAGCGACGTTTACACAACGCACCAGGTACTCATTTGAGGCTGAGTCGACCTTGGGGGAGGGGGCAGGACTAGCTCAGATAATCGTCACTGGTGTTGGCCCTGAGCCGGAGTTGAACTTGGGTCCCAGGTTTTGTAGCGCAGCGCACTAACTGCTGCACTACCGCTCCTGAGATGACTGGCTGATGCGCCACCTGTGCCCCCTACTGTGCCAACTTGCTGTGCTTTAGCTACCCGGCGCTCCGCTCGTTGTTGTGAGCGTCGCTCCTCCGCTCTCCGTTGTTGTTGAAGGGCGACTGCCTCCAACTGCCCAGTAGCGTCCTTCACGAGCCTCCTCCACTGAGGCCGATCTTCACACACACACATGCTCTGGACATGGAAAGTTAATTTTGCCAAAAGCAAACCTCAAAGTGCTGTCTATATTGGGAATGCAAAGTCACTGCTGTGCACACAGTTGGGAATTACATTTCCAGTACTCAGAGGCCGAATGGTTTTAATGTCATAATCTCACCTGCTAATGGGGAATGCCGTATGGTGTAATGGTAAGTACACGGAATCTTTCAATACAGAGTTTTCCGGTTCGATCTCCCGGAACGGCAGTGGAAACAACGGTAAAAGTTTCTTAAATCCCACCCCCTCTGTCCACCCAGCAGTCTAAATGGGTACGTCCACAGTTGTTCGATCGCTAGGCCGCATGTGGTGGGGTAAAGTGTGGGTATCCCCGCCTCTTTCATGACGTCTGGCCAACTTGGTGAAAACCAAATATCTTCGAGAGGGACTCTATAGAACTCCCTGTAGTGGAGGCCCTTCTGTTAGCAATGGCATGAGAGAGTAATTGCAGGGTTGCTCCTTAACCTTTCAGAAGCTCCAGACTTTCCCCCACCCCCGGTGAGAGTTTTATCACTGGGCTTTAGTGTATTTTACATTTAATTTATTGCTGTGTTTGTATCTTGAAAAACTCTTATCTAAACAGAACATCACATGATTAAGAGTAGAATAAACAGCACTTGAACATTGAGACATTGTCATAAGGGCTTTGAAAAAGTGCGGGTTGTCACTGCACTAAAATATTGGGATGTTTCTTGAAAGGACAACTTTAGCTAGGGCATTAAAACAACGCCAGCTTCCGCAAGACACATTATTATCGGCTGGCAGTTTCACGCACAGGCAACAGCAACAGCAGCAGCAGATTATATTTCCAAGATTCGATGATATCCCAGAAACACGCTGGCGAAATACGAGCGACGGAGAGAGGAAAACGTGAGCGCGATGTGAAATGCGGCGATGGACCTGGTGGGACGTGGGGGGGGGGCTGGGGTGAGAATCCACGGACGGATGATGCATCGGTTCATTGTAAACAGCCATCGCCGTATTCATAATTTACGAAGAACATTAGTAGCGGGCAATAGTCGCCTTGCGTCTGCATACACAATCGAGGGAACGCTCTGGCCGCTGCTCGCAGCTCGTAGCATTTAGGGTTTTTCTTGTCTTCTTGCATCCATAATATTTAAGCAAAGAGACAAATTATCCATCTTGGCTCGGATTACTCAACGGTATTTGTTTATTCACATTTTGTTTTTTAAAGGGCAACGTAGTTTATCCCATTCCACCCCAGGTTAGCCGTGTAAGCCAAGGCAGTCCTTCCTGCTTGCATGCGTTTTGTCATATATCACAGTCTAAGCATGTTCTTGGTTCTTTCGGTAAAGTCACATAGAATGGAAATAATAAAATAATAAAAATAAAACAGAATAAAATAATTCTCACGACGTTTCGGCCACAACGCAAGCAGCCGTCCTCAGGTGGAGAGCAGGTCTGTCGAGTAGACAGAGTCTGCCGAAACGTCGTGAGAATTATTTTATAATGTTTTATTTTTATTATTTTATTATTTCCATTCTACGTGACTTTACTGAAATAACCAAGAAAATGAATCCCTGCAGTCACGAAAGCTTTAAATCGAAATTTAAGTCTAAGCATGGTTTGAATCTAGTTAGTACCTCGGGTGGATGACTTACCAGGGCTTACCAGGTGTTGCAGGCATGGGGCTGCATCGTGGCCAGGAGATGACAATACAACCTCGTATGTGTGGGCTTCTGCAGCTTACTTTCGTTTTCTACCCACATACCAACACTCATTAATAGTAATACAAAAAAACTCGTAATGCAAATCCATTCCAAAATAGTTTTGGGGGCTCAGGGAGGCTTTCCCGGGTATATAATTGACATTATTACTCTGATAATTAGTTTTTTATTACATTAAACATTAGCAATGTGCTTCTGGAAATGATTGATTTTTGTTTTGTTTTAATGTGCTCACGTATAGCATGTATCTGTCGCGCCCCGTGAAGTGCACTCTGGACCGGTGAGGTTGACTCATGTCTATAATTAGTTTGGGATCACGAACGCGTTGTGACGACGGAGCAGGTCTGCGGCTCGTGTGGACTGCAACGTCATTTTACAATTGAGGGGGGGGGGGGCTCAATCAACCTCACGGCTTATGGAGCATGTGGGGAGCAGGATCGGTGGGACTACGCGCGCGGATGCCACGATGTTTTTCAGTGATGTGAAAAGGTAATCAGAATCAGAAAGGGTTTGATTCGCCATGAAAGTTCGCACAGACAAGGAATTTACTTTGGCCGGTAGGTGCATACATTCAACATTTAGGAATCTTAAATCTTGAATAAGTGGTTTACAAGTCTAACTATACTAAAGGTACAAGTCTAACTAATACTAAGGAGCTAAAGTATGTAGAAATTGAATAAAATAAAATCTAAAATATACAATAGCTATAATATACAATATAAAAATACAAAAATGCAAATAGGGTAACATAGTGCAAATATGGCAGGGTGTCATTTTGCAGATATTGTGTTAAAGTCAGTTTGAGCGTTAAAGTCAGTTTGAGCCCCTGGCCTTGTTGAAGAGGCCAGCAGCGAATGGGAAGAAACTGTTTTTGTGGCGTGAGGTTTTGGTCCTGATGGACCGCAGCCTTCTGCCGGAGAAGAAGGGGAGTAGCTGGAACAAAGAGTGTCCACGGTGGGAGGAGATCAACAAAAGGGTAAAGGTGCAGCCCTGCAATGGCTTGCATCAAGCAAAGTCTGGCAGAAGGACCTCCAAGAGATCGAGATCGAGTGAGCACCTCTGGAAGGGTGTTCGGCCGGTGGTGGTTATGCACGTGGCCTGCAATCCAGCACTGTGAAGCAGGGGGTTGGTGGGTCACACAAATGTTGCAAAAACTCCCTTCCCATGGGCATTTCGCAACATTTGTGGCAATACCCTGGGGCTTGCTGCAGAAGGAGGCAGTATAGCAAAAGTGTGGACTCCACCTATTTCTAGATTTGAAGCTTTCGTGACTGCAAGGATTCATACTTTTTTGGGTTTTTTTCGGTAAAGTCACGTAGGTAACAAATAAAATAAATCAAAACAACTAAATTAAATCACGACGTTTCGGGCACAACACAAGCGTCCTTCTTCAGGTGAGGACAACGTAGCGAAAGCACACCGCTTAAATGTGTCTGACTTACTTAATCGGTTGTGCTTTCGCTACGTTGTATCCCCACCTGAAGAAGGACGCTTGCGTTGCGCCCGAAACGTCGCGATCTAATTTAGTTGTTTTAATTTATTTTAATTTGTTACCTACGTGACTTTACCGAAAAAAACCCAAAAAGCATCCACCTATTTCGTCTGTACGGAATCGAGCGAATTCCCCTTACACGCGCCGGTCTTCTCTGGGTGCTCCAGTTTTCTCCCGCATGTAAACACTCATTAATTGGCTGACAACACTTTCATATAGAGAGAGGTCCTCAGAGCTTTGGCAATTATTGCCGCCAGCGCACCACGTGACTGCCTTCCCCGCTCGTCCGTAGTTCTTGGCGCCTCCGAGACTTTCTCTCTGTTGCTCTCGAAGAGGGCGAGCGAAAACAGTGCGCGTTACGAGTTGGAAGTTACTGTTGATGTTGAGGTTGTCGTTTGGGAGCGGAGCTATTTATATATGGCTGGGTGGACAGCAGCGGAAGCGCGGGAGGGGGGGGGGCGTTAATAATTTGGAACCTCATTTGCCAGTAGGAAAAAAAAATATGATAATTGTTTTTTTACCCTTTTATACGGCAACAAAACTGACACCTTTTTTTTTTACAAGGAGTCATGTTTGCATTGACCACAATACCTGCAGTCGGAATGCAAACAAAGAGTTGTGTTTTTTTTTATCAGAGTTATGTTTTTGTTTGCATTCCGACTGCAGGTATTGTGGTCAATGCAAACATGACTCCTTGTAAAAAAAAAGGTGTCAGTTTTGTTGCCAGATAAAAGGGTAAAAAAACAATTATCAACGTTCTGGTATATTATAATATAATTTTATTATTTTATTTCATATTATAATATTACTATATAATTTTATTATATTTTATTATATTATAATATTATTATATTATTTTATTATGTTTTATTTGTATTACTTTATTATTTCCATTCTACGTGACTTTACCGAAAGAACCAAGAAGAAGAAGAAAACGTTCTGGTTGTTTCAACTTTCACACCGGTGGATCGAACCAGCGACCTGTGGATTTCAGGTCCCTTGTTGCCAACGGCGGCTACAATGGAGCAGCAGCGGTGGACGTTCAGAAGGGGGTAATCAGCAGCTTCTGTGCGCGGGGGGTGCAGCCGACTGGATTGGACACCAGGGAAGCTGTGTTGACACCCAAAGGGCATCGGTTTGTATCCCTGGCTAAGGTTACATGCAAGCGGTAACCCGATTGTTGAACCACCACTCTCTCACAGAGTCGATTCACCGAGCGATGCTGTTTTGTTTAAAGATAATTGGTCAGTGCGGGGTTCGGATGTCAGTCGCCACTGATGCTAGCCGTGATAGGGAATCAAACACCGATGACTCGTTGTTATTCGTGAGATGTTAAAATCAGTATTATGATGAATGTTTATGACGAAAATTATTAATCATCATCGGATCATTCATGTTCATCATCAAAAACTGATTTTGTAAATTAAAAATCATCCGACGACCTGAGTTGGACTCCTTGCACTGACCAGCGTGGTGAAGTATGGTTAAACAACACGCCTTCATCCAGCAGTGAATTGACACATGCTGAAAATTACTTCATTGTATTATAATACGTATAAGTCAACATTGCATTACATAATTCGTGTACTTTAGCCGTATTGTAATAGTAAATGTACATTGTAATACAATACTTACGACTGATATAATGAAGTAAATTGGCTCCTACCTCTGTGTCTTTAGGGATTCGTGCTTGGGTGCTATGGTTCATTGTTAGCCCCCTGCCCCTTCATAATTGAGTGGGTGATGGCCCTCCACCCCCACCACCTCCCACCACCTCCCCACCCACCCCACCCCACACTATTGCTCTTTGCTCAGTGGCATAGTACGGTGGAATGATATTTTTTTCCGGCATGGTGGAGAATGAATCCATCATTAGTTTGCAGTGTGACCGGGGCGAAGTTATCTGGGACGAAGTGATGCCGCTAACAGGTCGGGCTGCGTCTGCAATGTGTGCCGGGCGGAGATTGCGTAAACAAACGCACACACGCACGCACGCACACACTTGCTGATTAAATGAACCGCACGGTATTCAATCTCATTATTTAAACAAACTTACGCCCCGTGCAGGCCGCGTCACAAAACACGAAACAAAAACCAACCCGTGATAAAAAAACAACAATACGACGTCCAGTAAATGTGAGATATTAATTTGCCGCTTGTTGTTTAGCTACAGAGCCCCCAGCCCCTCCCCCATTAGCGTTAGCGTGAATCCAGTGTCGCTATAAAATACAATAGACTTTAAAAGTTAAAGGGGTGCGGAGGGAGGAGTGACATCAAGATAACCTACAGCACGTGGTATATAAATCACGAAAGCTAGTCGCGATAACGTTTCCAACTTGTCTATTTAATAATAAAAGCCTTTTAATGGAACGTAATCAATACATTTACACACAAATGGATTTGGGGGGAGAGTCGGGGTGGTGTCAAGGGATGATGGAGCCCTTCGGTGGAAGGAGGAGAGGGGGGGTTCCCGTGATGGGATCGTTGCTGCCGTTTCATTACCTGCGACGATGCACGAAAACAAACCGAGAGCCAACGTCCCCCTGAGCCACGCGCACCCAATTTAACAGTCGCGTTGCTCTGTCGCTTTTGAAATTTAAAAAAGGTGAGGGATCGGGGAGGCGGGAAAGGGTGGTACGGTGGAGGAGAGGGCTCAGAGAAACGGAATATTCTTCCAACACTTCCACACTCACGCCCGGCCCTGTGTTCGTTGTACAAGATGTTCCCGCACGAATATCCTTGCGTGCGCGTTGGTCCAGTTGAACTCCATTACAGAATGTTAAATGGCTCTGATTACTCGTTTGCATGCCTCTGATTACTCGTTGCGATCATGAGGCGCACAGGTGTGACATGTATCAATATTGATACAACGTAGACGCACGCGTTATTTCAGATTCCTTGCTTGCTTGGCATTTTAATGATTTGACTAATTTTTGTTTTGCTACTTTACAACGTGAAGACCCAGCGACCGCCAAACTACCTTGGCGCGGCCTTATTCAGTTCTGTTTAGAATAGCGACGGGAGTGCTTTTAAGCGCTAAAAATATCCGCTCATTAAAATGACGCCACCAGCAAAACCTCCTCGTGCAGGCAGCGGCCGTGTTGTTGCGACTATAAACATCGCACGCTGTTGGCTTTGCCCACGTCAACGCGCAAGCGACGTGGGCCTCAGGCGCACGAGATCTGGCGGTGCAGAAACGCGAACTGGAAACTGCCCTGACCGTGCTCGGGGACTTTGAGTCTCCGTAAACTGTAATTAAGTGGCCCTACCTTAGAAATAGTCAAAATGATCCTTCAATAAGCTCTTGGCCGAGTGATGCGACTGGTTTTGTTGAACGAGAGAACTATGGGAAGAGGCTGCCTATTTTTGTTTTGTTGGGGAGGCGGTGGCACGGTAAATTGGTTTGAAGTCTCGTGACTTGCGACCCCTAAGTGCTGTGGCTTGGCTGGCTTTATCTGGAGCTCTCATCAGGGGCAAAAGGGATCCAGTGACACCTCGCTCGCAGTCTCTTTCCACGACCACAATTAACCTCTTGACACCGCGAACCCAAGCGCCGATGCACACGTGGCAGGCACGCGCGCGTACGCGCGGTCACGTTGAGGGCAAGAATACATGTGGTCGTGGTGTTAGGGTGGCATCGGGATGATATTGACTGACACGGGCGCTTCAGGATCTAGTGGCTTGAGCTCTGTCTCTGCCTCCACAGCCCGCTCGGCCGATGCCAAAGATGCGTGTTGCTGTGAGCAAAAAAAGAAAAACCACAGCGGCTGTTTTTGTGGGGCCACAGATTCTCGTTGGTGGAGGTTTCCGGAGAGGACCGCTGGTGCAGCCACGCCTGGCAGGACCAGATGATTGAGATGGTGACCGACAACCTGGATGGCGCCGTGCCCTTTGGTGCGATCGACACTCTCCACATTAGCCTCGATGGCCCGGGTTGTCACCGCCATCAGCAGCAACCAGCGGGGAGAGTTGAGTCCGCTAGTGCGTGACGGTGCGGCTGTCACAGCTGATGATCTCGTCAAAGGGTGCTTGCGGTGAATACATGCATGTTAATACAGTCGCTACGTGCTTTGGCAGCTATTAAATGCATGCGTATGTACGTACGTACGCATGTGTGGACGTACATCTAAGTATGTTCGTACGTTTGTATGTGTGTTTTCGGTATGTAACATTGTATTGATTCATCAACTGAAATGGTTCTCGTGCTCATAATAAACGCATAGAATTGTAACACTCTAACATTGCATTGTTGGTACTGTACGCACATTTCATGGGAATATGATTATCGAGGGAAATGGATTTCAATGAGGGTGGAGAATGAAACCAAACAAATAATAAATAATACCAACGAAAGTTAAAACCAGACAGCAAATTATTGATTATTGACCCGAATCATGACCCAGAATTATGCGATCATTCAATCACGATAGGGGTTCGTATGGATAATTAAAGACATCTAACAACACATAAAGTCATCAATTAAAATAAATTTTAACCTCAAGATGCATGCAACTGATATTCCAATGTTACATGAAGGCTCATGAAGTGAACGCACCTGTACAAATGGGACGTCAGAAACGTGAAACAATAAAAAAAGATGGTAAATATGAGACGAGAGAATACATTCCTGATTTAAACATTGACACAGATTCATGACAATTCATCTCACCACTGGACGTGGGGAGAAACTATTTCCAGGGGCAAGTGTAACAGCACTTGCCCCTACAGGATGTTAAGTCTATAGGGAGATCTTTGTCTTTGCAGCAGTTGGCACGCTGCGCTACGAACCTGACGACCCGGGTTCGATTCCGGCTCACGGCCAACACCAGTGACGATTATCTGAACCGGTTCTGGGCCTCCCCTAGGTCGACTCAGCTTAAAACGAGTACCTGGTGCGGTGTGTAAACATCGCCACTGGGGAGACAAAGGCGGTGGGGAGTGGTGCTGGCCACCCACCCCCTCGTGTGCCGTGCCGGCCTTCATAGGTGCTCGCTAACAGCACTTGCCCAAATAGTTTGTTAAGGCTATACAGGGGATCTTTGTCTTTGTTTGTATGTATGTGGAGAGTGGAAGTGATGTGGTTAGAGCACTGCACTACGATAGCCAAGGTAAATTCCCGCTCGTGGCCAACATCGGCAACGGATATCGAAACCAGTCCTGGGCCTCCCCTAGGCCGACTCAACCTCAAATTGGTACCTGGTGTGGTGTATAAACATCACCACTGGTGAGTTTAACACGGAGGCTTTCGCGACCAATATTATTCATAATAAAGGAGTTTGGGTTAGATCGCATACGTATAAATGTTGTGTCGTACCCCTCCACCACCCGACACAGCCAGTAAGGTTTGTCACGTAAACAACGCGCCAATCAGTTTACTACTTCAGCACACCGGTGTGTTGGAGAGTAAATCCACAACATTGACAATTTGAGTAGTACGACGTTTCGCTGATAATTGCATCCAGCATCATCGGGCGATTTTTGCCAGAATCGGGAATGGAGCTCGTCATGCTGCTGTCGTCGTGGTCTTCGCCTCTTCAAGCTGTGGGTCTGGAAGCGTGTTGCCTGTCCAGACCCGGTGTGGAGTGATCCCCTATGGCTGTGAGAGCCGGAATAAACAAGAGGGATAACGCTGAATGAGTACACTACATTTGGTGTCAGGAGTGTTAAATAGAGCTGGATTACGTCCTCACTGAACCACTGGTGGTCACCACACCCTCGTGTGCCGTGCTGACCTTCATGGGTGCCCGCCAACAGGACTTGCCCCCAACAGTCTGGTAAGGCTTCAGTGGGAATCTTTCTTTGTCTCTGTAAATGCATGCACGGCATGTAATGCAATGTGCGACGCGTCTGTGTTTGCTGATCTTCAGCCGCCATGAAGAAAGGTTCAGGATATTCAGAGAGCAAAGCGGAGCACAACATACGCGCACACGCACACATCCGTTTAAAGAGTTCAAACGCTAACGCCGCTCCATATCATGACATGAAATGCATCGTCAATCGCTCCGGTCAAAATCCATTCTCGCCATCCGTTTCGCATTCACCCGCTTTGAGCGTCGCTCTGGAATATCAGCGGCGTTTTTTGTTGTTGTCGTTGTTGCAGGCTCGAGGTCAGCAGTTCAACTTTACCGGCAACGCACGTCCGCCGCTGGCAAGCCTCTCACATTAGTCTCCCTGCCATTAAAACAACTGGAGGAAACGAAATGACCTTTAAGACACTCCAAGTAGCCGATTGTTTTGTACAAACATCTTGACCGTACAATCTAAGTAAACACTATTTTCGAAGATATTGTCTCTGATTTTTGTTGAAAAATTGACTCCTACTCGCAATGGGCTCGTGTTGATAAACAGGCCACCGACTTATAAATCTGAAATCTTGTGTAGTTAGTTTTTGAAATGTTTTCTTATTCAAAGCCAGAGGTCCCATGATTGCATGGGGTTGACTGCTTGGCAGAGGTGGGACAAAGTCATTGTTATGCAAGTCCAAGTCGAGTCGCAAGTCATCAAATTCATGACTCGAGTCTGACTCGAGTCCAAGTCACATGACTCGAGTCCACATCTCTGCTGCTTGGACTTTGTCCATGAGCTTCTACTCTGTGGCTCTTAACCCAATCACATCTACACTCATCATACTCCATCCCACCGCATCCCCCAGTTTAAGCTCGATCTCCCTCTACCCTGTCTTCTCTGCACCGATGGCATCTCTATCGCACTTCCAATATACTGTATGCGGTCTTCCGTGTGAGTGTATGGGTCTCCGTGTGAGTGTATGGGTCTTTGTAAGTCTATGGGTCTGTGTGTGAGTGTATGGGTATTTGTAAGTCTATGGGTCTCTGTGTGAGTCTATGTATTTCCGTGTTAATCTGTGGGTCTCTGTATCAGTCTTTGGGTCTCTGTGCGAGCCGATGGGTCTTTGTGTGAGTCTGTGGATCTCTGTGTCTATAGATCTCCGTGGGTCTCTGTGTGAGTAAATGGGTCTCTATGTGAGTTTGAGTCTCTAATTCCATAGCCCTTCGAATAGAATTTTCTTTGTCTCAACACAAGAACAAAATCATCTACAATCTCGCCTGCCCGACCTCAAGAATATTAATCAACGTTGCTGAGGCTCTTCACTTCGTCATTCTGCCTCCTTTCCCTGAGAGATATTCCCAACATCCATCTCCAAATCTCATCTCGATTAATATTCCCCAACACGTAGCGCTAAGCCCACTCATTGTCGCACGAAGTGCACTGTATATGCAAAAACTAAATATCTATTGGACGTGTAACGATGACTGAATTAATCACGATAAATCAATTCGCGTGTGCATGAAACATTACTGAAGCACGCGTCTGAGAACAGAAGTACGATGCATACAAACGATACGCAAATTATATCCGCACGTTACATTTTGGATCTGGGAGCGAACCAAACTGCACAAATGAGACGGATGAAATGAGAAACGATACAAATGAGATGGTTAGTAAAAAAAACAGACGATAAAATAATGGAAATGTTAAATTGTGGAGCTGGATCGTGTCAATGCGTCAAACTGCTGGGGGGAAAGTAGGGTGGGGGGTGTCGATCCACTGTACGAGTGTCTAAACCCCATAGCATTATTTATCACTCATATTCAGAATGATAAATAATTACCTGAGACATTTCAAAATAAATTATCACAATTTACCGGATAAATTACTGATGCTCTCACGAGCCCGCACACTCCAAAGACAAAGATAGACTGTAGGGGCAAGTGCTGTTAGTGAGCACCTATTAAGGCTGGCATGGCACGGCACACAACGGAGTGGGTTACCAACAACCGCGCCCAGCTGCCTTTGTCTCCCTAGTGGCGACGTTCTACACACCGCACCAGGTTCTCATTTGAGGCTGAGTCGACCTAGGTGGAGGCCCAAGACCGGTGCAAGATAATCGTCACCGGTATTGGCCGTGAGCGGGGTTCGAACCTCGGGTTCGCCGGGTTCGTAGCGCAGTGCAGCGGCGCTGCACTGCGCTACGTCTCCCAACACCCCCACTCTTTGCGGGGGGAGAAGCAGGGAAGACATTAGTATTCAGCGGAGGGTGTGAAATTCCCCAACACGCCTACTCAGCATTACAGAGACGCGTTTGCAATTTGGGCGAGAGCCCTGATGTAGCGCCCGCTGCTACTTTACGCATTAATCTTGACAAACCTCAATCATCCATAAGCATGCCACACGCTAAACACCTCCTTTATTAAACACGGATTTAAATTCCCCCTCCCTCCCTCCCCTCCCCTCCCTCCTTCATCCTCACCCCCAAAAACACACAGAGTTGACGTTTTAAGTAAATCGCAGTCGTTGGCGTACGTTGTTCTAACCTGTGTGTATTCAGCGGACACGTTCCTCGACCGGCATCCACACTCCCATGTATAACGACGCCTCGCGTCTCACTACGTCGCCAAACGTTAAATACACTGCCATTGGATTGCTATTGGCAAGGATTGGCAAGGATGTTGGCTATTGTTTTTGCCAATGCCTCGACTGCAAATGCACCCCCCTCCCCCCGCGCGTCTACACGATGATGCAGTGAACGCGTAGACGCGCACGCACACGCGCGCACGCGTTATAATTCGCGATATAAAAATAATCATCGACGATGGCGATATTATTCATCGGTGCCGCCGTAGTTGGCACTCGTCCACCCTTAAAATGACATCGCCAACTCCACGCAATCCCGACTGCTGCAGGTGAGGAGCGAGGTTCCATCATGCCCCGTCCTCCCCACCCACCTCATTCCCATCATTATTCCACACGGCTCCCACTTTGCGTTCAAAGCGCAGCAACTCGCTAGTCAAGGGAGGGATTTCGCAACGGCACAGCGCCCACCGCCCCTGCGACATTTCGTCGCTTTTTAAATCCTTTATATTAAGTTCACTTGCTTGCTTGCTTGCGCGCTTACGAAAATCTTTCGGTCGTTTTTTAACCCACTTCCCGTGATCCAATCGAGCTGACATTTTGCACACAGACTCGTTGTGCGTGACAATTTATTTTCGTGAAAATTTTTTTCCAAAATTTTCAACATTTTAGGAATTTTTTTTTATATTTAATGACCAATTTCTTAATGGTGGCAGGCAATCATCTGACCCATAGGTAGCAGCCATCTCAAGCCAGAGGACGAGAGGACTCTAGCCGCCACGCATATAAAGGATTTATAGTGAAAAACTTTGTTTTTACGGGTTAATTTTTTTCCCTTCTTCTTCTCTTGTTTTTACATTGCACGCAGCTCGCAATGCCGATGCTATTGCCTCGCTTAAAAAAAAAACATACGCCCGATTTTTTGCCAGCGGTTGTGAAGCGTACGAAACGCGCCTTGTGCGATCATCGTCATCGTCGTCGTCACCACCACCACCGCCAACGTCATCGCCGTCGTTATCGTGGTCATCATTGTCACGGTGTCAATTTCTCATTGCGCAGAAATTTCAGTCGGAGGTGGCCGGGTTGCTCAGAAAGACGATGTTTTTCGTCAGAGGCACTAAGTAAGCATTGCCGAGTTACCTTGGTTTGAATCCAGGCCTCATCCACTCTGGATTAACCAAGTGTAGCGAGCCGATGATTCGCCTGACCACCAATGTCCGCAACACAGAGAATCATATACAATGTTTTTTTTTTACTTAATTATGCTTCTTTCAGCACATTCTTGGGATAGCATACAAGTGTGGATACGAGGCAATTGAGGGCACTGCAGCAGTAGGAGCAGGAATTACCACCCGGCTTCAAGACTGTCAACCGCAATGGGCCTGCGCTTAATCGCTTTCGAACAACACGCGGCCCGTGCGGCTATCTCCTTCACACGCGGAAAACGAAAGAGTCGCCCCCCCGCCTCCCCCCCCCATTGTGAACGCGAAGTGCAATCTGTTCATCACGCGGCCGACCGCTGCCCATGAAACACTTTACACTGGAGGCGTGACCGCTCTGCATCAAGCGAACTCGTGACGCCCTCGAAGGGCGCACCAAACTCGCTACAATGTCTCGTCAATTAATAATGGAGGCTTTTTGGGGGGGTTAGATCGCGTAAATATATAAATGTGTCCATATTCTTGGTTCTTTCGGTAAAGTCACGTAAATAGAAAATAAAAATAATAAAATTAATTTTAAATTAAAAGTAGTAAAAAGCAAAAAAAACCCACGACGTTTCTATCACAACAAGCGGTCTTCATCAAAGTCGTGGGTTTTTTGCTTTTGATTATTTTACATTTATTATTTTTAATAAACATTTTTTTTATACGTGACTTTACCGAAAGGACCAAGATTGTGAATTCCTGCAGTCACGAAAGTTTTAAGTCAAAATATAAATGTGTCGTTAAAACCCGCCACCACCCGACACAGCCAACTAGTAAGGGTTATCACGTGATCAGAACGTGCCAATTCGTCCCTAGTACAGCACACCAGTGTAGTGTATAGTGTAGTATACTAGTACAGTACACCGGTGTGTTGGAGAGCCAAGCTACAACATTTACAATCTGAGTACGACGTTTCGCCAGTAATTACAACTAGCTTCATCAGGCAACAGTCAGATTTGTGGAAAAGTCCACCTGTTTCGTTTCTTATATAGAGGCGTAGATGTGGTGACCACATTTCTGTGCTCTTGTGCAAAGTTGGGGGGATGGGCGATTAATGAGTCAACGTGAATTATTTTGGATGATATTGGTCGCGAAAGCCTACGTGTTAAACTGACCAACATCTCGTCAATTGCTCTTCGAATGCCATGCGAAAGAGAGACAGGTGCAGTTCTGCCGTGCCACCATCTTAGCCCTTCATCTGACACAGGGTGGTGCACTGCTCGCTGTGATAGTCTGTTTGTTACGACCACACGGCATGATGCCGATGGGACGATCGGAAAATAATTGTGGGGAAAACATTTTTTGGCATGAATAAAAATGAGTCTGTATCTTCATTACAGATGGCAAAGCCTACAGTAGTAAGGATTTGTCTTCGTGCTCAAGAATCAGGCTCTTAACGTCACCTTTGGATATCACAGGAAATGGGAGAAAGTAATAACAATCCCATTATGCATTCCCAATTCCAGATTACTCACACAATCCGAGTCATATTTCAGCATTTCGAAATCAGAGACGCGCTCGTGACCACATGTCAATGTACCCGCACGTCCTCTGTAAATATCGTTGGCTTAGAGCTCATGGTAAATTAGCGCACTCACCATGACAACCCTGTTAATGCAGCCTTTGGCCGCTATAAATTTCGACGTGATAAGCCATTTCGTTGAGCTATCATTTGTGACCAGGTGGCTTCTGAAAAAGACCTATAGAGCTCAGCGGGCCTTACCTGGTTCAATAAAAAAAATAGTTTTGTTTGAGTTTAAACATTCTTAAAGGCTCTCACATCGGTGTTAAGGAAGCCAAAAACACTTATGTTACTTTTCCAATTTAGCTACGAGTGCCCTACTATCCCCATTTACACAAAGAGGCAAGTTGCTCCTTTGCGTGTGTCATTTTTTGTGCCTCGGAATATCCTTATTTCAAGTTACATTTTTGTTGTTATAATGAATGAATTAATATCTTGAGTATTCATAATAGAGGTTTTGGGGGTGGGGGTTAGATCGCGTAAATATGAATGTGTCGTTAAACCCGACACAGTCAATTAACAAAAAAAATATTCGTCTGATCTTGAGTTTTTCCTTAAATCTCCTACACCTCTCCACCCCCTCCTCTCCCTCTCACCCCCACTGCACCCCCCTCCCTCCTGCCCCTCCCTCCTGCCCCACGAAAAATGAAGTCCTCTTAAACACATTAGCAGCTTATTCACTGTCGAGCACTGTCAGTAGGCAGAGAGAAGTTTTCACGTCGCGACCGCCCTCACGTGAACGGAGCACCACCTCTCAGAAGGCGTTTCCCACCGTAAACGAACTCGTTTGCGTGTACCAGACCACCTGCGTGCAATCGAGCCCTAAGTGCATGAAATGTCAGCGATTGTTATTCGCACGTTTTCATTGAGCCCCGTTGACTCCAGGGATCCCCATTTACCATTGTCTGACGCAGGCATCATTCTTAATCTCATCCACTCCCTGCCCATCTTCTAAAGGGCACAGCAGTCTGTCCATTAGCGCCAAGGTGATAGAGTGCAATGGCTTGCAGAGTGCCTTTTTTTTGTGTGTCACGGTGACCGCGTGGGCCGGTTTATTATGGAGGTGCAGAGGTTCGCGAGGGACGCCTGAGCCCACGTGCCCAGAGCCCTGGCAGCGTTGCCCCAGCACTGGATGCACTGGTGCTAGTGCTGGCCAATTGGGCGCAACAACGCAATACATTTTGAAATGACGTCCACAGGGAGACAACGGGACGCACAGTTATAGAGATGGAGTGAGATGAGAGATGCAGACGAAATAGAGATGAGAAAGATTAATTTACTTTTTGTTATTTTCATTTTAGTGTTAGTATTATTTTTATTTGACGGCACACCTGTATGCCACGTGAATCTGCTGCCCTTTGAGCTGCTCAGGGCCCTATGCGGCCGTCCATAAATGACGTCACGCACCTAGAGGGGGGGGGGTCAGATTTTTGTGACGACGTGTGACGAGGAGGGAGGGGGGGTTGAGAAATGTGACGTCACATCAAAATGCGCAACTTTAAATAAATATAGAATTGTTATAACAACACGAATTATTATAACAACACTCCTACAACATCAGAGTGCAGCGCCACGTTAAATACGCACTACAACGACAATAGTTTAAAGTGATTTGAAGCTTGTTTTATTTTCAAAATGGAAATATGGTTTTGAGGGGGGGGGGGGTCTGACTTTTTGTGACGCCGTGTGACGAGGGGGGGGGGGGTCAAAAATCGTCCAAAATCGCGTGACGTCATTTATGGACGGTCCCCTAGGTGTGTGCTTGGTTTGTTTACCGCCACTATGTGCAGTCGTCAGGCGCAGGGCTTGCCATAAGCGGTAAATTTAGCGAGTGGGAGCAGAGGAGAAATAATAAAGATGATGCCAATTGCAATGGATCCTGGGTCCATATGTCACCTGGAATATATAAATGTCTTCCACCATTCACAATCCACCCTTTTAAAAATCACCGCATCGCTCAAGGGGAAGAATATGGAATAAACGTACTTAACTAAAGCAAATACATCTATTTTGCATATTTTATTTTTTTCATTATCTTATTATCAGCATATGTATATACGTAGAAAAAAATAAAAATGATAAAGTTAATATGTATATCACAACAATAATGGCAATTCGTTACTCGGAAAAGCCTCACTGAGTCTGAATAAAAATGCATTCAGCAGGGTCCTGCATTGGTTGATGTGGCCAATTCCGTATATGAGCATTTGGATTCACGTGCGAAAATCCATGCACACAAGGGGGATGACACACAGCACTGTCACCTCACAGCCCCCTTCCTCCAACGCCTGGCAAGCCATAGCAAGCACCCATCCAAGTCCTAACCAGGCTCCACCCGGCTTAGCTTCCAAAGCCCGAGGAGATCCGGGCAAAATAAATTCTACCTTTGCAAGACCGTGAGGGTTGGTGACTACGTAGAGGGACCTTAATCCAGAAGTGGATTGACCATGGCTTTTGAGGAGGATGAGGAGGATGATGATGATGGTGATTAAATAAGCAAATACAATGTTGCATTTCTTCTGTGTTTTTTTTTATTTTCTCAAGAAGGCAAATCTATCTTGTTTTTGTGCTAACCCAAATCAGAGCCCCACTCACACTGCCTGATTTCCGGGGTAGAACGTTAAGGAGTGCAATTCTGTGTGGACTCAATTGCCCATTCATTAGCCTTGTCACTCTTGGTTCCAAGAGATTTAGCAGTAAAACCAAGTAGTTGTGATGCTTTGTAGTTGCAGAGTCAAGTGACAATTCATTGATGGTTCATTGGCCACCCACTTTCATACTACCTGCTTATCATAAGCAATTACATTTTAATTACGTGAAATAACCGGATATTGTTATTATCATTGCTTTATTATACGAAAAAAACACGCAACATAATGCATCAAACATAATTTCCTATTACTCTTGGTCATAATGTTTCCAAATATAAACAGGAGTGGCATGTTGTGTCCCCACGCACACAAACTTTAAGATAGTCACATTAAGATGTTTTCTTGTTCATGTTTTTGTTTTTTGTTTGTTGCGGTTGCACCCGATTCAAGAGCCGAATGGCTCACAGGGCTATACCTAATAAATGAACTTTGAACTTTACTAATATGGATGTGCTTTAGCTATCTAGACCAATATTATCCAGGAGCATTTGCTTTTTCAAGCAAACCCTAGACCGGTTTTGATATTCTGGGTTTCATCAGCAGTCAGACTCATTAAACAAATGCTGCTGGGTTGCCAGATGTTACCATTGCTGTAGAGGCACTATATATAATTCAGAATATATATTTTTTCGCTGTATAAATATTCGGCTATATGCACATTACCCTTGTTGTGATGTGGCATTGTATATTCCTGATTAATTATATTGCTGCTTAGTTTCAATACTTTAACGTTAAAAAAATAAAATTGCGTAGAAATAAATCTCGTTATTCTATTATATCCATGGTTACTAATGCAATTTTACTTTAAGATAAAGAAGGGAACACATATCGTGTGTTTGCATGCGTATGTACAGGAGGGCATATGGGTTTATGATTATGAACATAATTGTCAGTCCTTTGTCAATCCACAGCTGGATCAAGGCTTCTTTCACACATTGTCAGCCTTCGGGGTTGTTTGACCATGCTTCAACACATTCGGCCACGAGTGAGTCGTGACATAGCCAACACGTTGGCACGTAGCATAGCATCAACAAGGTTCGATTATTGCAACTAGCTACTCTACGAGACGTCTGGCAAAAAGCAGTAGCAAGCTGCAGCGTGTGCAACATTTATTTGGGCGCGTGTCATGTCAGGTTCGGCAAGATCCGATCGTGTCCGTGCGGTGCTCGCAGAGCTGCATTGGTTTCCAGTTGCGGAACGAATACATGATAATAAGGTCGCACTCATTACACACAAAGTGTTTTCCACAAATGAACGACAATTCCTCGCTAATCTTGTCAAGAAGCATGAACCATCGCGCGAACTACGGTTATCCTCGCAGCAGCTCTTGGCTAACAATCGATCAGAGGCCACATCGCGTGGCTTTGAGATGCGCTTCTGCGGCCGTCTGGAACGCTCTTTTGAATCTAAATTGAAAACTAATTTCTCTAGAACTGCTTTTTGTGTTTGGTTTGTAGGCCCTTCCTATGCACCTCCGATGAGCACGGTGCGAACGAATTTCAACATACAAACAAACATGTACAGCCAGCATGATACAGTAAGGCCAAAATACCATCCATTACGCAATCTCGCAATTTAATTTGCATGTAAAATTTCTGAATTATTTGACACAGCAGGTGTGAGCAATTGTGGCAACAAAGGTGAACATGAAATAAATAAAATTACATATGTATCCGTAGTCTGCAAAGGACAACCCCTAAGTGTAAATGTCAGACCTTTGGCAAGGTCTTTCAGAGACAGGAATGTGACATTTTGAGGTCAAAAGAACGGCTGTCCTCAGATGCTTCACACTCGATGGAAGTGTTTCAGGACGGGATGTACTCTCACCGCAATTGCAGGGCTGCACCTCTTGCATTTTTTAAAAAAAAAAATTCCCGAGGTGGTGAGGCTACACAATAGACATGGAGCATTGATTTTTTCTCTGCTGCTCCGCGCATAACAAATAGGCCAGGCCGACCAGCGTTATTCACACGTGTCGGTGTGCGCTGCGGAGAGATTGCTCTGGGCGTCTCATCATTTTATTATCATCATTCTTTGCGCGTCCGCCTCTTCCCTTCAGCCTTATCGCGCAGCTGAGTGAGCGGGGGGACCAGCTTTTGCGATCTGAACTCTGCCACCTTTCTGGAGCAAATTGGAAGTCAAGGGGATAATCAGAGAGCTGGTGTTGGTGGTGGTGATGGTGGTGGTGGTGGTGATGGTGGTGATGGTGGTGGTGGTGGTGATGGTGGTGGTGGTGGTGGTGGTGATGGTGGTGGTGGTGATGGTGGTGGTGGTGGTGATGTGGGTGGTGGTGATGGTGGTGGTGATGGTGGTGGTGGTGATGGTGTTCGGCCGGATCGAGGGGGCTAAACGGGCGCGGCACGGGCTAGAGAAGAGATGGAGTGATGTGGTTCAGGAGGACGTGGAGCTGAGTGGACTTGCCGATGACTGGTACCAGCGGTGTCAAGATCGGCCTCTGTGGAGGAGGCTCGTGAAGGACGCTACTGGGCAGTTGGAGGCAGTCGCCCTCCAACAACAACAGAGGGCGGAGGAGCGACGCTCACAACAACGAGCGGAGCGCCGGGTGGCTAAAGCACAGCAAGTTGGTACAGTAGGGGACACAGGTGGTGCATCAGCCAGTCATCTCGGTCATCTCGGTCAGTCGACCCGTGGCACCTGGGTCTGCCCCGTGACCTCCTGCCAGCGGGCGTTCGACACTTCACGTGGCCTCAAGGTGCACATGGCCTGGCACAAAGGTCGTGGTGACGTCACCGCCACTTAGTGGCGAATGGCGGTTGTTGTTGTTGATGGTGGTGGTGGTGATGTGGGTGGTGGTGATGGTGGTGGTGATGGTGGTGGTGGTGATGTGGGTGGTGGTGGTGGTGGTGGTGGTGATGGTGGTGGTGGTGGTGGTGATGGTGGTGGTGATGGTGGTGGTGGTGATGGCGGTGGTCGTGATGGTGGTGATGTGGGTGGTGGTGGTGGTGATGGTGGTGGTGATGGTGGTGTTGGTGGTGGTGATGGTGGTGGTGGTGATGGTGGTAGTGATGGTGGTGGTGGTGATGGTGGTGATGGTGGTGGTGATGGTGGTGGTGTGGGTGGTGGTGGTGATGTGGGTGGTGATGGTGGTGGTGGTGGTGATGGTGGTGATGTGGGTGGTGGTGGTGGTGGTGATGTGGGTGGTGGTGGTGGTGGTGGTGGTGGTGATGGTGGTGGTGGTGATGGTGGTGGTGGTGGTGGTGATGGTGGTGGTGGTGATGGTGGTGTTGGTGGTGGTGATGGTGGTGGTGGTGATGGTGGTGGTGGTGGTGATGGTGGTGGTGGTGATGGTGGTGGTGGTGATGGTGGTGGTGATGGTAGTGGTGTGGGTGGTGGTGGTGATGTGGGTGGTGATGGTGGTGGTGGTGGTGGTGGTGGTGGTGGTGATGGTGGTGATGTGGGTGGTGGTGGTGGTGATGTGGGTGGTGGTGGTGGTGATGGTGGTGGTGGTGGTGATGATGGTGGTGGTGGTGGTGGTGATGGTGGTGGTGATGGTGGTGATGGTGAATTGGCAAACAGAACCCGTCTCCACCACAGCCACCAGTCTGCCCATTTAATTGGCACAGCATCAAGGAGAAGAGTTTCCCAAGAAGATGGCACCTGCAAAGTGGCGATTACGCAGAAGATCTGGCACCGGGTGGCCGTGTGTTTTGCCATGAGATTCATATGGAGACTGTGAGTCACACTCTCAGATGCCACACTCAGTTGCTGTAACTATGCCCTACGCCTCCTTGATTCAAACGAATGTGTCTAAAATCTAGACCTCCAAAGTAACCGGAGCGTTAGTACACACACACACAGTGTTTCTTGTTCACCAATTTTAGTTGTTATTTCAGACGCGTCGAAGTGTTGTTTTTCAGCACAGAAGTGTGTCACACAGGCCGCAGTTTGTATTTGCACGTTTCAAACCGAACGATCCAATTTCATTGGACCGGGATACTGCACGTTCCTGGAACCAAATTTAGACAACGGAAACCGAACAAACGAGGCAACTTCTTGGTTCTTTCGGTAAAGTCACGTAGAATGGAAATAATAAAATAATAAAAATAAAACATAATAAAGAAGACAGAGTCAGACTCTGTCTTCTCGACAGACCTGTTCTTCACCTGAGGACGGCTGCTTGCGTTGTGGCCGAAACGTCGTGAGAATTATGTTATTATGTCTTATTTTATTATTTTATTATTTCCATTCTACGTGGCTTCACCGAAAGAACCAAGAAGATGAATCCCTGCAGTCACGAAAGCTTTAAATCGAAATATGGCTCTTTCCATTTACACCATTTTGCATCTCACTCTGGCTCCGCATATAAACATCCTGTTTCAAACAAGACAAAGAGAAAAAGCGCCAGTATAGCCTTAACAGATTGTAAGGGCAAGTGCTGTTCGCGAGCAGCTATTAAGGCCGCTATGGAACACGATGGGGACGGTGGCCAGCACCACGCGCGGCCTCCTTTGTCTCCCCAGTGGCGATGTTTACTACACACCGCACCAGGTACTCATTGGAGGCCGAGTCGACCTAGGGGAAGCCCAGGACCGGTTCAGATCATCGTCACCGGCGTTGGCAGTGAGGGGGAATCGAACTCGCGTTCCCGGGGGGGGGGGGGGTTGGGGATGGAGGGTACGTCGCGGAGCGCGCTAACCGCTGCGCCACCGCTCCCCATTCCGTCCCAGAAGACGCACGCCACGTGCCCTTCCCCGGCGCCACGAGAGGCGACGCAGCCTCAAGGCGGACCCCGCAGTCTCGAGCCGCTCTGGGGCAGGCCACGTGAACGCGCGCGGCACACGCAACGCTCACAACGCACGCTCGCTCGCTCGCTCGGCGGTGTGAACGCCTCTATCTGGAGGGGAGAGAGAGAGAAGGAAAAAAAGCCTACGGGCTGTCGATCGACGTTGAGACGCACACACACACACAGCGTGTGTACGTGTCACGCGCCTTACGATTTATTTATTTATTACCAGGGATGTCCCAGTCATCCTCCAAGTGTCGCTGTGAAGATTAGGAGCATTTGGACGCATCTATCGCATGTGTGTGTCCGTACGTCTCCGCAAGCACTGACAAGAAGGACGCGCCGGTTGAAGCACATTTTCTTCGTTGGTTCATCTGCCGAAAGATAAGCTGGGAGAAGATATTTATACAAAATGTTATCGTCTTTTTAGTTTTCTTCACGGTTTTTCCCCTCTCTGAAAGCTGGGCATGCCTTCGGACAGCTATGACAAAGACAGCCTCGATCAGTTTATTTAATTTTATTAAGGACGTATTTATTTTTTCACTCTTTGTGATGATAAAATGACTCCGCTTAAGTAGCCAATTACTTTCTCTTGCACGGCTCAAGCTCACGTTACCCAGGGTAAGTGACCTTCTCATCGATTTCATTTTTTTTGTTGCATGAAATGTGTCCAAATACAAAATAATAATTTGAATAAGGACTTAAAGCTTTCGTGACGGCAGGAATAAATTTTCTTGTATATTATTCTTGAGTCTGTCGGTAAAATATATTAACCTATCTACGTGACTTTACCGAAAGACCCAAGAATAAAATATACATTTGAATAAGGTTTCCCTGGAAAAGACTGATAATTAAAATATATTCGTTTTTTTTAAGCAATGCAACAACCAAGTATACAATTTAAACTAGACACGTTGGAAACCCACCCTGCGTATTTCAGACGCACATTTCGTCTAATGCGTTTCTGTCACGCGAGGGAGGGAGGGAGGAGGGGGGGGCGGTCGATTCATTTCCGATCACCGCCTCCATCGTCCTGATTGTCGGATTGTCACTGCCGTGGACAGTTGGCAAACGCGCTCCGTAGAGGCAAACTTATTTTAGGCAAAACAACACACACCCGCTGAATAATATTTCTGCACGCACAAAACAAAAAAAACTTCTAGCATCCAAGCAAGCGCGGGCTCATTCGCCATAGCAGCGATGCGCGTGTGCAACTCCCACCCACCCACCCCCTCCATCCTCCTCCACCCACCCCCCTGGGTAATTTTTGTATTGGTCGCGGCGATGAAGCCCAAAGTGGGAAGCTTCGGTTCGTGATTCGCGCGGTAACGGACAGCGGCGCTCCCAGCAGCAGCAGCAGCAACAACAACAACAAGCTCGCCAGTCCGGTGCATTCTCGAGCGCGGCCGTCAGCCACACTCGCAAGGTTATCGCACAGAGGACAAAACTAGTAACGTTGCAGCTCCGATGTTCCAATAACTCTGCAGGTAAGTGTCGTGTGCGTGTGTGCGTGTGTGTGCGCGCGTATCCCTCCGTTCCTCATTTCTGTATTGATCTGGTAACCCGCTGTTCTGCAGATGCGTTTAGAATGCTTAAAAGGAAGGGAATTGAATTTGGTTTAAGTAATTAGCTCGAGGCTGTGCTTCCTGCAGCGACAGAAGAGGCTTTTTCAAATGTCATTCAATTTCGCTGCAGAGCCGCCTTGTTACATAAACACACACACACACAAGTTAGAAAAAAAACTAATAACTACGGCATAGTTGATTAATAATTAGGGTCATGAAATGCATCTGGATTTTGCTTTTCTTTCAAAGCAAGAGCTTCATTGCAAATAAGCACATTCGATTGCTTTGTCTTTTCTCTGGAATGTATTGAATGCATATGAAGCCAGACTGCCCTCCGTCTCATACATGCTAACATGGCAATTTAATGTGCACATTCGTTTTCTAAAGTCATTGACAAAGCAGGGGAGAGAAATTGTGGCAGCAAAGATGAACATGAAATATATAAACTTCCATATGTATCCGTCGTCCGCAAAGGACAACCCCTATTGGCATAAATGTCAGACCTTTGGCAAGGTCTTTTGAGACAGGAATGTGACATTTTGAGGTCAAAAGGCTGTCCTCAGATGCTTCACCCTCGCTGGAAGTGTTCAAGGACGAGATGCATTCTTGCCGAGTGTTCGACGTTAAATTGTGATCAATACCGCCCGATCAATAATGGAGAGTTGGGTGGTTGCTTCAAGCAAGTGCATTAATTAAACACCCAAAGCAAATGCTGATTGTTAAAAAGTCATATATATTTTTTAAATATCCATTTTTCACAGTGTCAACGAGGTGAATTAAACCCCTTATCTTTCACGAAACTAAAGGGAAAATAGCATTGCCACACTGTGAATAGAAAACGCTTGTTTGTGTTGGCCGGGTAAAATGTGTATATATATATCTCTCTTTTTTATTAACCTGTCATCGTTGTTTTCTGGGGGAAAAAATACGAGTTGGATTTGCACGCCTCAACCTAGTGGGTGGGATAGAAAAAACACTTGTTTGGTCTCTTCGTGAAATTTCAAGACGTGCGCGGATGTCATCGATGCGGCGTTATTGCTTTTGTAATGCGTCTTGGCACAGAGGTGCCAATACTCACGGCTCTTTCATTGGCCGCTGCATCGAATTTACCGATCCATGTCATAGTAACGAGGTGAATAATTGTTTGGTTCATATTTCTGTCATATTTAAGACGTAAATTCAAGGCGCGAATGAAGCTTCACTCGACGGGATAACATGAGCACCACGATGTGTGGAAGAGACGTCGTCGTTGTGCTATGGAAAGACTTGTCCCCGCCATAGGAATGAGGAATGTCCCCCACTGGCTCGGGGATGTAAACAGGAGATGGACACTGCCTCGTGCTAAATTGAGCTGGAAATCACAGAGCTTTGCACAACGGTACTTACGGACCTTTAAATTAATTTACAGGACAGTCCTTTGTCGATCCACTGCTAGATCAAGACCTGCCTCCTTACAGACAAATTGGTCAGTTGGGTTATTTGGTCAATCTTCATCACGACTGCTCGCTGCGCGTTTAATGAAGGAAGGGGGTGGGGGGGGGTGGTATTGCACAACTGCTGCACCCAAACGCAGAACAAACATTGAGCGGTGTCACTCGCTGCTGCAGCCCTTGCACCTTCAAAGTGTGGCAGCATGGGTGCATGCGAGAGGACTTCCAGCGGTGCGCGTTTTACATGTTTACCGAGTTGCAAGCAGCCAGGACGGGTGTGTGCGTATGTGTCGTGCCAGGTATTTGTTCGTCGTACTGCGAAGGCGCTTGTAAACTCCACACATCTGGGAGAGCTCTCTGTTGTTTTGCTTAATCGGGCATGCAACGGGGCAAAACGCTAAGTGAATTAAATAAAGGTAATCATAAAAACCCCTCAGGGTACGCGCTCTTAAGCTGTCCACCAAGGCGAAAAAGAAAAAGATCGTGTAGAACATGTAACAATAAAACGCATTCTGCTCAAATGGGCATTGAGGTGGTGCTCATATGCCCTTTACAGCCATGACCCAGTGGTGTAAATTCTATATTTTTATGGTGGGAGGGAGGCCTTTCCATTGGACAACCACTGTTGACTTCCCCACAAAGTGGTACTTCATTTCTCGAACCCCAGAGAGATGATGGGCCGAGTCTACCAAATGAGCCATCTGTTCAGCTCCAAAATACAACCATATATAAATAATGTTAACTCCAAATGTAGCCTTTAAATCACATCGATGTGTTTGACGCGCGGATTGCAAGTCAAACGCCGGGTCGTGTGTCAATGCCACGTCACGGCGTTGAAAAAAAAATGCGTTATTCTATTATATCCATGGTTACAAATGCAATTTTACTTTAAGATCGCACACACTTGGAAGGGGAAGAATTCGGGTTGGCATCGTGCATCTTGAGTCTCACCGGCGAGCGCATAAGGAAGCCAATCGAGTGCTCTGCAGCTCACTACCACCCACCCACCCACGGATCCATCGCGCCCAAGACCTCCCGCCCCACCTACGGCAGAGTCTGTGCATCTTGCATTTTGGGCCCTTCAGTCATCTCAGAACACACGGTGCCACGGTGGAAGGAAGTCGACCCTTGATCAGCCAGAGACTGCCAAAGGGAGGAGATGTGACATTGTTGATAAATAATACAGCAAAGATTCCGAACCGGAGTGGCATTTTCCAGACAGGCTTTCGTCGCTCGCACCTTTTAATCGGTTTGAGAAAAAATGTCGTATCGCTTTCCCCATTGATTGTCCATAAAACGCGTGTCGCCGTTACACAGGGGCTCGGTAATGCACATTGACGGGGGTCTATTTCATACAAGCGCCGTTAGGTAGAGAGCGAGCACACGGGCGCTTCGTAAAAAAATGGGCCCAAGTTACGCGGCGCCTCGAAACACAATCAACTCTTGCCACGTGACAAGATCACAAACTCGGCATACTTTCACGAAACGCTTCGTTAAGTATTCTTGGGTTTTTTCGGTAAAGTCACGTAGGTAAAAAATAAAAATTAATAAAAGTAAAATAAAACATAAAATAAAAATTACGACGTTTCGGAGGCAACACAAGCTTCCGTCTTCAGGTGGAACAGTCACAGCACGATAGCTTGTGTTGCCTCCGAAACGTCGTGATTTTTTTTTACTTTTATTAATTTAAATTTTTTACCTACGTGACTTTACCGAAAAAACCTAAGAATATGAATCCTTGTAGTCACGAAAGCTTCAAATCTAGAATCGCTTCGTTAAGGTTGTCAGGGCACAACGAAACGCCGCAAATGTTAATGGTTTTGGATGCTCTGGGGTTAGTTTGGTTTGGGTTGGTCACGGGACGAGCAAAGGTAATATCTCTGCACGGAGAAGGGGTGCACAACATTGTCTGCGCTCGAGTGAAATTCAGGTTAATAAATTGTTCGCTTGAAGGTGTAATTACCGGGGGCGATGATGCAGCAGCCGCTAAGGGCAGCATCGTAAAACTAAACCTGAAGAGCGTACACTGTAACCTAATCAGAATGCGTCGCACATCTCCGCAATTTCACATTTATTTTCCCCATGCAAACGCTCATCAAGTCTTTGATTTAAACAAAAAAAAAATCAGGAGGGTCCTGCATCGGGATGTTTGCTCATTTCAATGAATGAGAATTTGGCGCAAAGGAGAAAAGTTGAGAACCCAGAAAAAAAATCCACGCATACGAAGGAACCACACTCAAAAGTCCGCAGAGATAGATTCAGTCCAGTGACACAACCATTCCAGTGAATGGACCAAACCTATTGCTGTGCTGCCATCTCCTGGCAACTCACAGATTGTTGCCTACAACACCTGGTATGCACTGGCGGTCACCCATCCAAGGACTTACCACGCTCAAACCCCTCCCTTAGCTTACGAAATCCAGCGACGATCGGACACGTGGAGGGAGATTTGGTTGCCGACATAATTAGCCCTTTAACTGCATCACCTCCTAAATAATGACCTGTCAGAAAAAACAAATAACCCCCAGAGGCAGGGCCATCCATAAGGGGGGTGCGGGGCCTGGGGCAAACCCCACTGTGTGTGCCCCCCCCACCCCGACGCCTTTAAACTAAACCGGAAGTACTACATCAGACACCGTCCCCCAAAGCGCGGGGCCCGAGGCAGTCTTCCCGTTTCGACGTACCCCGAGGGACGGCTCTTCCGAGAGGCATCAAATGAAGTGGATAATTTTCACGTCTTCATTAAGCCTCAAGATTGTTATGAACTCAACAAGAAAAAAAAAAAGCCATATGCTATTTACTCTAATTCTAGACGCGCATTTGCGACCACGTGTTCAGTGAAATGCATTATCTGGATTGCATTTCAAGGACTTAATTTTGTTGAAAAGAGAGTCATCCCGTAGTCATTAATCAATATATCAGAAGCCACTGCGCTGGCAAACAAAGCGTGCGAGTGTGGCTTTTCCCTTATTTCATTAACCGTAACCGTTCTATTTATAGGCCAGCTCGCAATGCCGCCGTGTGTACTTGTAAGCCGTATGTGTTCTGCACATTGGCAAGAAGCCCGTGAAAATCGGACGACAAATCGACCAAAAGTTGTTCCAAGAGCTGAAATTTGAAAGAGAAGGAGAGAATAAAGGCAACGTTAAGCTAATCGCTCCGCAAAAACACACACACGCGCGACCGAACCGTTCCAACGATGCCATCGGTAAAGAGTCCATAACAGCAGTGACAGATATCCCATGGCGAAATTATACAAACCTGAAAAAAGTCCTGCCAATGCCTTTGTCACGCTGTGCTTACTGGATCACAACCACAGCCTCTCTAACCAGTTGCTTGCTACGCCCATTCATTTTGTATGTATTAAATTATTCCTTGTATCAACACATAAGCAACGCGCCGAGGCTGTATCGTTGTTTTTTTCCTTCTGTTCTATAAGCGTCAGAGGGCGGCGGGGGGGGGGTGGATGCTCTCAGAGAGCAGCCACGCGTTTGGGATACAGCGCCATGTCAGTGTCCTCAATGTCACGCCAAGGTCGCAGGCCAGACACCCGCTATTTACGGTGCCTCCTCTCTCTCGCACTCACCACACACACACGCATGCACACTCATGCAACAGGGACGTGGGTGGTGGTGGTGGCGAAACGCGTGGGAGGCTGAAATCTGCTTGCGCGCACAGCACACACGTCGACAAAACCCACGTTGTAATTTGCAAATTAAGATTCTGGGTGTGTGAGAACCGGCAGGGAAACCATCAAGTAACCCCCCACCACCCCCCACCGCTTGCAACACTACCCACAAGCCCCGGGAGCCGCCTCGCCTCTCTCTCTCTCCTCTGTGCGACACGTCCGACTTCCCCGTGCAGTTTTAATTAGCAAGATGGGATAGGGAGGAGTGTGCGCGCGGGCGTTAGGCCTCCTTGCGGCTACGCAGCCAGCGATCCGTAACGCTTGCCCACGTGCTTGCCCTAAAGTGAATCGGAGACTCATCCCACAAGCCCCCGTCGTCTGTGATTACTGTGCGCGGCGTGGTCGCGACACATCGAGCGACGCGTCTTGGCACGCGGCCGATGCCAAGACGCGTCGGTGCAAAATGCTGGTGCCACGACGTCGTTGTGGGTGCCACGATGTTGTTGTGGGTGCCACGACGTCGTTGTGGGTGCCACGACGTCGTTGTGGGTGCCACGACGTCGTTGTGGGTGCCACGACGTCGTTGTGGGTGCCATTTGGGCAGCAGCCGGTGGCCCCATTTCACACGGTCCTCAAACTCATCGCCGCCGAGGTGGAACCACCACAAATGACGCACCGCAGGCGCTCCTCCAGAAGCTCTTCAAGATGCCCTCTTGCCGGCAATTGTGCACCACCACACCCCCCGGCTGGAACGAGCTACGCGGATTTGCGACGCGCACCTGTGGCTGATTAATCCATAACGAGAGGTGCAAATGCAACGTCGGGGGGTTAATTCCCTTTTTCACAACCATCAATGGACTGCGGCTGGGAATATCGTGCGCACTTCGCACGAGAACGTGAACCAGTCGAATGCCATGATAGGTTTTTTCCTCCTGGTGTTCCGACCTCGAGGCGTGAATCTTGAATACCGTATCTGTATGCGCCTTCCCACCTCCCCCCTGACGCTTATAGAATGAAAAAAAAACGACACAGCCTCTGCGCCATACTCGAATAATTAATGCTGAAAGGTATCCATTCAAACTTAAATAATTTAATACCTTTATTCAACATCAAGATTCAAGATGTTCGCGAATTTGACCACAATGCAATTCGCTATAATTCTAAATGTGCATCAACGACCTCGCGTGCAGCTTAGCGCATTCACTGCGACAACTTCACTTTCATGGCACTGCCTGCGTCTGCGTGTGGATGTCTAACCACGAACAGCGTTCTCCCGTGGGCAGTCGCGCGATTCTGAGCGTGCATCGTTAAGAAGCTGTACAGACACAGCGGTCACGTCCGTCAAAGTAGAAAAATAAAGTCCTTGAGCCTGAACTTTATACTGGTAGGAACCTCCTGGTTACACCAGCCCACAGGGGATTATTGCGTCCGTCGTGCAGGGAGGAGCTGGGTGGGGAGGGAGGGGCTAGGTGCGGAGGGTGGGGCTGGGTTGGGAGGGGAGGGTGGGGCTGGGTGGGGAGGGGCTGGTCACCCCGTGGTGCCCTTATAAAACTCAACGTTAAACCTACTCACGCGGCTTGTGCCCGCCCTCACAGTCGGGCATATTTGCGGAATACACCACGCCGCCGTTGACCCTGGCCATTGACCGAGCAACCCAACGTTCCTACCAGCTCCCTCCGCAGGAATGTGTAATCGAGGCAGGGAGTCGAGAACACAGACTGCTGGGGGAGTGGAATTCCTGAATGTGGGGACAGCAGAGGAGAATAGGCGACATCGTACGGAGCGAAAGTGGACCGGGAGCTTCACGAGAAAACGTCGGTTGCTGAAGCGTAGAATGTGGTAGAGTGGAAGGGAGTAGAGTGAGACGAGATGGAGTCGATAGCAGAGAGCGTGGAGGGGAATAGATTGAGATGAGAGAGAGAGAGGTGGGAGGATGCGCAGAAGGGAATAGAGTGAGACGAGAGGGGAGAGTTGGGAGAGTGTGTGGAGGGGAGTAGAGTGATCCGAGATGGAATAGATATGAGACAGCGTGGAGGGGAATAGATTAAGATGAGAGGGGAGAGGTAGGTTGGGAGAGTGTGTCGAGGGGAGTAGAATGATTCGTGCCTGTAGTGCAGTTAGGTGGGTGGGGGGTTTCCATGCTCCATAATTGCACCGGGAATGGCTCGGTCTAGACCTGGCATGAGCACGCGACCCACACACATGACACACACACGACAGACACACACGCGGCACACACACGACGTACACACGACACACACACGAGACACACACCACACACACGACACACACACATCACATACACACACCACACACACACACACCACACACACACGACACACACACACCACACACACGGCAGTGTCCCAGGCGGACTCCAACCCACAGTCGTTCCCTTTCTCAAAATATTCTGGGCACCGTCAAATAATTGTTTGACAGGCCACATGTTATTTCTTTTTGTCAACCATTCCACGGCGAACATTTCGAGTTCACAATTAAAGCTATATATACACACACTCGTACTTTAGCAGTTACTCCTCAATCATGCAATCAAATCGCTTTTAAGAAAAAAAATATCCAGCCGTTGCAGTGTTATACCCTGACATCCAAACTTTCTTCGGAGAGCGTCGCTGCATCGAATAACAGGGGGGGGTGGCGTTCTTTTAAAACTCTTGGATATTTTGTAACAGCAAAGCCTTGGGGTACGGCTTTTCTAGCGGATTTATTTCCCCACGATCCTGATTCCCGAGTAGATGCTCTGGTAGCCGACCCGACTCGCACGACGTGACCAGCAGTCGTCCCTCTCGCTCGCTCGCTCGCCACACCGTTGACTCCTCTGTCACTTCCGTGCCGATGGTGGCAAGGGCTTCTCCTCGCACAGAGAGTGAAGCCTCGCTCGTTCCAATTGCGTCAGTTATTAATCAGCGAACATGCCTCACAACCCGCCCGATTGTCATCACAACTTCCTCTTTGGAAGCAACCGAAATCACTTTAGACATTTTTTTTGTTGCTCTCAGTTGTTGCCGATTCCCATCTTCATTCCCCCCCCCCACCTCATTAGCTGATAATTCAGGCGCCTCGTGCTTCGTCGCGAGATAAGGCGCCAATGATTTGCCTCTTGAGCGAGTGGATGGGGAATCTGGCCAATGCAAGCTGCAGCTGCAATGTTGAGAGGGACACTTGTGAGGAGTAGGAGGGAGGCATCTTTTTCTTAATTTCGCACATCAGGCGACGCTCATCGATTGTCTGTCAACAACAGAGCGGCGTTTGCAGGCTTGCCAAACCGCCACCTTCATAAGCAATTAGCTCCGTAACAATTCCCTCCCATCAACTGCACGTCATCGCTCCCCGAGCAAGTTTGATGAAGAGTCACGATTCAGTATCGCGCGATTCAATTGTGCGGATAGATTTAGCTCGTCGTTTCGATTTCACTCCGTCGTTTCTATCGTTTCCACGACGATTAGTCTCCTCGGTGCAGTCGCGTTCTTCCCCATTAGCCGAGCTGTAACACTTATAATGTGAAATTATTACAAGCAAAGCGTCACCAACAGCCATCGTCGAGATCAAGGCCTCTCTGTGCCGTTGCTTTCCCAACAAGGCCCCGTGATGCCACAGTCCATGACATTTCATGCGCATGAACTATCCTCATCGCTCCATCTCGGCAGCGGGCGATCGCCCTGTTGGTTGTGCTCCTGCCTTTGGCTGGAATTCCACTGCCAGCAGCAGACGCACCTTAACAACTTTGGCACCTCCCAGCTCAACCAGTATATATACAAGGACTGTTTTCTTGGAATTTCTCTCACTTGATACAGCTATCGTGCTGTGACGGTTCCATCTGAAGACGGAAGCTTGTGTTGCCTCCGAAACGTCGTGATTTTTTATTTTACTTTTATTAATTACATTTTTTACCTACGTGATTTTTCCGAAAAAAACTAAGAGTATTCCACGGCCAGTCTTGTCCGTCCGCTACCATCACTCCTCGCGATGTGTGCTGCACAAGCCCCGCTCCTTTTCCTTGACAGTCAACGTGATGATGTCTCATATCATTTGAGCTCATTCGCTGATCCACATGCCTCTCTTTCCCGACTGTCGTCGGTGTAATTCGAAGCACGCGTCATTTGCACGTAATGTTCATGCATTTAAAATTATATAGATTAACACATGGACGATTCAATGCATGTATCATGAGCATAAAACTAAATTTTAATTGATGAATCAATGTCCATTAAAAATCATCTATTTGGCCAAACCCGCTATGGACTGATTAATATATATGATAATTATTGGCCTCCAGCCAATTGGCTATGGAGATTGGCACTACGGCGTCTTTGTCTCTCATGATACGAATAATTATAATTACCATATGATTTCATGAGCGAATAGGTTAAACTGTGTAAATAGTCAGGGATGTTCTAAGTTGGCTCTCAAAACATCAACCATTCTTCTCAATATGACACTGTCGGCGGGAAAAAACCAAGATATATTTATTGTAATTGTTGAAATTCCATAAAGTTGGCCCACCTTGCCTCGAATATATTTACGCAATCCATGTTGTCATTTGCAGGGAATTGGTTCGGGAACATCAATATACAATTATATGTTCCTTACAAACACACATTATGGAGAGGCTGCACGTCTACATGTGAACAATGACCTTCTTCCTTCATAGAGTCGTCAATGTCCTTCCCTACTGCGGTAGACGGCACACTTTACGAACGACCCCCAGCATTACCAGCAAGTATTCCAAATACGCTAAGCGCCGAGCTATTCAGCTGTCACGGTGTGGCGCGGTTGAAAAAATGCTTTAAAGATTGCTGCGTCGGCTCTAACAAAGGGACGGCAATGAGGAGCCGCGCATCTCCTTCGGGTGCCCCTGAGCCCCCGACCTCCACTGCACTTCCCTCGGCTGCCCAACGGCAATCCCAGCGTCAGGCGGGCTTTCTGACAGTCGCTGCCAAACGACCAAAGAGGGAGCGTTTTCTTTTCTCCCCACCCCCTGCTCATTATTCAGCATTTCAAGCAAGGAAACCGGCTCCTGGTGCTTCCAGTCCACAGCATCCCCACCCTCACTCGGCGAGATGTTAACTACCTCGCCTGGTATACAGGAGGTCGTGGGTTCGATCCCAACACTGGCACCTGTATATTTGGAATTTGCATGTTCTTCCCGTGGTCACGTGGATTTTTCTCCGGGCCCTCCGGTTTTTCCCTTCACATTTAGAATCAACATGCGTTTAGAGTATTTGGCTCCTTGCTATACATTTCTACGTGATACGCCTCTTCGTTAAGCTATAATTTGTGGCCAGGTCGCTTCTGAAAAAGAGATATATAGCTCAGTGGGCCTTACCTGGTAAAATAACAAAAATATATTCTTGGTTCTTTCGGTAAAGTCACGTAGAAGGGAAGTAATAAAATAATAAAAATAAAACAATAAAACAATTCTCACGACGTTTCGGCCACAACGCAAGCAGCCGTCCTCAGGTGAAAACCAGGTCTGTCGAGGCGACAGCGTCTGAATGAAACAGCACACGTGCTTGGAGCATATATATATAAGCTGGGTTGGAAGGGGGGAAAAGGGCGCCTTGACAAAAGAATATGCATATTTTTATTATTGTATTACTTCCCTTCTACGTGACTTTACCGAAAGAACCAAGAAGATGAATCCCTGCAGTCACGAAAGCTTTCAATCGAAAAATAAAAACAATAGTTTATAGTTAACACGTGGCAGTTTACCTGTTCCCCCGGCATTCTGATGTCACCGCGCTAGTTCCCGCGAGCGGGAATTCTAATCTGCCTTGTACATCAGGACCGGTCAATCAATCCACCACGCTCGGACGAGCATTTGCTTCGCTCCGTCGCAAGTGGGAATGGCTCAGAGATTCTCGTTTGGCCGTCGCACAAATTACCGTGAGCCCCAGGGGATGACGTCATGCTTGCAGTGGTTAGCAGCCGCGCTCGACTCGCCAACCGAAAGGCTCACTGCGTCGATGCGATCTCCCGGCGTGGCAGCTGAAACGACGGTTGCAGGTTTTCTGAATTCCCCACGCCGCCTCTGTTCACCGGGCGGCATAAGTAGATAGGTTCGTCTTCTTGGTTCTTTCGGTAAAATCACGTAGAATGGAAATAATAAAATAATAAAAAATTTAAATAAAAACATAATAAAATAATTATTGCAGGGATTCATCTTATTGGTTCTTTCGGTAAAGTCACGTAGAATGGAAATAATAAAAAAATAAAAACATAATAAAATCATTATTTTATTATGTTTTTAGATTTTTTTTTATGTTTTTTTAAAAATAAAAACATAATAAAATAAATATTTTAATATGTTTTTATTTTTCATTATTTTATTATTTCCATTCTACGTGATTTTACCGAAAGAACCAAGAAGATGAATCCCTGCAGTCACGAAAGCTTTAAATCGAAATTTAGATAGGTTCGCTGCGGTCGGTTAATCGGCAGGTGCCGTGCGGTAGGGTAAAGCGTGGGCAAAGGCCCACCTCTTCCAAGATGTCTGGCCAGCATGGGAGGGTAGATCAAGTGACCTTTGGAGGGGCCCTCCTGAGCTCTCACTATTTTGAGACCCTGCAGTCAGCAGTGCCATGAGCATGCAATTGCAGGGCTGCACCTTTATCTTTTTCCCATCAATTTGGAGTGAGGCAAATTCATTCACAAAGTTTCAATATCTAGGTTTTCCCTGGGGGGGGGAGGGATTGGCCGTGCTTGTTGCCTTCCATTTGCTGAGCAAACGATGTTTTTCTCCAGTGGTAGACGTCTACAAGTCACGCATGACATTAATACAAATACAAATCCAATCTCTTATTAGAAAGAAAAGAGTAAATCCTTTGTTGCAAATGTCACAACAAAAAAGCTGCTCATACCGATAGGCCACCAAGACGTAAATGCCCAATTTGCATTTCAATCCAATCATCGGTCCCCGGGTGAGCCATGCACTGCGAACCGTGTCGCCCCCCCCCTCCCTCCGCTCCTCTTTGAATCGCCGATCGTTAAATTCTGCCACTGAGAGCGTGACTCCGGCCGCCACGGAAAGAAAGAATTGCCGCATTGACTTTCCGAGCGGAGGCCCAATTGAGTTGGTGAACACCGTAAATAAACTACAGGAGCTGCCGGCCCTCGCCCTCTCTCTCTCGTGCGCATCGTGCAAAAGCTCACGCGCAAAGGGGACCAGCATCCGTGACTTTACCGAAAAACCTAAGAATATGAATCCTTGCAGTCACGAAAGCTTCAAATCTAGAATCTTTCCCCCCGTCCGTGGAAGTTTAGCTCTGCCATTCGTGACGATGTGTGACGAGGGAGGGGGAGATTCAGAAATGTGACGTCACATCAAAAAGCAACTTTAAATAAATCCTTAATTAAATTGACTTTTTAATAAATGTTTTTCCTGCAACATCAGAGTGCAGCGGCACATTAAATACGCACTACAACGACAATAGTTTAACGCGATTTGAAGCATGTTTTATTTTTTGGGGGGAGGGGCAGAGCTTTGTGACGTCATATTTGAGGGGGGGGGTCTGACTTTTTGTGACGCCGTTGAACGAGGGGGGGGCGGTCAAAAATCGTACAAAATCGCGTGACGTCATTTATGGACGGCCCTTAAGGGCGGAGATTGACAGGGCCAGGTGCGGTGAGCGAGAGTTCGGGAATAGGGGCGTGGTCGGCGCGGACCGGACCTGTCAACCGTTGTTGTTGGGAATCGCCGTCGCCTTGAAACGGGTCGTCTCGATCGTCGTCTTCGAGTTGTCTTGATGCTAGAGTTATGTCGTCTCAGAATAGAGTCGTTTGATGACCCAAGTGTAGATAGTCACCCGCAGTTACTCGTCAATTTGTCAGCGGACTTTATTCATAATAAACATACATAAATACAAGACGGTGTCTCTGAGAGCTACGTTACACAAGCGTTCCATGTTCCTTCATAAGCTGTCACCCTTCGCCTTAACCAATCAGCACTGACCAGCGTGGTGAAGTAACAATTGAACATCCGCTGTGAACGACTTGGCGTGATATTTTGGATGCAATTGGTTCGAATAAACCCTGCAGCCAGCCACAAGAGGCATATGATGTGGACCACATTGGCACACACACGAACGTATATTCTTGAATCGAGTTGTGACCCAAACATATGTGGCCACTGATTTAGAATCAGAATCTTTATTTAGACTGGAGGAATCCGATGACCTGTGAAGCCCGTTTTCACAGATGTCCAGTAGGAGCGATTAATAGTGAAGCAACTCCCATGACAACAGTGCAGTGAGGGAAGGGCCTTTACTCAGCGGACGATTGTCAATGTGATATTATATTTTATTATGTTTTTATTATTATTATAGCCTGCTGGTAGAAGCTGTACATAAGCACGCCTTATAAAAATAACAGTTCCGATATTATATTATTGGTTCTTTCGGTAAAGTCACGTAGAAGGGAAATAATAAAATAATAAAAATACAACATAATAAAATAAAATTCTCACGACGTTTCGGCCACAACGCAAGCAGCCGTTCTCAGGTGAAGAAACAGAGCTGTCGGAAAGACAGCGTCCCAATGGACACTGCAAAGCTTGGCAGCGTATTTTAAGCTGGGTGGGAGGAGGAGAGCGCCTTGACAAAGGAGTTTACGTATCAACAGATGAATTTAGCATATTGATGACAAATGCAGATATGAGATCAGTCACTCCTTGTGGAATGTGTAGGCGGTGGGGGGTCTCAAAGTCATATTATGGTAGTGTATTATGTAGGATTATCAGTAATAAAGGGAGGGAAATTTTAACAATAAAGAACTGCAACAGCCCAAACCACCGCGTATCAAGCTTTAAATCGAAAGTTTTGATATTAGCAACATGTCCTTACATTACACTGGTGGGTAGAATGCAAAGTACAACTTGGATACAAGCACATCTGGCCTTGCTCCCCGAGGGTTATGCTTACATCCAGATTCGAATTTAATCACAGATGCACTCCACCTGCAGCACTTGTGCAAAAATAATTTTAAGCCAACACAGAGAGGAGGGAGCCAATATCTGTGTGGGTAGTGCTCCGTTGGAGTGCCCTTATACTCTCGCAGTGAGTAGATGTGTCCCGCACGTAACAATGACGGGGCTTGACACGACACTTTAATCACACTTGTTAAACTCTTGGGACATTTTTCTTTTAGTGTCCTCACATGCACCGGTGACCTAGGAGCATCACGGAGCCATCCGTCTGTGGTGGCGTTGGGTCTTTGTACAGGTTTTAATTTGCGCACCCTTGCGAGAATGTGTCTGACTCTTTGTTTGCGAATCCCAGCGCCACTCAAATCTTATTGAGTGTCACTCGAACATGGAGTCACGGACACATCCTGCGAATGCCGGAGTATCATACCAGAGTGGCATGCAAGAGTGCGCACGTATCGTCGACGCTGTGTCAATTTGTTATCCTTGCCAATTCGCCCAATGTTTCTAAAAATAAATTACAACTAGAACTTCTGTGGGCTAAGTGGCGGCTAGTCACGTTGAGATTTCCACGGATGAAATGTTGACAAATGCCACGTAGCAGAAACAAAATTGATCGTGAGTATTACCTGCTTCAGCAAACAGGATGCTTCTAATGGTAAGAAGCAGCTATATACACACAAAAACAGCAGTCCGTGACATCATTGCTTGAAAGAATATATACATATTTATGACTTTTTTCATCAAACAGAATATTTAAAACCACCACAGTCACCTCTTCGGCAAATAACACCTTACTGTTTTTTCCACCGCAACTTCTTAAATGCATAAAAAAATGTATGAAAAGAAACCGAGAAGTAATGCTTTCTTGACCTCCAGAAAGGGGGTCACCGAAAAATTGGATTGGTACAGAAAATCCGAGTGTATAAAGTGAAACGTGAAAGCTGCGGTTGTCTAAAATGCACACAGAAGACCTCAGTCGCAGCCATCAAATTGGGGAACGTCACATCAGAACAGATTGAAAGCCACGGCATTTGATTATAATCTAAAGCTTGCCTTTCTAAGTCCCTTTTAAATTAACGCCAGCATTACAAATTCGAATGTGCGACGCATCACCCATGCTTAAATCATACGCGTGCAGTCCAACGTACCGAACCGGCGTTTCCCAACGACACGAGGTTGCCCTCTCAGCACTGCCGATGTCACGATTGGCCTGCAGTTCTCTCTCGCCCGGCATGATAAATGTCTCAAAATAAAACATTTATTTCATCTCCCCATTGGTCTTAACAAAGTATAATGTATGGAGAGGCTACCTCACCAAACACTTGTATCTGATGATCAATCACACATTACAGCCGTGACAGCTTCAATACACCATCCAGCAGCACCTATATATAGAAAGCCTCTTTACTTCACTGGGGAAACATGTTATGTGCTTTTCTCCAAGTACACTGTGTTAATAATAATAATAACAAATAGACCATTTTCGAATCTACTGCTGGATAAAGGGCTTCCAAAATCTTAGGGGTCATGACAGTTGTTTGACCATACTTCACCACGCTGGTCATTACCGATTGGTGATTAGAGGGCCTAGGACTGGTTTAAATATCGCTCGCCACTCATGTTAGCTGTGGCCGTGGTATTGAACGACACAGGTCGCTGGGTTCATCACGCAATAGGCCAACTACTGCGCCACTGCTCCTGCCACCAGGACACAGAAGGTCGTTAATGTTAAATATATCCACATTACAAGCAGGCGTTTTCACCGGAAAAGAAAATTGCCATATCACATATATATATCTTTGACATCATATATGTTATTTTATGTGGGAATATATTTAATTTCAATATGTGATATTTCCAGACCACCTTTTCTTACGAAACTGAATCCCTCGTCAAACCTCTGGTACGTAACCTTTTCAGAGGGCGTTATTTTTCCCCATCACAAACTGTCGTGTCAACCAAACATTAAGGAAATTTCACACGAAACAACCAGGCCATTATTTTGACCTTGGTCGGGTCCGTGAAATGTTTCCAAAATTGCAGCTCCAATTGGGTAAAAGCATGTTCTTAGGCGTGAATTTGAAAATAACAATATTAAAACTTGGCTTTTCTCGAGGATTGCTGGTTTCCCGGCAATTTCACAAAACGCGTCTTGCGAATGTTTTTAGGTCCCCAGATTGTGGCCTCAGTTTTTTTCTTTCCACCCCCCCCCCCGCCCCCCCATGATCATTTCCTTCATGGTCCAGGGGATACAACCCTTCATTTCAAAGATATCTTGTCATAATTTTATTTCATCTCAGATATTTAGGGAATTGAATGTCAGAGGGTTATGCCAAGGTCCCCTATTAAACATTTAGGGGGAAAGCACCACACAATTACCACGTGACAGGCAAAAGTGCTAAGAGGTATAACGAAAAAGGGAGGTTCAAAAGTCCACCTGTCATTCAGCAGCAATGGCAGAGCAACAAACACGGATCCCACACCTGTGTGTCGAACCTCCTCTTGTCAGGCCTCGAAAGCCCAAGCAGGTTTGAGCCTGGATAGTACTTGGACGGGAGACCACACGGCTTGCCAGACTGGTATAGGCTGTGAGGCTACATGGTGTGTAGTAGATGGCGGGGAATACAAGCCAACTGTTGTACTGCACCATTATTGCCCCGGTCTACGAATCACTTTCCACCCATGTTTACCGTGACCAGGAATCGAACTCAGTTTGCCAAGTTAACAGTGCAGTGCGCTGACCACTTACACCACCACTCCACCAAAACATGCATTAATCAAGCAATTAATAATCGATTCCTGTGCGGATGATCGATGCCTGTATTGTAAGAATAGTCAATTCCAATTTATAGATGGGTCATCACAAGCATATTTCTACGTAAAGAGTTATCAAAATGTCACCACCTTCATTACGCGTGCATGTTTCAGTGCCCATGTGTCAAGACTCGGACAACGAAGTACTAGGAGCCACTTGTATTCACATAGAACAGTGGTTCTTAACCTTTTTGGAGGTACCGAACCCCACCAGTTCATATGCGCATTCACCAAACCCTTCTTAATTGTAAAAATAGAATATGATTTTTTCAAATTAAAAACATAGGTATATGTTTTACTGGTGCACAATCATACGAGTCGGGTGTGTGTCTTAACCTCCGCCGAACCCCTGAGACTGACTCACCGAACCCCTGGGGTTCGATCGAACCCAGGTTAAGAACCACTGACATAGAACAATCCAGGTCGGGGCTTCATGCTTGACCTTGAAGCTCTACTTTCCCTCAAACGTTTCCTCCGCTTATGTTCTGTCACTCTGCCCTTGTATATCGTTTCAGTCTCCTTCTCGAATGTTCCCTCACTATTTCCGTTGGCCAATCCCTGTCCGTCCTCTCTAATGGATCCCAACCGTCGCCTCTGGGTTGCACTTTGTCTCCCGCCTATTCTCGTTCAAACCTTTTCCTCCAATCACTTTGAAAGCGACGCCTCCCGACCAATGCTTGTGGAAGCCTCTTTCCGCCAATTGGAGACCTTGGTTTGTCTTTGAATAGCCGTTAGGCTGCACATTGGCTTGGGGTCATTGTCGGTCATTACACGTGTATTGTGAGCTCGGGATGGCCTTGTGTGATGACGTCAATTATGAAATAACATTCAAGATCAAGCAGAAACCGTGGCCGAAGCCACGGATGCACACGTCGGCACCAACACTTTCCACCTTCAGCCAGTTCCCACAGCTGCTGCACGGTCGACGTGGCGAACCTCCAAGATTTGATTTGAACACGAATCCACCATCTACTCCGATGTCTTCCCCTTGGTTGTTGGACTCGTGGAGACCACTCAAAGGTTGTGCCCGTCTCCCTAACGGCCGTCCATTCTTTTGTTGCCTCACCTTTTTTAAAACACTTACCTGTCCACGTGTTCTTATTTTGGACTTCTGCCTTGCTTAGCCTACCTTGCCTCACGCACCCTAGCATGTCTCATTAATGAAGCACAACTATGCACGTGATTGTTTGCCAGAAATTCAGTCCGCCCCCCTCCCTTCGCTGCCCCTGCATTCGGTGTGGTTCCTGCAGTGTCTTTTCTCAGGGCAGTAATATAAAAAAAAAGTTAACTCAAGCACACACCGTATCAGTAAATTGTCATCGCAAGGATATTCTGATCGCACCTTAGTGCTTTACACGTATTTGTACAGTTACATAATCGCAAAGCCTACTGAACTATCTCTGAAATTGAGGGCAGACGAACGGTACAGTGTAATGAAAGTTGTCACAATAAACTCAGCCAATATAAACAAAAATCTTTCCACATCAAAAAAAAACCTCATCTCCCCATATGAGCGGGCAGCTCTGAAGGATGTGCAAGAGACGTTATGATTAATCATTTAACATGGCCGCGGGCCTGCCTGTGAATCCATACACACAGCAGATGCCTCTGTCAGAGATATCCCATCTCAAATTAAAGAGAAAACAATGTGTTCCAGAGCATGTGAGCAGAAACACACCCTTGGCATTTCATATGGTGCAATGCACAAAGAAACATATGAGAAGAGATGCATGCTTCCAATGACATTGAGATATGGGAAAATGTACATGTGGATTAAAAAACATCGGCACCTTATAGAGATTGCATTGATTGTTTAGAAAAGTAAGTGGGTTTGAGATAGCCGGTGGGCGAGACTAACGACAGAATGGCTGTCAAAGGAAGGAAACGGGCCCAACAGAAAGTCCCCCATGGAGGTGGAATGATGAAATTAGGTTACGTGCAAAAGTCTTGACTGAGCAATGGCGACAGGTTAGTCAAGTATTTTTTTTTTTACACGTGGCGCCTTTCTGACACAAAGCGCTGTCACATTAAAAAGCAAACTCCACGTAAAATTAGAAAAATTCTAAACAATTAGGTGCGAGTATGATTTGTTACATAACGGGATTGATTGTAAGAGATGGCGACAGCTTGAGCAGCCTCCCTTCCAGCAGTGGAATGATCATGACAGATGATAATGGTGATACGAGGTCAAGCAAGGGGCATTTGTTTTAGAATTCTCCATTACCGCTACAAAATGGAGGCCCTCACACAGCTTGAGCACGAGAACAATGCAGAGTATTCCATTTTTTTACATGGCCAGTTACAGAAGCAAGTTTGGTGGGGGAGTTGCAGTGAGGTCTTTTTAAAAATGCCACCATCATGTCAGCTCGGACCTGGGGGGTCAAAGGTAACCCGCGCGTGATTGGCTCCGTTTTTGTTCATCACACTCCATCATCCCCCCGTCCCACCCAACCCATCCAGCCCCCCCCTCCCCCCCAAAAAATAAATCTCTTTCATTTCAAGATATTACCACTCTGCTCAGGTTGTGAATCGATGCTGCGGCTCTCTGCAAATAAAAGCCTTCATTTTTCGGCGATGATTTTTTTGTTGCGACAATTGTTCAAATAATCACACGCCGTGATGCCTGCCGCAGTAAAGCGCCGCTGTCATTCTCGGCGCATTGTGGAGAGAGTTTGTCTGTAAACAAGGATGCTGGCTGTTGGCAGCAATAGCGTGCGGTTTTTCTTCTTCTTTTTCTGCTCAAAATGTTTACAATCAATTAGTACGTTTCTCTCTTGCTTCTAAAAATGCACTCACAGCCGTCAAGTACTCTGAGGCTATTTACAGCTTATAACCTTGCATTGATGCAGTGGAATTACTCTGCCATTACAACATCCTGACAAAAGCTATAGTTAGATTCGTGTGTGCCCTTGTATAGTTTCGCAGAGCAGCATTTTCTCTCAGAAGAGCGCGTGGAGTTCTCCAGGTGTGCAGCCTGTATGTCCTTCGTGAGGAAAAGCGCCACATTTGGTGGAGGCAGCGCCGGTTAAATGTGCATGATGCGTCATTTTCACAGGGAAGGAAATAGGTAACGTTTCTGGGTGGCGTGAGGAGGGGGGTTGCAGTGCCAGATTAACCTATATGTTATAAAGGGGCCTTAAATATAATAAAAATACGTAAATATATTTAAAACATTACTTGCATAGTAAAGTAATTAGATGTTTTCATTTGCTATACAGCCAGATAATACGACAAATCGCTAACCGTAAACACGCAGTCGTTCATAAAAGTTTGAAGGCGGTATAGTACGACCGTAAGAGCAAGTGTAGAATCACTGAAGCGGAATTGATGGCTTGAAAACATTTAGCGCGGGGCCCTTAAATATCGGGGCCCGTAGCATATGCTACTTTTGCTTCTACGATAATCGGCACTGGGGGATTGTTATCGTTCATATTTCTTGAACGACTTCATGACCGTGCCAACTTTAGTTTTGTCCGCCCGGCAAACATCGCCGCATCAATGCCGCTTTTATATTTGGCCGTGACCATGACAATTAACGTTCGTTGTGCTGGTGGCAATGCCACCAACCAACCACGGTTAAAGAACTTGACTTCAGTGCAAAAAGTCTATCTTTGCCTTGCGCAGGTGTTTAAAATAGATAAAATCCCGACAGGGACGTGCGGCAATAATCAACGTGCGCGTTGAGCCGCTGTGACCTTGATGAGCAAATGCCTTAATTTTTTAAACGTGACGAATTGTTGCGCATGCTAATGCGCGGTTTAGGATAACTCGTGGGGTTTCGGACAGACCTGCGGTGGAGCGTTTACGTAGCGGGGGTGGATAATAATAATTTACAGCCCTTTGACAATCCACTGCTGGATGTGTGATTCCACATGCTGTCGGTGGGGGGGAGGGTGGTTATGTGACCATACTTCACACCGCTGCCTGGTATGGGATGGTGAAGCGGGTTTCATGACCGGTTCAGAAATTACTCACCACTCGTGTTAGCCACGGCTGGGAATCGTGTTAGCCCTGGCAGCTGGTTTAATAAAGCAGTGGCACTGTACCGTCGCTCCTCCCCACCCTACTTAATCATAATTTATGTATTACAGATAATGCTTTGTTTAGAAAAAAAAATCTAATGTCTTTTACAGTTAATAATAATTCCCATAAAACCAAGAAAATCGTCATAATCTGTCACGGTCAATCCACTGCTGGATGAAGGCCTTCCTGTGATGCAATAATCCACGTAGCGCACCTGCACGCGAGCCGATTTCGTAGCTCCATCTCCTGGGTGGCCGTCATATTCAGGCGCATTCCATCTCGCGGCTGCAACTCCGTCATCATTCTTGACCGCTCGCCATCAACCCTCGGAGCGACGCTTCCTGCCCAAGCCCCAGTTGTTTATTTTCCCTTAACAGTTTCAATGATCCAATTAACCTATGTTTCTTCTCTAATTCACGCGTTCCTCTGTCTGTCTCTCAGTTTAATTCCAATCATGCATCACTCCCAAATAATAAATGCATAGGCCAGCAGAAAGCCAAATGCGGATGTTTGCTCCGGTTGCTGAGAGGAATTGTGGTGTTTTCCCCATTATACTGTGTGACATGGACATCGTTTTTCTTTGCATGGCTCATTTGCACTGATCAATGTATTAACCAGGTGGGAACCTGGGGTGAGACCGTAAATTTTTGACCCTATTATTATTATTGAGTAGTATACCATGCAGGTAAATTGAGAGTCCTGAGATCGAGTGATATACACTTAAGACTCGCAGAACCACTACAAAGCCATCCAATAACAGTACTATAATGTGAAATGGCACAATTTTGATAGGGGTTTGAAGGGTGATAGTTGTAGACATTTATATTTGTGAAATATATCATTTTCTAATGTTGGCACGGGAGCTCTAAGCGAGTTCTACCATGGTAAAAATATACCTCTGAAGTGTGGCTGCAGTGGGTTTTTTTTCCCCAAGATGGATCAGTGGTTAGTGCACAGCACAAAGAACCCCGCCTGAGTTCGATTCCCGGCCAGGGCGAGAGTGATGTGTGGACCAGTCTTGTGCCCCACCCCCTACTATGCCTCCCACCCACCCTTCACGAACCCGCACTAATCAGCGTGGTAAAGTATGGTAAGGTAAACACATTTTATTTTTAAATCCCATGACCGACACAATGTAGGTAAGCCTTCATCAAGCAGCGGATTGACAAAGGGCTGTAACATACATCACCAACAACACAAGGTGTTGAAGGGTGACAGGTGGCGGCATTTATATTTGTGAAAATAATTAATTTCGTATGGTCAGCACAGAGCTCTAAGTGAGTTTTGCTGCATTAAAACGCAAATAAGCACCATAATTGGGTGCTCAATACCTTTTTAGAAAATGCGTTTCGTTCTGCAGCTACTCAGAAAATCAGTCCACATTTTAGGTCTTTCAAAAGGCATCAACATAAACCATTATTTTGGTCGTCAGTATTGCAGTCAATTTTTCAAGAAGCAATTTACCAAAAGGAAGATATTGACATGTCACATAAGACGACGTATGAAGCTCGCCTATCGTCACGCGGAGAACAATTTAAGATGTCAATTTCGCATTGCTGCTATGTTCTCATTAGGTAAATGTGATCAAATTTTGTCAAAAGCCCTTCCATAATGTGTGAATATTTTTTTTTAGGCATGGTAAATGGGTTAATGTACAAAAAAATCTCCATCATTAGGAATTCACTCACGATCCGCACGTCTCTTTGAAGCGATTCTGCCCCTTTTTTTATTAATTATTTTACTCTGCAGGACGTGACTGGAATAACAGCAGAGTGACAATATCACGCTTAAAGGAGTGGGGGGGGGGGTAAACAAACTCCGCTTTTAATGGATCCGTTATTAGATTGGCGATCGTACTTTGGGGGGCCATTATTAACAAAGCAGCGGCCACGATTTCGGCTGACCGCAAGTGGCTTGCCGCTGAACTGAAAACAGCGATGCGGCCTGACGAAATGGGTTTCAAGTCCACAGAGGCAGCCCTAGATGGGGGTTGAGGTAGGGTGGGGGGGGCGTACATTTAAAGGGGGTCAAGGGATCCCTACCCACCGCCAAGCCTTCGCAAGCCCCTTCTCGGAAGCCAGTACGCAAGCGAGCATCTTCTCTCACTCGCTACGCGGGGTTCCTGGCAGGAACATCATCAAGATCCTTGCCCTCCTGCTGCGTAAGTGATGCCACCTGTCACGCAAATCCAACCTCGCCACTCACTTGTAGCGCCCCTGCTCGGCGCGTCCTTCCTCACGTAACTTTCATTCCGTCGTCTCCCACGGAGTGTGGTATTGGCCATACTCAATGACCCATACGTGTGCGCCTCGAGACCTGAGTCCTTTTAAATTATCGCCCGTGTAAAATGGAACCGATTTACACGTGACGTCGAGGGAGTTCTGATGTGGGAAAAGCCAGATGTGGATATGCACCTCCGATGAGCGCGGTTGGCTACGTGCGGTGCGAAAGAGGTTCAACGTATTCTTGGTTCTTTCGGTAAAGTCTCGTAGAAGGGAAACAAAAAAATTATAAAAATATAAAACAATTAAATTACACGACGTTTGTGTTGCAGTCGAAACGTCGTGAGAATTGTATTTTTTCTATTTTTATAATTTTATTGTTTCCCTTCTACGTGACTTTACCAAAAGAACCAAGAATATGAATCTCTGCAGTCACGAAAGCTTTAAATCAAAATTCAGGTTCGACGTACACGCGTGCCCCGCGTTCGGGAATTTGATAGCAATTGCTGCGCGCTCGGTCGATGTTGAAAGCCATGGGCGATGCCACCGTTTCACAAGGCGGAATGGCATCACGATGGCGGGAGCGTAAAAGGGGCCAGGGCAAATGACTCCGGTGGTGTCAGTCACCACCACCAGGCGTTCATTAGAAAGAGGACGGGGTGAGAGAGCAGATGGGGACAAGCGTACGAGTCCCTGCCTCAGATTACGTGGCACTTTCTTGTGCCCACTCGGCTCAGCTAGAGCTTTTTTTTTTCCTCCACAAAGTGACGCTATTTCTAGGACAAGTAATTTAGTCATGAATCGTGCAAATTTCTTCTGATTTCGTGACGACGGGAAAGGGCTCAGAGTGGGACGTCCAGTTTGTCGATCCACTCGGCGACCACCCGAGATGCTAAGCGGAGAAATGAAGCGTGTGGGGCCAGGTTGATGCGATGCGTTCCGCGGTCCGGGACGCGTGGCCACAGTCGCACTCGGGGGTCATCCCTCATCTTCCGCTCGCGAAGCAGGTGGCCGCCTTGTGTCCTGTGCGGATTCACGGGAGGTCGAAGGCAGGGACCTGTTAGGTCGGCGATGAGGTGTTGGTCCTCTATGTTGAATGCATTCCACGATTCTGGCCATCCAGATGATGGGTTGGTGCCAGCTACATGAATAGCGGCCGCAATTTTAATTTCCAGAACGACCAACAACATTTGAAGCGCTTTCGTGGTTTGGTTTTTGAAGTCTTCTGTGGATGGGAAGTCGGGGAATTGCTTACGGGTTATTGTTGTTGTTGTTGTGGCCCATCCTGTGTTGCACGATGGCGTCGCAGCGGATGCCAGGCGAGACAGCGCCAGGAGACACTCAGTTGGAGTGGACTTAAGGCGTCCCCGATACCGACCGTCTTGTATGGCGGGGTCCGTGATCTCTGCTGCTGAACCACGAGGAAGAGCAAAGTGTCCCTCAGCAGAGCAGACGAGGGCCACTGTCGCGTTGCGGGGTGTTACAGCTGTGCCCCCCCCCCCAGCCCACCCGCCAATGACCTTCCAGTGAGTCTGTGGAACGCGTTCCAGTGCACGGGGAAAGTGGAGGGTTAAAAGGGGAGAAGGCAAACGGAGAGAAATGTGGGTCCAAACGCCAACGAGAGGTTGCATTGAGGTAGAGGAGAAATATTACAAAGGGGCACATTTGTCAAATGGAAAGATTGAATGCGCAGATCAAAACTTATATGTGGTAAATAAAACGTTTGGACTAAAGATAATAGTTTGTATACTGTTAAAATGAAGTATATTGGTTCCTACCTCTCTGTACACAGCGATATTTAGTGGGGCGGGTCTACAATCCATTGTCCTCCCCCCACCCTCCAACAGTCTGTCAAGTTGAGAAGGAACAACCCCCCGCCCCCCACTGCACCCACCCATCCTCCATGGCATCACCGATGATGAAAAAAAACCACCCAGAACATAATGAGTGCCGACTTGCCGTGTGAAAGACGGCCAAGAACGCTGGACCTCGTCCACATCGCTAAGTCAACGCATCGCCGGAGTTGTATAAGCAGCTTCCCGCAGTCGACCGGCTTCCCCGCACTCGCTGGCGGCGGGCAGTGCGCAGTATGTCATCCCGTGGTAAAATGTCATTAAAATGTTGTCAGCCCTGGTGGCTGGCTGCCTTGGCCTATAAGTTACAGGCACCGCGCTGGCAAAAGCCAAGCTGGGATTTTTTTTTTGCGGAGAGCCCGATTCAGGTGTGGGCCGTCGGTTCAATAGAATGATTTGGTGGCCTCGCAAGGGACTTGCATGCATTTCGATTAAACGCATTTGTCGTCACCACGCTTTCCTAAGCTTTCTCGGCCCATGCTGAATGATTAGTGCACAGTTTATTTAAACAGGCGCTCTTCCCATTTTGTATCCTTTTTCAGCGACGGTTTGAAGCTCCGTTTATTTATTCCCCCCCCCCTCCCACGTTTTTCTTGTTCGTCGCGAATGTATACACTAACTTGTTTTTTTTCATGATGTTTTCGATCGCATATTTATTTCCGTGAGAGTTTTGCACAAATTAAATGCAAACGTCGTCGCGTCGCCATGGCGGAAACGATGACAGCGCGAGTCTCGTAAATGTTTTACTCGCGAAGCCTTCTTGCAGCAGTATATGATGCACAATTTGAAGTTTTATTAATAAAACAACACCGGCAGACAGCCTCAAACGCCGGGGACCGAGCGCTGATACCCAATATTGTTTAAATCTGTCGCGGGTGATAAAGTGCCTTGAGTGCAGTCGCAGGCGATGCGGTGTCTTCGCGTAAAACTCTGTAGACCTCGCGTCCGCAAAGCAACAGAATGAATGGCTTCGGGGCAGAGGGTCATTATTCTGCTGTGTTTTCTCATCGATCAATGGGTGTGCAGGGAAATATGCCATCCGCCTCACGATCCTTGCCACGACGAACGCTCCTTCCCAGTTGCAGGCAACAAGAGAGGTCCTTCATTTAAGATTCCGTTCGGCAATACAGATAGGCGGCTGCAAGGGCATCTTCGACATAAATCCTCTTGCTGTCAAGCAATTCTTGCGGCTCGCGCTGCCCGATGGGGTCTCGTGACGGTAATGCCACTTGCTGCTGTTGCGCACCTCTGCGGTGCTGTCATACCCAGCCACGAGACCGCGCAGCAGATGATGGTGACATATATTACACTGGTCAACACACTTTTTCTGGCATACGGTATTCCAACGGGTTTAAGGTAATTTTGGGGGTGCCGATTCCAAATCTGGCATCAGTTTTTGTCTATCACATCAGGTTTTTGAGATATCAAATATTGCATTTTCAATAAAAACTGCAGAAGAAAAATATTGAATAAATGTGGATATCTACATAAAATGATATTATAAACACACTATCCTAAAAATACAGCACCATATTTTAACACTAAAGCAGTCACTGACTCGCAACAACTTGCAATCATAAGTGACAGAGTTAATTTCGGGTAAAATCAATGAAAATGGGGTATGCCGATAGCATAAGAATGAGATGTGATAGAGCCAATCTGAGATCAGATTTGGAATCAACACCCTGAAATTAGTCTAAAACAGCTGCAAAAGTCCAGGCCAGAAAAAAAAATGTGTTGACCAGTGTTAGTTTTATAATACACTCGTGTGCTGCGGCATCCTCTTAGGTACGACCCGCGTGTCGCAATGTTCCAGATCCTCCCTTCATTGCAGGGCGTAGAACACGAGCCCTGGGCAGGATCATATTTCATTGTATTTATTTGCAAACATTGTCATCGGCCGGGCCGACTGTTCTCTGCTGGCCGAGGTGGGCCTTTGCACAGGAAGCTGCATCGCTCTCATGGGCTTTATAACCTCGGCAAAAACAAACTTCCGATTCCGATGTGCAGGAATTGCGGTGGGGTGACGAACTCGGTTTGTCTAAACGGGGCGGGGGGGGGGTGAGGAGAGGGGGGAGGGAACATTTCGGGAGGGCACAAATTGGCTTTCGTTGCGGCTTGCGGAACGGCCCAGAGTGTAACAGTGGCAAAGCCACTCACTGGTGAAAGTGAATTTTCGGGGGCCGGCAAGCGACTTGCGGCTGCGGCAGCAGAGCAGAAGAGTGTCGGCCGAGATTTAAATTGCTTTCATTCCGTGTGTGTGTGGTGGGGGGGGGGTGCTTATTGATCCACCCGTGGGTGCTAACGTGTGAAGCTGGTGGGCTGGCGGGGCGGGCAGGAGGGAGCGCGGGAGGGGAGGGGTTGGCGAGCGCTGGGTGATAGCGACGGTGGTGTTGGGGGGACGAGAGAGAGTGTGTGTGTGTGCCGAATGTTGGCTTGACGGCAGACGGAGCGATTTCCCCGCAGAAATCTGCGCGCCGTGGGAGGGAAAAGGGAAAGGACCTCGGCGGAGATTTACTCCAATGGGCTATAACAAACAAGGATTTATCCTCACCTTTGCTATTCGTTGCCTTCGTTTTCTCCTTGCCTCCAATGACGGGATATAATCCCAGGATGCAAGCATCGGCACAGGTACGTCCGTGTGATTGTGTTCATGAAGCAAAACAAAATGATGCGCCGTTGACGTTCGTGCATTGAGTAATATTTCAATAATGCAAATCGAAATTTAGAAAACACTGAAATTGGTTCGAGCAAACACAACGCTTCATCATCCGCCGTATTAAATTGTACACCGTACATTATCGGAGGAAATAACATCACCAGTAAATGCATTTGTTTCGTGAGAAGGCATTATTAGGGTTGCACATTTATAGCGCGCCGAGTACCGGCATGGCTCGACGACGGTACGCGGAGGTCAGCATTCTGCTCGCGAGCGCCTGTACATGGCACAGCGTACGTGCACTTTGGTTCTATTGATCAAGGGTTTTTAGTGGTCAGCTCTTCATATCGATTATGCTTAAGAGGTTATATTATTTATCTACATTTCATTACTGCCAGCAACTGTTATGAATATTGTATGACAGTTCAGCGTGCCCTGGAGCACAGTTAAGGTTCATGTGATTGTGTTACCAAAAAAAAAAGAACCCTGCTCTATTCATTCGATGCAATTACATCGTTTCACGCTGTCGTGTATGAGGGCAGACGGGATCGGACACGTCGTGGGCGATTTTTGGCCGTAAGCTGAGCAGGGCTGAGCCTTAACAGAGCTTATATGAGCAACCACCAGGCATAAAACAGGTGTTATAGGCTGCTGCGGGGATACACTGCGGGCAGCAGAGGACAGGGTTGTAAAGTCCATTGTTGTACTATTCTGCCGTTGCACTATTTTTACACCCACGGTGGCGAGACGTTAACTCCCTCGCCTGGAATACAGGAGGTCGTGGGTCCGATCCCGACCCTGACGCCTGTTGTATATTTAGAGTTTGCGGTGTCTCTCTCCCTGTGGTTGCGTAGATTTTTCTCCGGGTCCTTCGGTTTTTCCCTCCACAATTAGAAACATGAGTTTAGAGTTGAGTGTTTTTGCTGATATAAATTTCCACGTGATGAACCGCTTCGTTGAGCTATCATTTGTGAAAGCCGGCTCGCTTCTGAAATACAGCTTCATAACTCAGTGGGCCTTACCTGGTAAAATAAAATAAAAATTGTTCATAATTGTTTTTTTACCCTTCTATCTGGCAACAAAACTGACACCTTTTTACAAGGAGTCATGTTTGCATAGACCGCAATACCTGCAGCCATAATTCAAACAAAAAAAATAACTCTGATAATATATGCACTGTCCTTGAAGTTGATTGGTCCACACCCGAGACAGCTTTCCTTAGAGCTTAATCTCACATGGGTTGGACCAGATGACGCCAAAAGGCTCACAACTCAAAGACAATGCACCATCAGAGTATGAGAGCTCGGGGCAAGCATCTACACTATGGGAACCTCATTTGCCAGTAAAAATATGATAATTGGTTTTTTACCCTTCTATCTGGCAACATGTCTATGCCCGACACTTTCACCAACCCGCACTGACCGGCACGGTGAAGTATGGTCAAATGACCCCACATGACCCTCCCTTCATGGTGTGGGGAGGCCCCTCACATAACAGTGGGTCGACAAAAACGGTTGCGATAGAGCGGTTCACGCACTGCGCAATGAATCTGATTATCCTGAGTTCAATTCCTGGCCACGGCTACCACCGGCAGCGAGTGGTAATTATAATTAAACCAGTCCTGGGCCTCCCTCCTTCAACCTCTGCTACCACCGTACCTCTACGCTACCGCAGCAGTGCTCACCGACGCGCACGGCGAAGTATGGTCAAACAATGCCTACGGTCAAACGTGGCGGGGGGCAGGAGGCCTTCATGCGAAATGAATTGACACCGGACTATTATTTTGAACAATGTTTCACGACACACCGACTGTATCGAGTTTTGCTTGAGTATTCCAAGGTCTCTTGCAAGAGACATACTGCCTCAAGAGTGTAAAAGATTGCCTTAGGTCTGTCTGTTTTATACACACGGGTTGTATTCAGTAAACATATGGCGACTGCACCGCATGCTATAACCGAAGGACACTGTGTACCCAACAAATAAGACAAAGATCCCCCTTATATATATCCAGAAATAGACTTCTTGGGCAAGTACTGTGAGCGTACATCTCAGAAGGTTGGCGTGGCGCACAGAGGAGGTTTGGTGTCCAGAACCACGCCCGGCCGCCTTTGTCTCCCTATTGGCGATGTTCACACACCGCACCAGTTACAGTACTCATTCGAGGCTGAGTTAATCGAGGGGAGGACCCAGGGCTAGATTAGATAACCACACACACACACACACGTGTACATGAAAAACAATGCACAAATAAATAATGAATAAGGATGCCCTTGTTAGTCTGGTTGTTAGTGAGCACCTATTAAGGTCAGGACAACACACCGATACGTCGTGCGTGCCAACAACAACACCCATCCGCCTTTTTTTACACTCCATGAGCATTACACTGCATTACACACTTTAGGCTGCGTTTACCCATATTTCACTGCTATATGTCATTTCACCAAACGAAATGTCCATTCAAAAATCGAACAAGACAGTGCATCACCGCGTGTTAGAGAACGGCCTACCAAAGTAGATACCACTGAGCTACTTCTGAGATAAGCCTTCTGCACATTCCCACGCACTCCGCCATGGAGGTGTTCGTCTCACAGCAATGAAACGTATTTTTTTACATTTTAACTCTCAAAGTTGGATTTTTGTTATATATTTTTTCTAAATTAAGTTTAAGCCCCGATTTAATCTGGTGGGATTTTTTTTCCTGTGCAGTCATTGGTGCCTGGACTGAGACCATCAACATGCTGCACTCAAGAACATGGAAGAGTTATGCGAAACCCAGACTCGAACCCACAGTCTCCGACATACAGAATGGCTTAGTTCTATAACAATGTTGTTTTTTTATAATTACGTACCTTTTTCCGCAACTACTTTATAACTTACGATGTTCTGAAAGCATACGTTACATTGAATCGAGCAAAATCTAAATTATGTTGGGACCACGTGCCAGATTCTATTGAATGCTTCGAGTTAAAAGCACTGCTTAGCATTAGACATTCATTTTTATTTTGCGCTGAGATCATTTGGGCTGGGTTTTAAAGCCACCCGTGTGTTGGCTGCTGCATTCCAGGGTAAAAGATACATCACAAATCAATGCAGTTCTGGCAAGGAGATGCGAAATCTAAATGCAAAAGCCGAAAGTTAACAGGCTTTCCCCACACCATGGCGATGGAAAACGTCTAGGCTGTTGCACTTAAAGTGCCAGTAACGCTGGCTCACTCGGCAGATCTCATCTTGTCCGAATACAGTCTTTTATATACACATACATATACAAAAAAGCCAAAAATCTACATTATAGCCTCTCTCTAGGCCCGGTGTGGTGCATCAGGGAATCGTGTGGTCGGTGCGTTTGACTCCCCAATGGTGATGTTTACACACCACTCATTTGAAAGTACACATTTTAAAGCCGAGTCGACCTAGAGGCGGCCCAGGACTGATTGTGATATCACTCGCCACTGATGTTAGTCATGACTGTAAATCAAATCCAGGTTGCTGGGTTCATAGCGCAGCGTGCTAGCCGCTGCGCCACCACTCCGTGCCATGGAGGAAATGTAATATTTCACAAACCATTGTAGTTTTATTTCGATTTAAAGCTTTCGTGACTGCAGGGATTCATCTTCTTGGTTCTTTCGGTAAAGTCACGTAGAAGGAGAATAATAAAATAATAAATAATAAATAATAAAACATTATAAAATCATTCTCACGACGTTTCAGCCACAACGCAAGCAGCCGTTTTCAGGTGGAGAACAGGTGGAGAACAGGTCTGTCGAGAAGGCAGAGTCTGCCTTCTCGACAGACCTGTTCTCCACCTGAAGACGGCTGCTTGCGTTGTGGCCGAAACGTCGTGAGAATTATTTTATTATGTTTTATTTTTTATTATTTTATTATTTTCCTTCTACGTGACTTTACCGAAAGAACCAAGAAGAAGAACATTGTAGTTTTATACCAATGTGACTGCAGCTGGGTGGTGCTGCAGTGGGAGCGTGAAGGATGCGATTTTAAATCACCGCCAGGAGATGAGTGTAACCATTGTCACTGCAGGTTCAATGCCTAACGCTTCACGTGGCAGGCAAACACTGGTTGTCCTGCAGGTGAGTTCACCCCTGCCATAGGAATGAGGAAATTCCACCACTGGCTTAGGGATATATAGTGTTGCCACATGTCCTGGTTTGACCCGGACAGTTTCACGAATTGGCATCTGTGTTCAGGTGGCAGGAATTGATTGTGTGTACCGAGATCTGGTGGCATTGTGTTGAACTTTACTCCAATATAATGGGCAGTGCTGCACAGTTTTGATAGACCTCGGCTGACTAAGAACCATGCCTGGGTTCGGTGGTGACCCGAGCCATCAAGAATAAATGAACCTTATGGCAGTCCCCCGGGGTACAAAATAATACAAAATGGGCCGAGGCAATTAAATATTTTATTTCTGGAACACTATTTTTTCCAGGGGTGTACTTCACTCCGCGACTGGGGTACCAATCAATCCGAAATCAGTGCTACTGCGCGATGTCGAAACGCAGCGAGGAAGATTACGCCGAAACCCTGAACGCTCGTACGCACCGTAGCGGTGCATCGTGTACAGTTCGTCGAGATGAGTCGATTACCGAATCGCCGACCATTAACAGAGACTAAAAATGACTGCATCACGGACATTATGCGAGAGCCAGGGTACTATGGTACCCCGGGGTACCGCTGTAAGGTTCAAATGAGTACCGCACCATGCTCGTTGAAGTGTAAACAACGTTGACTTTCTGACTTTGAGGCAATAACTCAAGGTATTTATAACATACCGTGTATTTTAAGTCGCTTGAAATACAATGTATCAAGCAATGAAATGGTAATATAGGAAGTGAGCATTGTACTTGACCCATTGGGTTGAAACTGTGAATGAAAGTAATCGAGTTGGGATATGTCACGTCGCTAGAAGCGGCGATGGCCGATGGGCAAGAACAATGAGGGAGTGGCTGCCAATGGATGGAGCGGCGTCTGAGAGAAATACGTCCACCGGGGAGATGGAGCAACGAAATCAGCTCGTGTCCAGGGGTGCTCGGTGGCTTGTTTCACCGCAGGATTGTGGGAGATGGCGGCAGCTTGTTGCAGGCCTTCATCATGCAGCGGGTGTTTTTCTTTTATTTCATTTCTAAGTTTGTTAAACTCAGGAGAACCTCGCCGAGTCTCCTGAATCTTTTTGCAGGAGGCTCCTGCCACAAGTTTTCGCAGTAAATGGCGATGACTGCTGTGTATAATCCACATTGAGTTCATCTTCTTGGTTCTTTCGGTAAAGTCACGTAGGATGTAAATAATAAAATAATAAAATAAAACATTATAAAATAATTCTCACGACGTTTTTATTATTTATATTCTACGTGACTTTACCGAAAGAACCAAGAAGATGAATCCCTGCAGTCACGAAAGCTTTAAATCGAAATTTAAATCACATTGAGCTGTTTGGATTGGCCATGGCTGATGGTGATGAGGACAATGAGAGATGTAGTTCGGGTTATCGGTGAGCAATCTGGCAGCTACAGCCTCAAGAACACACATTCTTAAGTTCCACACGTTTGGTTCCTTAAATGTTTTCCTTCGTCGCCAAACTAATGCGCACATATGTGGATGGAAAAATTAACAACAAACTGACGGTAATATTAACAATGATAAATGCCTCGTTGGCAACTGTGTATACAATTTGTGACTTTATTATGATTGCGTTTGAGGGACCCAGCAACCAAAATACTTGTTTTGGCTTCAACGTGAACAATTGATGATGATGATGATGATTAAACTGAGACATTTGCTGGTACAGAGAAGTGAATATGGTTTTCTTCATGTGTTAGAAACACAATCATGAGTTTTATCCACCTTACCCTAAAGATGTGCTCGACCACGCTGGATTGACATAAAATATACAGTATACATATTGCAGATAGCTTATTTGAGATTATCATGCGTCGCATAATATGCACACAATTATAATCAGTGCATATTAAGTGTAGCTGCTATGACGCGGATCAGAGCATGGGCACAAACAAACCCAAGTGGAACAAAAGCTGAAAAGCGATGGAGAAACACATTCCTGCGGAGGGAGCTGGTAGGAACGTTGGGTTGCTCGGTCAATGGCCAGGGTCAACGGCGGCGTGGTGTATTCCACAAATATGGCCGACTGTGAGGGCGGGCACAAGCCGGCGTGAATAGGTTAAACGTTGAGTTTTATAAGGGCACCACGGGGTGACCAGCCCCTCCCCACCCAGCCCCTCCCCACCCAGCCCCTCCCCATCCAGCCCCTCCCTCCCCACCCAGCCCCTCCCTGCACGACAGACGGACACAACAATCCCCTGTGGGCTGGTGGAACCAGGTGGTTCCTACCAGTAAAACAGAGAGTTGCACTGAGAGACAGAAAGATGAACACGCGTGGGATCAGGGGAAGATGCAAGACAGAGAGAGACATGTCTTTGACTGTTGAGAAGCGTCAGTGGGCTTTGGCAGGGTACGCTAGCGGAAGGGATGTGATTGCCGATGGACGAGACTGTGGCGACAGGAATGAAGCGGAAGGCGAGAGAACGCATCCGCGGAAACGGAGGGATGAGATTAGTTCACGTGCAGGATAGATGGGGCTTTGGCAGGACAAGGCCTCAAGGTACGGGTGGCAGCTTCGCGAGGCCTTCATTCAGCAGTGGATAGACATTGGCTGATGACGATGATGATGACGATGATATTATAGCAAAGCTATGGTGAACAGAGACAAACACGTGGGTGGCATGTTGTTTTTTTGGTTTGCGTCTGCACAACACAATTGGCACACACAGAGACACAAGTGACAGTGCATGTGTGTGCATTGCAAGTGACAGTGGGCATTAGTCTGACTTAACACGGCGAAAAAGCTTTGGCATGTGTGACCAGGGAGGAACAGCTGACATGGGAGTCGCTGCGAATATGAGAGAGACGTCTTTTCTGAGTTCTGCCGTGCCCAGGAGCTGTAGTGAAATGCAAGGGAAGCTCTATGAACTTTTGTCCCCCCCTCCCCCCGCCGCCTCTTCTTTCGTACGGAATGAAATGAGCCGTGACATCTAAATGCTCACGTCGAGGTTGACGAGCGAGCCAGTGGGCAGCAGCTTCCGTGAGTAGCGTCACGTTAAACATCTGAAATGCTGCCAGCAAATGAAGGAACCTGTGCGTTCCGCGGTTTGAGATTAGTGACAGCTGTCAATGCCGTGGGTCTTTACTAATTGCCCATTACTTTAAGGAGCTAGCTAAAGTGGAGAAACACGAGCAGTGGTCGTACGGTATTTGTATTAGCGGTACGCAACTTTTACTTGTATAAAGTAGGGCTTGTTGTTTTCTACTGACTTTTGAGTCATTGGTGTTATGTAGCCCATATTTATTTTCCAGAACATTATCGTTTATTTATCAAGGAAAGCTCCACCGAGATTCAAGACTCGTATTTAGGAGGGCCTTGCATTGGGATGCTTGGCCGCTTTCATTTAGGAGTATTTTGCCTTTGGGAGGAAAACGGAGAAGCCGGAGAAGACCCGTGCATATGAGGGAATAAACACTCAGCGGTGCTTACAGGTCGATTCAAGCGTGCATTTTGCTGAATTTCCATTCCCTATCCCGCCTCAATGTATGCCAATGCTTTTGTCACGCAAAGTGAAAGCGTACAAACCATCTGCGATATTTAATATTGAGGCCTGGACATCACCAGCAGTTGCTGCTGTTGTTGTTGTTCCTGCGGAGAATATGGCTCAGTCTATACAACGTTGTTGTTATTATTAATAACACACAAACCTCGTCGAGTACACGCCACAACACAGAGCAGGTGGGGACCTCATTATTTCTGAATTAAGGAGTGAGGGGGGCCATACGCGTGGAAAACAAAGCTCCATTATTCATATACAGGTCTTTGTAATGAGGCCCGTTAATCACTGGCTGTCACTCATTCACTTGCTACCCAATAATGCTGCACCCACTCAATTTCCATATCTTGTTAAATGCATGATTTGCAAGCGGCACCCGATGCATGCCCATTCGCTCTTCACTCAGTGGGAGGTTTCGATTTAAAGATTTCGTGACTGCGGGGATTCATCTTCTTGGTTCTTTCGGTAAAGTCACGTAGAATGGAAATAATAAAATAATAAAACATACTAAAATAATTCTCACGAAGTTTCGGCCACAACGCAAGCAGCCGTCCTCAGGTGAAGAACAGGTCTGTCGAGAAGACAGACCTGTTCTTCAGATCAGTGGGAGGTTGCTCCTACTCAATTATCCCCCCCACCCACCCAACCCTCCTCGCACCCACCACCTGTGATCTGGAACTCCCTGCACTCGGTCGTTCGTGCTCTCAACTCCCAGCCCTCGCTCAGGTCCACGCTGAAGAGCCTCTTCTCCTCTGCCTAAGACGGTTCCCATCTTTCAAAAAAAAAAACATTTAAATATACTCCTTGCTCCCTGCGATGCACATCCCGCTGTTGAGTAGGGCAACGTGAGATACGTTTGCATTTAGATACTATCATCAGCCATGTATGTTGAACTTATTTAGCACCGTACGTTGCAAATTGTGCTAATCGGAGGTGCGGGGGAAGAACGTATCCACTGCTGGACGAAAGGCCTTCGTAAGCCTCCACCATCTCACGGTGTCGCTATGAAACAATCAGTCTCGCTCCTTGCATGAGAGCTGATACCATCACTCCACTTTCATGGTGGACATCCTCTTGGGAATCTTTTTGTCTCCTCTGGCTGCCACTCCAGCATCAGTCTCGACCATCGGCAATTATCTTGCCCTGTCCCACTTCACTTCCTTCAACATACGCGAGCGTGCCCACACTTGCGTCGATCTACTAATTGTCGTACTCGTCTGTACTGCTGCGCGGCCAGAGGAAGGGAGATTTAAGAATCTTGCACCATCGTTACAAATGCCACACCAGGAGATCAACTCGAACTGGGGACCTCTGGATTTCAAGTCGAGTGTGCCATCCATGAAACGACGGCAACATTCTCCGTATTATATAAGAGACAGCCAAGACAAAAAAATCACACCAGCTGGGCCCATTACATATGTACTGTACGCAGATTAAAAAGACATCAGATTCTACAATAAGCTGTGGACCTCCGGATTTGCGCATACATAGGGTGTATGATTTGTGATAAACAATGAAATTACTCTGAAATTCCAACAAGCACCAAAAATAGCTTCAGCCGGGAAAAAGGATTTAAACTATTAAATGTAATTGACTTTAATTTTTTTTTCTCTCTCTCTCTCGAAAATATAATAATTAACTAAATAAATTGCAAAAATGTAATTAACGTAGTCATGTTTGCTGCATCATAAGCAAATTAATCTAAAATATAATTTTAATGAGGCTTTTTTTCCATAATACTGAAAAATTAGTTTTTTTAATTACAATAATATAGCCACTGTAGTCTTGTTGGCTGCATTGCAAGCTAACACGTAATATTAAAAACACTTAGTTGTTCCAAATTACAGCAACGTTTTTTTTATTACCAAAAATGTATTCAACGTAGCGGTGTTGGCGGCATAACAAGGTAATTCTGGGAGGCATCTCCAGTGTATAACTTCGCAATGATTAGCAAGGCCAGTATCACGTTACCAGATTGGCTGAGATAACCCGAGGCTCTTTTGTTTGCTAATGCCTCTTTGTTTCCTGTCTAATTGCCTTTCATTATTGCAGGAGTTCTGGCAATCCCCGGGTGGCGTATTTTAATTATATGACCGACTAACAGAACGAGTCTCAGTGCGAGGCAGTGCTGCTACAATGGTGAACGCGATTGCCACCCTTACAGTCTTCATGGGTTCATACTCTTAGTTCTTTCGGTTGAATCCTTGCAGTCACGAAAGCTTCAAATCTAGAAGTCTTCATGGGGTCCGGGCCACTGTGTTCCGTTGTAAGAAGAGAGAAGATTGAGACTAGACCGGCGACAGTGGGCTGGTCGTGTTCACAAGACGGCGCGCCAATTCAAAACGGTCAATAGCGCCTCTAATGTGAAATGATCCCCTTGGTGCGAATCAGCACCCGGAATCCACACGGCTGTTGATTCTGCAGCTATGGAATCGCTGCAGTGAAGAGTTTGGGGGGGGGGGGTGAGGAGGGCATTGCTTTGGGGACACCTCACTCAGCTCTCATCCCAATCGCTGCACGTACAATAACAACAACAACAATAAACTGTCAAAAGCGTTACCAGGGGTTTGTGGGAATGACGGAAACGACTGGGCAGGGCAAAATGCAAGCTTAAAAATAGCGACACGTGGCTACATATAAAGACTGGCGGATGCGGTGCCGATGAGAGATAGCTTTGTAATAGAATCGTGGAGCTCATCCCGTCAAAACTGACACGAGCCGTTCCTTGCCCTTTGTGCGGCAAGTCCCGGGTTGATAAAACCAACAATGTGTGTGTAGATGGTTTTTCTATCGGCCAGGGTATCTTATCAAACGAGGCTTCGGGTGACTGTAGGAGATATATTTCGAACGTAAGGAACAAGACTCGTCATTACTTTAGCTATCCGCAAGCTGGAGTAGGACTTGGGGAAGCCGGGGGGGGGGGTGGGCACGTTGTATCCACATTGATGCCTGGGCACGACCCCCACGGCATTACATGCTGCCACGATATGTAGTGGGGTAGCACACTGGATGTCAAATCCAGAGGTCGCCGGTTCGATCTCGAAGCGCGGCAGTTGAACTGATCGGCAGGTTTCTTAAACCCCTCCACCCAACCCCGTCTGTGTCTCCTGACTGCGGCGTGTGGGTACGACGCAGTCAGTTCATCTGCAGGTCACGTGTGCCGAGGGGTAAAATGTGGATGCTCTTCCAGCATGAAAGAGTAGGCCAATATTACCCTCTCCGTAGATATGAGAATAGGTTTTCCCCTTTTTGCTGGTAACAAAACAGCTGTGTTAAGATGTTAAAATACCAAACTGAAACCTTCTACAAGGAATCATGCCTGCCTTAACCACGATGCTTGTGGTCAGAATGCAAAAAAAACATGCTCTGATAATATATACAGTATATTTGTCTTTGAAACTGATTGGTCCACACCAGAAACAGCTTTCTTTTGAGCCTCGTCTCAAACGGTGTTGGACCAGAGGACGCTAAACCCCTCTCCATAGCTTCTCTTATGGGAGGCCTTTCCACCAGGAGTCGCATGAACAAAGATTTGCAGGGCTGCGCCTTTATTTTTTGAACGAGAACCGCTTTCCTATTCGTCCTTAGAACTGCTCTCTGTGTTCAGTTTGCTGTCCGTCGCCCGCACCTCCGATTAGCACGGTTGGCTACGTACGGCGCCAAAGAAGTTCAACATACGTACGTACTATCCGGTGCCGCACGTAGCAGCAGCAGCAGCGTAATTTACGAGCGGCAGTAAAGGACTGCTCGGTAATAAGCCCTCACGCCTCTTCCTTCTGTGGTAGGAGGGCAGTACTGAGCAAGCGCAGTGCCTAAAGAGCTAAGCAAACATTTGCTCGAGTGGATTTACAACCATTTTGGCTGAGCCCTGCATGGTAGCAGGGAAGCAGAAAATGTCCAGAAGCTGACAGATTGAGCGGCGCAAGAGAGCAGGAAGGTAGGGAGGAAAAAAAATCAATCTAGAAAAAAGCTTTCTGGGTGCCCCCCCCCCAACCTTATTAATGTATTCATTGTGCGCTCCGGATGAGTGACAACAAAAGCTCAATCGTGCGGGAGGGAAGATGTAGGAAATAAAAGGAGGTTGGCAGGAGGGAGGAGCGCACGAAATACACCGGGAAGAGTCTTGAAGGCTTCGAGATAGGTCACGGCCTGATCGATACAAACAATGCTGTCACTCCGGCAGTGTGACCCGAGCGATCTTCAGTCAAAAAAATAATAATACATTTTTTTTTCGAACGTTTCATCAGAAAACGCGGCGTGGAAAAATGCCTCGCCGCGAATGATTTACGGTTTTTGCAATAAGTGCAAGAACGCGTCACACATCGCAGCCATTTCGACTTCAGTCCGTAAATTTATCGCCGGTGACGCTGGGATGGAAAGCAGACTTCTGCTGCCGCATGGCAGTCAACGTGACGGACAATAAATCTTGTCCATACATCATGTGTATCTTAATGATACATTCTTAGATTCAATTTCCTGCTGAAACCACACACCAGGAACCTTTTCCCGGTTCTTCAGCTTTACCTCCTGACCCAGCAGTCAATTGGGAGCCAGAGAAATCATTTAAATCCTGTGTGGAACTCCATGATTTACGAACAGGATTTGTAAAAGGTGTGTACATATGCGGTTTTGTTTTTTTGATTGGGGAAGGGGGGGGGCTTGTTACTGTCAGGATGCGGGGGGGTGTGCATTTCTGAAAGGTTGAGTGAATTGTAACAATTTTTTTATGTTTATTGGAGGTCAGCAGGATTGGAAGCAGACATGAGGCACGGACCAAGATAAATAATACAAATGGTCTCATGGCTGTGTCGTAGCTTGGGTATTGAATAATTAAAAAATCACATTGTAGGAAAATGTGGGGCTCGCCACTTCTGGAACCGGCCGGTAAATAATGTATAGGGAGAGAATGTCGAAAGACACAACATCAATCTTCCCACTGGGTGCTGCATACAGATTCAGTGCTCAATATTGGCCACACAGGCCAACATATTCCCTTGCAGTGAGCATTACCTTCCTTGTAATGACATTTCCTCTGCTTTGTTCTGCCGCGGGGGAAAGAGAGTAAAAAACAACAACAACATGCACGGGGAGGAGAATCAGTTGGGTTCTTCATCAGTTCGGTTCTTCAAGTCTGCTCGGCCAGTCCGGAGATTCTGCCGCTGCACTGCAGAAAGCCTTTGGGCGCACCCTTTCCCGTAGACCTCTTCGCATTAACATAATCCCTCTAGTATGTCAAAAAATATTAAAGCAATGTATATTTAAACAGGGAAATTGGCTTAGTGTGTGTGATTCATTGTCGTATGTCCTGGGATGACCTGTTTAATCCAGTTAAATGAAGCCTCCTGCCAAGCGCGCGGTTCTATACGGTTTATCAAATTTAGCGTGCATTTTGTTTCTTATCATTGGAGCACATGGCAAAAACAAAACGTTTAAATGAGCGCAGGAGAGGCACTGAAAACCGTGATTTACGGAGATTGCTCTTCGTCGGACAGGTGGCACCGCTCGGAATGATGCGGAGGGCTCACGAGCAGGGCACGCAGCAGGAAAAATCATCTCGCAGGAAGCCGCAGTCAGCCGCTTTCCTCCGCCGCCACCGCCGCCGCCAGTGACTCACAAAGTTCAATCGGGTGGACGCTGTGGGAGCTCGGGGCTGTTGGGGCAAGAGGCCACCGCCGCCGCCGCAGCCGCCGCCGCGTGTTTGCGCGCACGTTACCCTGAATATGAATCACGGAGAGGAATGCAACAGCCGCTGGATGAGGGAACCGAGTCGGATTAACGTCACCCCCCTTGGGACCTTTTTGACAGTGAGTACCGTCGTCTTTCAGCGTGTAAAACGCAATATACCGTGTCAAAAAATGACGCGAGGGCTTTTGCCTAATTATGAAAGATATCAACATTGGAGGAACAAAAACACCAATCGTATTTTTTGAAATTACAGTCATTTCTGAGAAGCCCTTTTCTGAATTTGTGGATAATGAGATATCAATATATATTCTTTTGCTGGCGGAAAATTGGCTCTGAAAGTATGTAAACATATCACGGTGGTAATTTATGTCTTAAACCAAAGATATTAATATGTTTTTGCGAATACAACTTCTATATTAGAATCGGTTTTTCCTATTTTTTCTGGCAACAAAACTGAAACCTTTTTTACGAGGAATCATGTCTGCATTAACCACAATACTTGTTGTCAAAATGCAAACAAAAAACACTGATTGGTCCACACCAGAGACAGCTTTCTTTTGAGCCTCGTCTCAAACGGTGTTAGACCAGAGGACGCCAAAAGGCGTACAGCTCAAAGACAATGAACTATCAGAGTAATGAGAGCTCGGGGTGAGCATCTACATCATGGGACCTCCTTTGCCAGTACCAAAATATAAGAATAGGTTTTTCCCATTTTTTCTGGCAACAAAACTGAGACCTTTTTACTAGAAATCATGTCTGCATTAACCAGGCTCAAAAGAAAGCTGTCTCTGGTGTGGACCAATCAGTTTCAAGGACAATGCATATATTATCAGAGCATGTTTTTGTTTGCATTTTGACCACAAGTATTGTGGTTAATGCAGACATGATTCCTAGTAAAAAGGTTTCAGTTTTGATGCCAGAAAAAAAGGGGAAAACCCTATTCTTATATTTTGGTACTGGCAAAGGAGGTCCCAACTTCTATATTGTTTAGATGAATTTTATCGTTGCAAATAACGCTTGAAGGTGAAGCTACAATTTTTACAAACAACTAATTTGTTACATAAAATGTGTTTTAAGGCCCATAATGTTATTTGGCCAATGTTTATTGGAAACAAAAACACCGCACGAGAGTAATATAACTTTGCTCACCGTTGCCATGATACGTTCGTATCTCCCTCTCTCTCTCTCTCTCAATTTCGAACTCATAGTGAGGGCCAGGAAATCGAGCTGCGGCACCGGGAAATCCGGCCACCCTCCGTGATGCGCACCAGGAATCTTTCCGAAATGGTCACCGACATGCTGTCGTCGTCGCCGATCCCCCCGGGGGAGCTGGCCGCGGGCGTCACTCCACCGCGGGACAACTCCTCGGCCTCCGAGGGCCCCTCCTACCCGCTGGCCCTGCAGGTGGCCCTCACCAGCCTCCTCACGCTGGAGATCGTGCTGGGCCTCGGCAGCAACCTCATCGTGCTGGCCCTCTACTGCGCCAAGTCGGGCCTCGTGGGCTCGGTGAGCAACGCGGTGACGGTGAGCCTGCACGTCTTCGACGTCCTCATCTGCCTCGGCTGCGTGCCGCTCACCGTGGCCCTGCTGCTGTCCCCGCTGGAGCGCAGCACGCCGCTGCTGTGCTGCTCGCACGAGGCCGCCACGTCCTTCGCCGGCGTGGCCACCGCCGCCAGCGTCCTCGTCATCAGCATCGACCGCTACGACATCTCCGTGCGGCCCGCCAACCGCGTGCTCACGCCGGCGCGGGCCGGCGCCATCCTCGCCATCGTGTGGGCGCTGTCCTTCCTGGCGTTCCTCATCCCGTTCCTGGAGGTGAGGGGCAGTGGAGCTGTGGGCGGGGGGGGGGGTGAATGGAATGTTGTTGTTGGAGGTGGACTACAGCACGAATGCAGCACGTGCTAATTGAAGATGAATGGTTAGCATACTTTCCAAGCTTAGACTAAGCCACTTTATCAGCAACATGCAATGAATTCGAGTGTCTTGTTCGACATAGCTCGAAAGGAAGTTGTGTTCACCTTTGACAGACATCGCCTCGGTGTCCGAGATAAGATTACCACGAGTGGCAGAGACAATAGCAGCGTCTCTCTTACGAGACGCTGAATGCTGGCTGATGAAAGCATGGGTCAGTGCGAGGTGACCCGGGAGTTCAGAGGTCAGAGCACTGAGCCAGCCTGCACTGTCGACACCCTGGCCTCGAATCTGGGCAGTGTACTGCGATTTAAACTGGTTTCTCAAGTCTAGTGGTCTCAGCCTGGACACCAAAGCCCAGTTTTGAGAATAAAAAAAATATTGTTTTGACTGCCTTGCAGTGGACATTTCTGTGTAGCACAGCATGTGGGAAAGTGCTTCCATGGGTGTAGATAAGAGGTTGCTCTAAAGGGAGCCCACATGTAGTTTTGTTATATCTCCATCTGTGGGCCAATGTCCAACAGTGCGATTGCATTGCTCTGCCAGAATTCCAAATGGATCCTTTGTCCCCCATGAGATGTCACCAAAAGAATTATCGGAGTGAAAATTGGGGAAAAGGCCACATTTCCAAAAATAGATTATAAATGTGTTGCCCGTACACAACGAGGAAATAGACGCCGTGTGTGCTTGTGATTCATAGCGCGACGCGGTGGCACAACTACGCCGGCCAAAGCAACCGTGGGAATTTTTTGACTTATTATGCCATTCATGCAAAAAGTACCAAATGTGACAGACGGTGGAGTTATACGTGGCAGTGTCCAAGAAAACAAAACAGTAATTTATTTATTTGCCAAAATCCACTACGCATTTTCCGTTCAAGTGTATTTGTTGAGATTAAATTCTTGGCTTCTCAAACATAAAAGTGATCCCCTGTGCCATAGCTGTCATAAACTATCCGGCTGTCGTAACGCTGCGAGCAAACTTCTTCTGACAGATTTCAGTTAGATCAGCTATTCACGTAAACATCGGGGATTGCGCTTTCATGAGCATTGGGAATATAAACCATTGAAATTCCTTTAAGGTGTATTGGAATCAGGTGAACCTTTGCTCATGTTTGAGACTTAGAAGGTCTCTGCAAAGTATACAGAATGCAAACAATTACAGAAAATCAAAGCGTGGTGAAGCTGTGAAAACTCAAGAACATTTTTCGATTCAAAGCTTTCGTGACTGCAGGGATTCATCTTCTTGGTTGTTTCGGTAAAGTCACGTAGAAGGGAAGTAATAAAATAATAAAAATAAAACATAATAAAATAAAATTATATTAAATAATATAATAATAAAATGGTATTAGATTATTATATTGTTTCATTATGTTATTTTATTTTATTATTATTTTATTTTATTATGTTTTATTTTTATTATTGTATTATTTCCCTTCTACATGATTTTACCGAAAGAACCAAGAAGATGAACTCAATAACGGCACGGGCTTTCAGTAAGAGCGAACCAATGAGCCCCACCGCTGATGTGGGACTTGCCTCTCGAATTTTACTTCTCTACCAAAAAAGAGAGAACGAAAAAACAGGCACTCCTCTTGAGCTGCAGTCACTTATGTGCTCGCACAGATAGACCCATTTTCCATTGAATGCAGGGTGCTGTTCCCAGGCGGAGCATGATGTAATTATTCTTGATAAATTGCTGCAGTGTGCCAGGCATCAAAATGATATGAATTTAAAGAGCAAAATTGTAAGTTTGAGACGAAGAATGTGCGTGTAATATGAATTGTATCTCCCGTCATTCCCTTCAAATGTGACTGCCTCTCACTTTTGCGAGTATATATTTTCTTCCAAATACATTTCGCTTCACTCCTTCCATTGTGGCCTTTTGTTTTCAAGTTAAGCACTCTTCAGAATTTTAATTTATTTCATTTGTCAAGCTACCGCTGAATGAAGGCCTCTCTCCATGACACGTCAGTCATGGTGGTTGTTTGACCATACCTCACCACGCTGTTCAGTGCCAGATGGTGAAGGGGTTTGGGGGCAGGGGAGGCCGCGAGGAGACCAGGACTGATTCCACTTCGTGCCATGTAGAGGAATCAAACTCGGTTCGGCCGGGTTTGTAGCACTGCGTGAACTACTGAGCGATCGCTCCTCCCTTGACGACAGCGTAGGATTACTTAAGATTCTTCTCTCTGCAGGTGAGCTTCTTCATGGAGGCGGCCTCAGAAGAGCCCAACTCCAAACCCTGGCAGAACAAGACGCTCCTGTGCGTCAACCGCAACGAGTACCACAAGGAGATGGGCATGTACTACCACCTGCTGGTCCAGGTGCCCTTCTTTGCCATCACCACCGTCGTCATGCTCGTGACCTACTCCAAAATCCTGCAGGCGCTCAACATCAAGATCGGCTCGCGGTTCTCCGTGACGGCGCCCAAGAGGAAAAAGAAGAAGCCCGGCAAGGCGGCCAACAAGAAGCGCAAGCGCACGGCGCACACGGCATCCACCACGTCGAGCGGCCACCGCGAGAGCACGCTGTCGCACAGCAGCGGCGCTCAGAACAACGCGCCGATGGGAGTGCGCACGTCCGTGTCCGTCATCCTGGCGCTCAAGCGCGCCGTCAAGAGGCACAGGGAGAGGCGAGAGAGGCAGAAGCGCGTCTTCAGGATGTCGCTCATCATCATCTCCACGTTCCTCGTCTGCTGGACGCCCATCTCGGTGCTCAACACGGTCATCCTGTGCATGGGCCCGAGCGACGTGCTCGTGAAGATCAGACTCTGCTTCCTGGCCATGGCCTACGGCACGACCATCTTCCACCCGCTGCTCTACGCGTTCACCAGACAGAAGTTCCAGAAGGTGCTAAAGAACAAGATGAAGAAGCGTGTGGTGTCCGTGGTGGAGGTGGACCAGCTTCCGCCGCACAGCGGCGCCGTCATCCACAACTCATGGATTGAGCCGCAGCGCAACCGCAAGGTCAAGTACAACGGCAGCAACGTCACGGACAAGTGCGTGACGGAGGTCATCAAAGAGTGAGACGCTGTAACCCCCGCTGAAGAAATCACTTAACGGGTGCTTTTACATTTATATATAATGGGAAAAAGGACAAACTGCTGTATTGTGGCATGTGGTATTACAGGGAAAAAAGAAAGGGTGTTTGTGGTCGAAAAAAAAAAATGTGGGTGTTTATGAAAACTGAAGTTGAATACCAATACAGTATCTGCTGCTTATTTATTTTAATTTTTTTACACGCGGTTTTAAGATTGTTATATTGGCGAAGCCAGCCGTGGCTACTTGAGTTCATGATTTCGTAAAAGAAGAGACAGAATATATGTATAAAAGATATATAAAATTATGATGTGCAAAAAAAAGTATCTTTTGTCTACGTGTATGAAAAACAAATCTTTGATTAACATTTCTTTTTGAGCAAATTCATCTATTTGCACAGACGTGTGCTTGTTAAACGTGACTCTATGGAATGTTAACATATTAACTCGTGCTGCCCCTCACACGTTTGTGATGGTGATTATTACGTCAATATAAAACAAAAACTGATCAAATACATAAATAAAGCAATGGGAGGGACTTTTATATGGAGACTTTTTTTAGGCCTGTTTTACTACATATATCCTTGCTGTTTATAATACATTGTAATTGCAATGTAATCTAGCAATTGAAAAATGTTTCATCATCACTATGAACTTCATTATCCTGGATTGTGCTTTTTAAACGCCATTTACTAAACTTGGCACGATACGGTGATTTAACCCCTCGTTAAAAGCCTAAATGGCTTTAAGCGATGTTTTTTTTTGTTTAAAGCAACGGGAAGTGAAATTAATACATTAAATGGTGAACCAAACGTGAAGTTAGAAGAGGTGTATTGTATATACTGTACATATTCAACAAATGCACAGTCATAGAACAAACACTGATTGGGTGGTACCAGTGAAGTAAAATTGATACCAGTGAAACCAGGCCACGCTTGCAAAAGAGGCAATGCTGTTGCATGCATCTCAACGGGTAATTTTCGTCCTCCTGGTTAATTAAAGGATACCGATGGGACTGATATTTATCTCCTGGCAATGTCACGCTAGGAGATGAATTTCATTTTACACGGCAGCCTTCTTTCACGGGGCTCCTGGGCTTTTGTGTTTGTTTTCTTTCTCCAACCGTCATTTGGAACCAACGCACATTCCACGTGGAGTTATGCATAAGTGCACAATCATATTTCATTTCGCCGATTTCACATCACCGACGTTCTGGGTAGGGCATGTGCACGGGCTAGCGGTCGGATTGCTGCTGAACGGAGAAGGAATGGGAGCTCGGGCGAGTGCCTTGGTTTGAAAAGGAGCTTGAGGGTTTATTCAGGAAGCAGAAGCTTTTTCGAGAGAGAGAAAAAACCCCATAGAGAGGCCATCGGCGCGCACACTTTTTTTGCGATATCTTGCAACGACAAAAAAAATGTGAAAATGCACGTGGGCAAACTCTTTGATCGCTCGTGACCAAAAAGCGGTCCCCCCCCTCCCTCACCGGGTATGATTGGACACATTGGCGACGCGCCGCTGTAATGCGCCGTGGCAAACGATCAGCGCCCCGGGGGTCAATCGCGTTGGCGTTCTCACAACAGTGCTTCTTCACTTCTTTTCTTCGAAACCGATGCCCACGTGTCCGAATTTTGAAGTGCCGCTTCTGTTACACGTTGTGCAATGATCGAAATCAATGAATGTCGTCTCGCAAAAAATAAAAAATGACAGGACACGCACCGCACCGCACGCACGCACAAGAGACATGAATTGTGCACATTTGAAACAAACTTATGCTGTAGATAATGTCTCGCAACCATGTCTTGCTGATGCAGACTCTGTACCATGTGTAGTAAAGCTTGTAACCGTGTTCCCCACATTAAAACCCATGTACCGCGCTTAACTTGATTTAACAACAAAAATCTATATTGAAAAGTGATTTAAAACTGTGTACAGATATATAGAGTTTGCTGCTATTAAACTAAAAACATATATAACTTAAGATGAAACTTCAGGGAACTAAATGCAGTGTGTAATAGATGCAACCTGTTAAAACTAATTCACAAAATGAGTGGGCCGGGAATAAATCTTCAAAATAAACATGATAATTACTTTCGTGCCAGGTTATTTGAGAGATAAAGAGATACATCGTGATCATTTAGTACATATGGTGTTCGCGCCACTACGTATAGTGCACGGCTACCTATCACGAGGGCACTATGTTTGAAATCATTGAGATGACACACACACACGCACGCAAAGACAAAGATAAATATCCCCCATATAGCCTTAACAGACTGTAGGGGCAAGTGCTGTTAGCGAGCACCTATGAAGGCTGGAACGGTACACACGCACGCATACACACGCACACACATGCACACACACGCGCACCCATTAAGGGTGCATACTCCTAATGCAGGCAATGGGGTTATTCCTTTGCAAATTCCTGGGGCTGCCAAATACACGGACGTGGATGTACAATGTTCCATACGGTGCTAAAATGCTGCATTGAGTAGGGGTTGAATTAGGGTTGCTGGAGAGGAAATTGCCCAACCCAAGTTGAGATCTTGCAGGGTCACTTGCTGGTATAATAAGCTACTGCGCGGGGTTGTTCGCGATTGTGCCGTTCGTAGCTCTGCGATGGGTTTTCGGTACCGCTCCGTCGCTCGTCGCGATGTCCCACCTTTGGCTTTATGTGCTCGGAGCTTCTTCTTAGGAATCGAATATAAAAATGCTCCCAGCACGTGGAGCGTCGGGACGTCTTGGCAAACCACAGCCCAATATACAACCAGGGAACACCCAACAACGAGCATTTATGAGAGCTTCCACTTGTTTTCTAGAATTGGCCTGCGTGTAGCGATGCACGTGATTGTGGGCACGAACGTGTGTGAGCTCCAACGGTTGTGTTTTTTCTCTTGCGGCCTAAGTTGTGTCAGCAAAGGAACAGAGACAGATGGTTTAAGCTGCCATAATTAAGACTGTCAGACCAAGAGACAGATGCTTAATCTCTTATCACGTGCATTTACTGATAATGTATTCATTGTGAGAACATCGTTGTATTAAATGCAACCATTTTTTTGGTAAAAAAAAATCTAGATATATATATTTTGTTATATAATTGGCACACGAAAAAACTTGTCAGGATACTCTTCAGATAGCTCAATGTACAGCGCTCGTGCATCCGTTTTCTTCCACGTACGCAAATAAACCCAACTCGGTCTTCCACGCGGCCGAATTGGGTTGCCTAGTCCTCTTTTATCTCTCAAATAGCATGTTGCAGAAACGAAAACAGAGCAACGTTATCCAGGCCCAAAGAATAATTCGAGTCAATGACAAGACTGCCGCATTCTATTTGCGAATAACTTTAAAATTGGCTACAATTACTCTTAATATTATTTGTAAAGTTCCTAAGCTTTTTGGATTTTCAAGTGGAGAGAGAAAGAGCAATTTTAAACGTGCAGTCCAAAGCCATCCATTTTAACCCCTCGCTGAGCATCACCCAGTTCAATCTGATAAGGTCATGCTGATCATTAAGTTAACGTGCTAAAAATACACCTTTTCCTGAATAAATGACTCTGTAAGAATCAATGCAGTGCACTGGGATAGGCGTTAGAATCCACTATTGCACGTTGAAGTGAATACCGATGATGCATTTTACGGCAGCAGCGTCGATGTAAAATGCTTAATATGAATTACATGAGCGTCCTCATACAGGCGGAGGCCAAAGGCAGTTCACTTGAACAGATTTTTATTATCTGTTATGCTGCTTGACTTCGACACATGTGCGGTTGGTTCTAAATTACACGCATTGCATTGGAACCACACTTAACTCACGCACGCACGTGATCTCCTTTCCCGGATTATTCAATCGGCTCATTGCAAGCACAGGGCATGTTTAGTGGCCAAAAAGATACGTATAAATGAAAGCAAATGGAGAAGGGTAAGTGCAAAACATTCATTTAGGATTATATTAAGCTCTTTGTTTGGTGAAGAAATTCATGGTTAACGTCGTTATTCTTTGAAATAAAATTAATCCGTTGTAAATCTGTTATCATGGCAGAGGACACTTGGGTAGCGCCAACACAAGTACTGTGCTCAAATGGTAATTTTGCATCCAACATTTAAATGTGAATACCATACTTTTCTCACGATAAGAAAACAATTTGTGTGCTGTTTCTGCTCATTCATGAAATGTCAAGAGGACTCGAGCGTGGTTCGTACACTCGTGAGAAATTGGCGGAGCGTTATCTTGTGACCAAAAGGGCTAATGCACCACACCAGGGTACCGAGCAGAACGCCACAGTGGTTCTCAAGTTCAAACTCCGGCGTTGATATACAATTAAAAAAATAAACCCTTTCATTCTGTCTCCACCAACAACAAAACACGTTCCGATGGGTTTGACATTTCCATTGCAGCCTATGACGACGACTGCACAAAATGTTATCATTTCCAGCCAGCGACGTAGCTATCGAGTGTGCAGGCGGTGCAACTGCACAAAGGGACTAAGGGTTGGAGCGGGGTGGGGTGGGTAGGGGCGGCCCAGTTGCCAGGCTTCAAAGAACAGGAGAAATTGAACAGTGGGGGCCCTATTTCATTCATTGCATCAGGGCCCATGCCAAGCACGCTACACCACTGGTTCGGGATTTTGTGCTTGCACTTGATTTGATTGTACCGAGCTCCGAGCGTATAACATGAGGAAGGGGGGTTTTGAGTGGACATGTTGCATGCCAAGCAGAGGATGCCTCCCTGTCTACCAGAGTTGAGGTTACATTGGACACACGGTGGGAGCATGATAATTTCGGAGAATTGTGCGTGTGTGTGTGTTGTGCCAAACTGGGATCAGTGATTTTTAGAACACGTAAAAGGTTAAAATAAAACTGCACAATGGAAAAGAAATAAGGATGTGTACTCAAAACTGACATCCAAAGCACATTGGCAATCAAGAAAAATAGACTTTAAAAATATCTAATAATTAATGCGAAATTATTTAACGCAAGTTCATTTTGGTGTATTTGTACATTGTACTGTATAAATGTTGCTATTTGTATTTGCAGATCCAGAATTTCAAGTCTGTTAGCTTACCATGCAGTGAAGCATTATTAGATGTGGCTTCACATCTTTATCCTGATCTTGTACCTAACTGTTGCACAGTATGGGTGTTCTTCAGTCACAATATATTGTAATTTATTTATAAGCGCCACATACTTTGTGCATTACAGCAGGCAATGCATTTGTATTTATTTTCTGTTGAGAATAAAATTGATCAAAGAGATGTGTGAGCTGCGGGCATTATTGTACAATGGTATACACATATTGATTATTGTACAATGGTATTATATACACATAATTATTCAACTCACCCCCACCTTACCCCAAGCAAATCAATCAAATTCCAAGCAGTGGTCCTCTTCAAAATTCAATTCCTTTTTTATCTTTTTACAATTCCATTGTTAGTTTCACACATTTTTTGTTGCCTATTTTTTTTCTTCAGGTTTCGTAAACGCCAACCCCAAAACTTTTGGATTTACCGAACCAGAAAGAATCAGACTATTTCTTTATACTTGAGAGATCCAATGATCTATAAAGTTATTTTTCACACATGTCCAGTAGGGGCGGGTAAGAACGCTGCTTGGGCAGGGATCAGTGTGGAACAACCCCTCGCAATGATTGCCAACAACGGAGCCCATACTCTTAGTTCTTTCGGTAAAGTCAAGTAGGTAAAAAATGAAATTAAAATTAATAAAAATAAAATTAAAATCACGACGTTTCGGAGACAACACAAGTCTCCATCATCAGGTGGGACCGTCACAGCCAGATTTGCTGCAGCAAACGTCGTGATTTTTATTTTATTTTTATTAATTTTAATTTTATTTTTTTATTACTTGACTTTACCGAAAGAACTAAGAGTATGAATCCTTGCAGTCACGAAAGCTTCAAATCTAGAAACAACGGGGCCCGTTGGTGCAGGAGAGTCCATTTCGCAGCCAGCCCTGAGATCGAGGAAGGGCAGAAACGACACCGAAGGTGCTAACGCTTCAGTGATTCGCCGAATTCCCATGACTCGAATTCGCCACTTGATTCGAGGGTGTTTTCTTTTTGCGTCTCATTTCTATTGCCTCGTTTGTATCGTTTCTCAATTTACTTTTCTCTCACTTTGTAAAGTTACGTTTGCTCCATTGAGGCTAAATGGATCGGGAGGAAATAATTGGCATGCATATTGCATTCTAGATTTGAAGCTTTCGTGACTGCAAGGATTCATACTCTTAGGTTTTTTCGGTAAAGTCAAGTAGGTAAAAAATAAAAGTTAATAAAAGTAACAATAGAAATAAGTTAAAATAATAAATCACGACGTTTCGGAGGCAACACAAGTCTCCGTCATCAGGTGGGACCGACACAGCTAGATTTACTGTATCAAGAAACGTCGTGATTTATTATTTTATTTTATTTCTAGTATTACTTTTATTAATTTTAATTTTATTTTTTACCTACGTGACTTTACCGAAAAAACCTAAGAGTATGCATATTGCATACCTTGTAAATAAACAATTCTAACATCTTTATTTGAACCTTTCGTGACTGCAGTAATTCATACTTTTTGGTTCTTTCGATAAAGTCACGTGGATAGAAAATAACGAATAGATCACGACGTTTCGATTGCAACACCAGCAATCGACTTCAACCGAGAAGATGGATGCAAATTTTTGCAATCTTTGGAAGGACGTTGATCAACCAGGTGAAGTGTTAACTGTTGTGTTGGCCGACTCTCTGAGTTGCATTACATTTCTAAGTTTGATAAGTTTGATCTTTTTTCTTTGTCTCTCTCCTTGTTCCCTCTCTGAATTTCACCCCCACCCTCTCGCCCTTTATGGCAGCCCCTCCCCCTCCCCTCCCTCCCCCCTGGTGTGCTGAAATAGTAACAAATTGGCACGTTCTGTTTACATGACAAATCTTACTAATTGGCTGTGTTGGGTGGTGGCAGGTTTAACGACACATTTATATTTACGAGATATAACATGAAAAAACCTATATTATAAATGGTATTGGTCGCGAAAGCCTACTTGTTAAACTAACTGGATTCCTGCAGTCACGAAAGCTTCAAATCAAGATATAACCAAACCTAAATATACAGCACTGCAAGGACATGTCCACGGAGCTGTAAACTCGTGCGGGGAATTTAACAAACACTTAAAGAGCGGCGGCCTTCGGTAATCCTCCCAGTGTCATAAATTATGCAGCCAAGCTCGACAACGTTGGCACATCAGTGTGTCCTATTGTCACGCGCACGCCGTATGGACAGACAAGCTGAGCACCGCACATGCATTTCGGATAGCTGGGCGCGGAAAGAAAATAAACAATCGATTCGAGAAGGCAAGTTAGAGTTCTTAGACTTGTCGTGAGAACATGAGAGATTGAATACGTTTTGACTTGGGGAATATTCGCGGCTACAAGATGGCGGGAAAGATGGCAAACGACTTCAGAAATCTGATCAATTGAATGCATCCCGGGGTACCCGATGCAAAAGATATTAAGTAAATATCATGGGCAGAGCTGAATGGAAGATAGCCATGATTGCCGACGTTTTTGAGAAAGGACATGGCGGCACAGAACAACTGTATGCGTGACACACGCATAAACTGGTGACCTGTAGCAGGCATGGTACATTCTAATGGCTTAAGAAACACACTCCACGGGTGGAATATTTCTTGGTTCTATGATTGTGGAGATAATCATCATCATTAAAATTTTAGGCTGACACTACCCTACTAGTAAAACCAATTAACCCCCTGGCCATAAGTTTTGTGAGCCAAAAGTTTTTTTTTATCTTTTCTAGTTACAAGGATAAATGTTCATCAATGATGATAGTGCTTAAGATATGCTCAACTACATTTGACCTCAAATGTTATCTTTCGAGCCCTTCCTACGTATGATTAGATTTGAAATCAGGCACTCAGTCACTGAGTAATTATCGTCTAATATTTAGTAATGGTATGAAATACGATATAGCGATAATGATTCAGTGCTTCAACTCTCCATGATTATAAAATGAGTACAGCATTGCTTTGTTGCCAATCCGAAGTGAGTATCCTAAAAAAAGCCTCACTCCTACCATAGAATTGTGGAGTTTCATTTTTTCCACCGGCTCAGATGATAGCCAACTCATGATAGCCAAGTTTTCAGTTGAGTTCATTCACGGAAACGTAAACGTGTTGTACACCCATCCACCCACCTCCACCCGGCACAGCCAATTAGTAAGGTGTGTCACGTGATGAGAACGTGCCTAACCCAGGGCCAGATTCAGGCATGGGGACTTTAGGGGCTGCAACCCAGGGGCCTCCGCCAGCTGGAAGGGCCTCCAGAGATTGAAGTGAAAAGTTCTTCTTGGTTTTTTCGGTAAAGTCACGTAGAAGGAAAGTAATAAAATAATAAAAATAAAACATCATAAAATAATTCTCACGACGTTTCAGACGCTGTCGCCTCGACAGAGCTGGACGGCTGCTTGCGTTGTGGCCGAAACGTCGTGAGAATTATTTTATTATGTTTTATATTTATTATTTTATTACTTCCCTTCTACGTGGCTTTACCGAAAGAGCCAATAAGATGAACCCCGCAGTCACGAAAGCTTTAAATCGAAAAAAAGTGAAAAGTTATTTCATTTGTGAATGCTGAATTGTATTTTTTGTTAGCCTTGTGAAAAAAATAAAATCTTTAACTTTGTTTTCCTTTTGAAAATATTACTGAGGGCCTCACACTACCTGTATCCCAGGGGTCTACAAAATGTTAATCCGGCCCTGGCCTAGCCCCACATATTTTTTTATCATAAATAATATTAGTCACGAATGCCTATGTGTCAAAAAAGTTACTCACGCTTGTGCACGTGGGAAACACTTCCATTTATTTTACACAAACATCAGCCATGATCATTTCTACTGCTGGATGATGTCCTCCCCAAGCCATCACCATCTCCTCATGGGGAGGTGTTGTGGTGTAGCGTTCCATCCAGCACCTGCACACGAGCTAATACCGTGGCTCCATCTCTGCAGCGGACGTACAGTCTAGTATGATTTCCATCCCTTGGCTGGCAGTCTGTAATTAATGTCAAACATCGGCCGTCATCCCTTCTAGCGGTATCAGAATCAGAATATTTATCCTGGAGGAATCCGATGAGCTATGAAGGTATTTTTCATAGATGTCCAGTTAGGGCGGATAACAACGTTACAACGGTAAATCTGATGTATGTAACTTGAGAAATGACCAAACAGGAAGACGTATTCACAATTCTGGCTAAATCGCCTGGCGAAGCTGGTTGTAATCACCAGTGAAACGTCGGACTTGAATTGTAAATGTTGTGGGTTTACTCTCCAACACACCCGTGTGCTGAACTAGTAACGAATTTGCACGTTTTGTTTCGGTGACAAACCTTACTAATTGGCTGTGTCGGGTGGTGGCGGTTTTAACGACAAAATATTCATGCAATCTAACCCCCAAAAAAACCTTTGTTATGGTTAATAGTGGCCGCGAAAGCCTACGTATTAAACTTGAGCATGTTTTCAAATGCATGCGTTCTGCTTCTCGACTCTGAGTGTAATTCCAAGAATGCATCTCTCCATACGCATACACAATCTCCTTGTTGTCCTCATAGACTGCGAAGGCAAGTGTGACAATTGGAATCAGAGCCATAACGGGCGGTGTCACAGCACGGAACAAAAAATGGACATCATCACCGCCACCACATTGCGGTTAATGGGGCGGCACAATTGTGTCAGACCAAGTCAGTCGCTGCACACCTCAAAGCCCCGTAATAAGGTGCTACAACAAAAAACAATATTTCTACTCACAGAATGTCCTTGGCACGGTCCAGTTAAGAACACATTAAAAAAAAAACACATACACTCTGCCCTGAGATTCTGAGAACACGAATAATCCCATAATTGTTTGCTTGGCAAATGCTGGGTGGCACACGACGTCTGGCTGCTGGGTAGGTGTTGCAACTAGTAAATGGAATATTCTTGTCGTGCCACAGTTAAACACATTCCTGCGGAGGGAGCTGGTAGGAACGTTCGGTTGCTCATTCAATGGTCAACGGCGGCGTGGTGTATTCCGCAAATATGACCGACTGTGAGGGCGGGCACAAGCCGGCGTGAGTAGGTTAAACGTTGAGTTTTATAAGGGCACCACGGGGTGACCAGCCCCTCCCCACCCAGCCCCACCCCTTCCACCCCCCCACCCAGCCCCACCTAGCCCCTCCCCACCCAGTCCCTCCCCATCCAGCCCCACCCCTCCCATTGTTGGATGCACGACGGACGGACGGACACAATAATCCACTGTGGGCTGGTGTAACCAGGTGGTACCTACCAGTACAAGCAACCACAAGCCACCCTAACTGTGGATAATGATCATTTTTGTTTTGGCCACTCATATATGCTCATAATAAATATGATTACGTGCATACTCTGGTCTGGCCAGCATGGTGAAGTATGGTCAAACGACCGCCCATGGCTAACATGGCGTGAGGAATGCTTCATCCAGCAGTAGATTGACAAAGGGCTGTAGATTATTATTTACTAATAGGGGTTTTCCCCTTTATTCTGGCAACAAAACTGACACCTTTTGCAAGAAATCATGCTTTCATTAACCACAATACTTGCAGTCAAATGAAAAAAAACAATACTCTGATAATTTATGCATTGTCTTTGAAACTGATTGGTCCACACCAGAGACAGCTTTCTTTAGAGCCTCGTCTCATATGGTGTTCGACCAGATGACGCCAGAAGGCGCACAGTTCAAAGACAACGCACTACCAGAGTAATGAGAGCTCGGGGTGAGCAGCCACATCATGGGACCTCCTTTGCCAGTACCAAAATATACTAATAGGGTTTTTCCCCTTTTTTCTGGCAACAAAACTGACACCTTTTGCAAGGAATCATGCTTACATTAACCAATTATCAGAGTATTGTTTTTTGTTTGCATTTGACTGCAAGTATTGTGGTTAAATTTCGATTTAAAGCTTTCGTGACTGCAGGGATTCATCTTCTTGATTCTTTCGGTAAAGTCACGTAGAATGGAAATAATAAAATAATAAAAATAAAACATAATAAAATAATTCTCACGACGTTTCGGCCACAACGCAAGCAGCCGTCCTCAGGTGAAGAACAGGTCTGTCAGAAAGACAGCGTCTGAATGAACGCTGTCTTTCTGACAGACCTGTTCTTACAGAGCTGCGTTGTGGCCGAAACGTCGTGAGAATTATTTTATTATGTTTTATTTTAATTATTTTATTGTGATTAATGTAGGCATGATTCCTTGCAAAAGGTGTCAGTTTTGTTGCCAGAAAAAGGGGGAAAATCCCTATTAGTATATTTTGGTACTGTACTGGCAAAGGAGGTCCCATGAGATTATTCTTTGTTTGATTTATTCACAAGTGTTTCTCCAGTTTCCTCCGAGAGGCCCATTATTCATGGAACTGGGCGAAACATCAATACACAATACCCCCCTGAAGAAGAGCCTTGAGACCCAGCAAGGCTTTCCCAGGTAAATTCTTGTAATAATTATGTGTGACCTGTTGAAAACACAGGCTATCGCGACAAATATTATCCGTAACAAAGGTTTTTTGGGTAAGATCGCGTAAATATGAATGTGTCGTTAACCCCGTCGCCACCCGACACAGCCAATGAGTAACTAATTGTCACGTTTTGTTTACATGATAAACCTTACTAATTGGCCGTCGGGTTAATGACACATTAATATGTACACGCTCTAAACGACAAAACCTTTATTTGGGATATTTGCGACCTCGTAAACATATAATATATCCGGCCAGGTTCATCAGCGGGTCGCAATCAGAAGGTTGCAAGTTCAAATACTGGTAGGGGGGGTTAACTCAGCCCATCATCCGTCCGAGACCGTTAAATCAGTACCACTTTGTGGGGGGAGGGGGGTGTCAAAAGTGGTCGTCCTATGAAAAGACATATCCCCACCATAGGAATGTGGAATTTCAACCACTGGCTCAAGGCTATACACAGGATATGAGTACTGCCTCAATGCTCATTGAAGCAAATAAATCACTTGCAAATTTTTTTCTTATACAAAAATACAGAAAGCCAAAAATGTCTTCGCAATATTTTTTGACGACGTCTTTTGTGCACATTAAAAGCACTCTCTTAAATAATTACAGCCGTTTAGAACAATGATATCGTGCTTCAATCGCGGTGAAATATAAGAACCACGGATAGTGTCCGCAAAGATTAAAACAAGATCACGTGACGGACATATGAGAACATTATTTGCGTTCTCTTTTATCCATCCCTAAAATGAATTATTATGCTCTAAATTAAATTGGCTTGCTGCACACGATGTCCTGCTACAAGTCAGTGTGCCTGGCAAATGTTAACCGCAACGTGGCATTGTATTCGAGCCAGGGGACATTTTAAATACAGAGCTGTAAAGCACAACGCTCTTACAAATTTTATGAAAAATCAGTAAAGAGACCAGTGAGAACACATTTCCACCGAAGCTGTATTTACCACTTGGGATATCAACAACAAAAATATGTAAGGTCAATTATTTGTTATATAATGGAATTATAGCCATGGGACACAGAACCTGATACTCAATATAACAAACATCATTTGGGCTTTTTTTAGTTTCTAAGTATTACTAACACAGCAGATTGATGCGGAAATAAGAGAGCCCATTTCATCATCATCAACAGTAGCAGCAGCCATGATCCATCCACTGTTGGATGAAGGCCTCCACCATGCCATCATCATCCTTCAAGGTCGTGCGATTCAACAATCCATCTTTATCCTGCGCACGAGCTGTATGTACGTGTGCATGTTGAACTTCTTTTGCGCCATACGTAGCCAACCATGCCAATCGGAGGTACGGGGAAAGGACAACGATCTAACCACAAAAAGCAGTTCTAAAAAAATGCTTTTTTTATATATATATAGATGCTTTAAACGTGCATAGCTCTAATGGCTTTGCAATATCGGAAGGTAGAGCGTTCCAGACGGCCGCAGAAGCGCATCTGAATACACGCGATGCAGTGACCGTCTTTGTTTGATGGCCAGCCAAAAGCCACTGCGAGCATGATCGGAGTTCACGTGATGGGTGTTGCCCCTTGACGAGATCAGCAAGGTGCTGTTGTTCATTTGTGGCAAGCGCTTTGTGTGCAATGAGTGCGATCTTATAAGAGGATCTCATTGCACGCTCCATCTCCTCTCTGGTGCATTGCCTGCTTTGGCTGTCATGAGGCTTAAACAATGGACTGGCCGGGATTCCTTGTGGTGCCACGTCCTGTCCAAGCCCACAAAACGTTTCATAAAAATCAATATAATTCAAAATAGATTTTTGGGAATGATCTGTGTCATTCAGAACCCTCCACCACCCGACACAGCCGAACAAATAAATGTGCAAGCATTTAATGTACCAATTATTATTATTATTATTTCAGCTCACCAGTACGTTGGTCAAACATCATCAGACATTATCTAGAATTTCAGAGTAACTATCCAGTAACAATCCTGGAAGTGACTGTGTCACCTGCCCCATCTTCCTTCTGAAGCTGCGGGTCTTCTCGGCCACATAGATGCCCTCCCTTCTCTATGCTTGCGAAATGTGTATCCCTTGGAACGACCATCTGTGCCCGTTTGAAACATTCAGGCTGGCTTGCCTTCGATCCATCCCGGGTTTAACCAGACTGGATTGTGTGAGCTCACAGATCTTTGAGAGTTCTTGACACAGTCCCAACAGTGAGTATCCTCTGGCAACCGATGCTGCATTTGGGTGGGCCGTATAGTCCGCATACCCAGCCACCGCATGTCCAAGCTGCTTCTGTTTGGCTGAATAGATGGGGCTAAATGGGCACGGCATGTGCCAGAGGCGGGATGGACTGAGGCGGGATAGGATGTGGAGCTTATTAGACTTGCAGATAATTGCTACCAGCGGTGTCAAGATTGGCCCATGTGCAGGAGGCTCGTGAATGACACTTCTGGGGAGTCAGATGCTGCCACCCTCCAAGAACAGTGGAGGGCAGATGAGTGAAGCTCACAACAACGAGCAGACAGCGAGGCGGATAGAATGCAGCAAGTTGCCACTGTGTGGGAGCACAGGTGGTGGATCTGTAAGTCGTCACATTCAACCCATGGCACCTGGGTTTGTTCCGTGACCTCCTGCCAGAAAACCTTTGACACTTAATGTGGCCTCAAGATGCACTTGGCACAAGTGCCAGGCTAAGTGCCAGGTTAGGTATCACGGCCACTTAGTGGCGATCGGGGTTGTTATTGTTGTTGTCTTCCTTAAATAATGTCATGACCTCAGGAACAACCAATCATATTTAAACTAAATATCAGCCAAGAAATACGAATGGGATCTAATTTAATTCTAATTCATGAAAGTCAATGAGTAACATTCTCTTCATTATTCAGTATAACTACTCATATATATACTAGCTTGTAGCAGGATAACATTGCAGCTTTGTATTCACTGCAGCCTAAAACTAGATGTAAGAACTATCACAATATTCATTGTTGAATTAACACCTACATTTTAATGTTTCTAAGCAGCGCTTAATTCATGCCTATCAGCTAGATTGAAGTCTATATATTTATCTCAATGGGTTCCCTAATTAATCTGTTGGGTTGTTTTCAATGACACAGATAACTGGGGGTGGGATTTAGCATTGTTTTTTTCCATTATGTCCTTCCAAAAATGTTCACAAAAATGGAATTATCATTAACGTTATGTCATATTTGAATTCAGTACACTTCAAAACATGCAGGTGCAAATGCACATTCGCCTATGTTTAACAACAAAAGGTGAAAGCAAATCGCTTCTCAATTTGGAGAAACCAAGAATGAACAGCTATGGTTTTGACATTGTAAAATCTGATGCCATATGTAATATTTGGAATCGGAACCCCTTGTAAAATTCCAGATACAAACTTTCAGAGCACTCGCTTCAAAAACAAAATAGTTCAAGGTTTTGGCCCCTCGATTTTTTTTTTGGAGCCTATTTTTAAATATATTTCGTTTTCAGATGCTTATAGATATGGGCAGAGACTTCCACCATATGTGTGCCCAACTGTAGCTGCCGCAGACCTTCTATGATAGCATTAACATTTGCATCACTCACACTCACTCACTCGTGACCAGCTATATATAGCATGAGCCATGTAGACACATGAGCTTAAAAAGTAACTCTAACAGCATACTATTGTTGTTTATGAATACACACGGTGCGTGCTGTCACTGTATGTACTGTAGGCATGCCGTGTATAAGAATGACCCTTTGACCAAAATGTTGACCTTGTTTTGAGAATGTATCATATTATAAATATTTTTTTCCTTTGCCTATGATCAAATAACTCATAATGCATGAAATGTCTTCAGATCTCACAATCTAAAGCTGGGTTTGAGCCTGAATAGTGCTTGGATGCGTGACCTCCATGCATAAAAACCGATGCTGTTGACTGCGGGGCTACATGATCAGCAGAAGCCCAGTGCAGCAAAAATCATTGTTGTACTGCACTATGATCCGTCTATGCTCTCCCCCACCTTCGACTTTGCATTGACTCGCGGTAATGAAGCATCGTCAAACAACGTTATCTATGGGGAGGCACTCATTCAGCAGTGGATTGACTTAAGGGTCGTGCATGTACAGTGCATTTTTTTTCTACTGTGCATTAGAGACCTCACGATAACCCATGACGCATTCAAAACGTTGATGAACATCGAAGCCACATGACACGCTGCAGTATATACTACAGAATTCGTAATAAGCCTCGGGACAATAAATCTATTGTTAACGATACGTGTGCCCCAAAATACATTAGAGTTGATTCAATTAAGTTCACTTAGTGTATTGGTTTTGTGTCTCCAAGTGTCGTCCTCGTATTAACGCTCTCTATAAATACATTCCTTTTAACGCCACTGTAATAAAAAAAAATCGGCCTCTGTAATATAATACGCGGTGCATGCACAGATGCACACAAGGTATATATTTTAATATGTTGATATATCGCTAAATATATGGATTATACAGTATCGAAAGTAGTAATGCGATTAAAGCACATGTGTTATATCACGCTAGGGTAAGTCTACATGACTTCAAACCTTCACTGAGCGCTTTGTACTGAAGTTGCTATTCATGTAGTTGGGGCTTCAGATAAAAAAAAATCGTCAGGACATTTAAAAAACTTCCAGATACAAACTTTCAGAGCACTCGCTTCAAAAACAAAATAATTTCCCCAATTGCAAACCAATTAAATATTAATGTCTCAGACAGAGCCCAAGTACAATAGTATTGCACGTTTGAATTCTAACAGTTTTCATGCACAATTATAATTTAAATTATCGTGGTTTCTGTCATTGTGAGCAACTATGTGCAAAACTAAAGCCGCCTATCTTCATTTGACCACCAACAGGTGGAAACATTTTTTTTGTGCGATTTTACTTTTAAAAAATATCAATACTGCTTTTTGAATTGTAATGCTACCTTTTTTGACCAATTCACATGGTTGGACAGCTGTACACGAGAGCTGATCTAAATTTCCTCAGGCTTGAAATGTGTACTGTAATTGCAGACCAAATATTGTTTCAAAATATAGCACGCAACTATTTCACCGAACAAGAAAGCAGATGTCTGTTGGATGAACACAAATGAAAAAACACAGCAGAATGTGTTCCCATGGCCAGCTTTTGAAGACAGAGGCGGGTCAAAATAATTATATAACGAGGCAAATGGCAACAGGTTGGAGCGTTTTCAGACAGCCGAAATTAATAACGAAAGGTAAGTGGACAAATGTGCCTACCAACTACACGTGACATTTGCTTCATAAACATGGCCATTATGAAAAAAACAACAAATTGGAAAACAAACTGAAAGGTGTGCAGAGAAGCATGGAGATATGCATGCGTAGGGGTGTCAGGGGAAGGATTCCCACCAATAGGAGGGTTCAGAGCCGGCCCAGCCACTAAGCGACCCTTGCAATTGCAAAGGGCCCCGTGGCCAGCAGAGGGCCCCCTAGAGTCACTGCTAGCGAGTGGGTCAAAAAAATCATACATCAAAGGGGCCTCCAACCAAATTTTGCTTAGGGCCCCCAAAGGTCTAGGGCCGGTTCTGGGAGGGTTAGTGGGAGGGGTGATCGAGGAGATATAAGGGGAGAACGGGCGGCAAGACGGGGCCTTTGGCGGGAACGAGACTGGGACGGCTGGGGACAGGTGTGGATGGGAGAAAAGGATTAAAGGACGAAACCCCTGCAATCTTGTGTCGGCTCTCCTTTACACACGCTGGGATTACATTGCAGGTCAAAAAGAGGAGCAGGTGGAATCGCGAACATAAACACCGGTGAAAAGACAATTCAATATGCAAAGAAAACTAAGTGGGGCGCTTTGGCAGGAAACGTTGTTGGAAAGGATAATGGGTCCATGCACGAGACTGGTGACAGGAAGGAAGCGAACGGCGGGAGGAACTCATCCACGGAAACTGAGCAATGAGATTAGTTCACGTGAAGGATAGACGGGGGCTCTGGCAGTACAAGGCCATGAGGGACAGTGGCAGCAATGGGGAGGCCTTCATCCAGCAGTAGATAGACATTTCGATTTAAAGCTTTCGTGACTGCAGGGATTCATCTTCTTGGTTCTTTCGGTAAAGTCACGTAGAATGGAAATAAGCTTAAAAAAGACGCTCCAAACCTGGGGTTGTCATTCAGACTGTCTTCTTGACAGACCTGTTCTTCACCTGAAGACGGCTGCTTGCGTTGTGGCCGAAACGTCGTGAGAATTATTTTATTATGTTTTATTTTTATTATTTTATTATTTCCATTCTACGTGACTTTACCGAAAGAACCAAGAAGATGGATAGACATTGGCTGGTGATGGGAACGATGATGTTATAGCAAGGCTATGCTTAACAGACACAAGTGCGGACATTGCCAAGATGAGTGATGAAGCTGCAATCAGCTATTGTAAATGTTTCTGAAAGGACATCCACCAGGCAAGATGGACTTGTGAAAATCAACTCATGTCCAGGCGCGTGGAAGATGGTGGCAGTTTGGGGAGGCCTACATATCTAGTCGTGGATTGACCATGACTAATGATGACGATGATAATATCAGCATTCTCCAAAGATATGCCTCACACAATGCATATCCCGATTGTGATGATTTAAAACTTGTGAGGATTTAAAAAATATATACAATTGTGGGCGGGGGCCCTGCATTTCCGGCCCCTGTAAGGGTGGAACAGGCCCGTGCTGATGGAGCACGTTTGTGCAAATTTTGAAAAAATGCAAATAGGAGACGTAATCGTAGCGTGTCGTAAACACCTGCTGCCATGCACGGAGCCTCGCCACACCGTAGCCATGGTCCGGGCACTGATTCTATCAGTGTGCCACAACAATTTGATTTGCCACCTTTCCCACAATAAATGTTTGCAACATTTTTCAAGGTGGATTCATTTTGCAAGCAAGGTTGTTCGTGCGTGTGTTTCTTTTTTTTATGATAACCCAAACCGATTTTGGCCGCGGCTATGAGATGACATCGGGTGAGAAAAAATGACATCTTCGTGATGTAAAAAGAAGATGGAATTAATTAAACACTTGTAACGTCATGAGAACCTCATTTGCCAGTAAAAATATGATAATTGGTTTTTTACCCTTCTATCTGGCAACAAAACTGACACCTTTTTACAAGGAGTCATGTTTGCATAGACCACAATACCTGCAGTCATAATGCAAACAAAAAACATAACTCTGATAATGTGCACTGTCCTTGAAGTTGATTGGTCCACACCCGGCGTCATCTGGTCCAACCCATGTGAGACTAGGCTCTAAGGAAAGCTGTCTCGGGTGTGGACCAATCAACTTCAAGGACAGTGCACATTATCAGAGTTATGTTTTTTGTTTGCATTATGACTGCAGGTATTGTGGTCTATGCAAACATGACTCCTTGTAAAAAGGTGTCAGTTTTGTTGCCAGATAGAAGGGTAAAAAAACAATTATCACTTGTAACGTGTTTTACTGTAGCAAAACGAGAAACCACGTTGTCATTTCTCTCTCGAACATGAAAACCATGCATATATTAATCATGCTTATTTATACAAGAAAGTGTCAAAACAACTTTTCAGGAGGGTCTTATACAATTGTTGCATGAGTGGGTGCGAGTAATAATTTAAATGTATCAAATTCGGACCACGAGCTCAGTCCACGATGGCCTATTCTTCTTTGAATGCCATCACGAGATATCGCACATCCACTGCGACGCAGATGACGCGTCTTTTACAGTTTTACGAACCTTGGGTGCCCTGCCACGTTCGAACTGCGAACTGCACCAAGCGACGAATGCACGACCACTGGGCCATCATCACAAGCTTCCAGGTTGGAAGGGAAACCCGGCATCTCGTCTCAGCGTTCCTGCCTCGCGCCTTTCCTCTCCTCCTGTTTAGCTCCTTGTTTTGTTTTCTTTCGTTCTCATATCCTCATTTTCATCGCTCTTCTCGTCTGAATGATTTACATCTTTCGCTAACTTTCAGCGACCCTGAGAACGATTGTTTCAGGGCGCTTGATAAATTGTTGTCACTGCTCTATCCGATGACCGTAAGCTGCATACAACAACGAGGTGGGCAGTACTCCAATATTATAACAACACCAATAATGCCCTTCGTTTTTTTACAATTAGAAACCAATCTCACGCCTGTGATAATATTTGTACATTTTCACAAATGAACGTTGTTAGAATTGTGGATGTGTGTTGGACTTCTTTCGTACCATACGTAGCTAAGCGTGCTAATCGAAGGTTGAGATGTAAAACAAACTCAATCTAAGATTATATTACATAATATCGTAATGTATTTTGTTCAAAGGGTAATCCTTACTGAGTCTCAACAATGTTTTTTTCAGGAGGGCCTTGCTTTGGGATATTGAGCCAATGTCGTTATTGAGTGTATCTTTGTTTGGGGGGAATGCGGAGCACCCAGAGAAACGCGACATGAGAGCTCTGTGCGCAGAGATATTCCCAAATCCATTGCTATTACTGCCATCTGCTGGCCACTCACAAAAGAAACAGTTTATATCTCAGTTCATAATGAATAAAACAATAAAAATTACACGTTGAACAAATAGACATTTTTGAATTTGCACATATGACAATAACAGCAAAAACTCGCGAATTACTACTCAAGCTCATACAAATCCGCAAACACCAACACACCCATTGGCAGACACATATTTTACACACTGCTCTCATAGTAATGTAACACATTGTCCTGCGGAGGGAGCTGGTAGGGACGTTGAGTTGCTCGGTCAATGGCCTGCAGGGTCAACGGCGGCGTGGTGTATTCCGCAAATATGGCGGACTGTGAGGGCGGGCACAAGCCGGCGTGAGTAGGTTAAACGTTGAGTTTTATAAGGGCACCACGGGGTGACCAGCCCCTCCCCACCCAGCCCCACCCCTCCCACCCCCCACCCAGCCCCTCCCTACCCTCCCCTCTCCACCCAGCCCCACTCCTCCCATTTTTGGATGCACGACGGACGGACGGACACAATAATCCCCTGTGGGCTGGTGTAACCAGGAAGTTCCTACCAGTATTAACGTGCCTACTCGTGCTCCCTTAACGGTGGACAGTGGAAATAACTGCTGCATTTTTTTGTTATTTTATCGTGGTGATGATGCAGACTATCTACTTGTAAAACAAAGTCACGCAAATTCGTGTGTGGCTGGAACCAAACGCAGTCATCTAATCTGCAGTGCAATCGTTCACGAACACTGCACTCCAGATATCTCTGCTGCACTCTGCTGGCACGGTTTTCCCAGTGTTTAGAGTATAGATAAATAATATTCAGATCCAACATCAAACATTGTAAATATTATTGCAAATGGCATAGTTAATAATAGCTTAAACATCTAAATCCAAGTTGTGAAGCCACTCGAAGGCTTTATACGTGGCTGAATTAATTGCTTGCTATTCCTCTGGAGATTATAGTTAAGTATTAATACTGTTTTCTTTCTAAGTTATCGATCCATAATTCACAGCAGGTAGTGCCATCAACGAAACACTTTCCTCATTAGGTATTCAGACATCTATCTCTACATCATATTAAATACGATGTCGTCATATGGCTCAGCCTTTGGTTAATGAACACAGTACTACTGTGTTGACAGCACACAGTGATGGTCCTATAGATAGACTCCCTTGTGCCATCGCAATGTGAAATCTTCTCCACTGGCTCCGGCCTATCGTGCGTGCTTGAGAGGAGAACCGACTCTGCTTGATTTGCGTACACATCATCGTCAGCCATGCTTAATCCATTGTTGTATGAAAGCCTTCCAAAGCCCTCCACATCTCTCCTGATCTCACAATCGCAACGATCCGCACACATCCTGCACACGGGCTGGTTTGTTTCCACAAATATACATCTTAAAGGTATGCGCAGCAATACAATAGGTTACATTTATCATATATGGAGTATCCGTGAATGTTATGTCCATTATTGAGGAGTGAGAATTATGCAGGACTTTATACTCGGTGTATAAATTTGCACACACCCACTTGGCAGTGTCCCAGTAAACATTGGCCCAGTAAGCGTTGGGTCAATGTTAATGCGTGGTAGGAATTTTGGACCGACATTGGCCCCAACGTTCCATGTTTGTTGGGGTAAATATGTTATCGTCTGAATCTAATGCCTCTACATTTCCACGTGTCTGCCATAGAATTGGCGAAACACATCGCATCAAGATTTTCGAGTTTCGGGTGTTTGTCAACACCTGGGGAGCAACTGTTTTAGGTGCTTCCTTTGTTTGCTGTTGAAGATCACAAGAGCTTTTCAATTTAATAAAATCCAAAGTGTTGCCAGCATTACAACCATGCAGTTAAAACTGCTAATTGTAGTTCGTTAATAACGGATGATACCTTCACCCAGTAAACGAAAGGTTACTGACCGGCTCGGCAAACTAGTTCTCAAAAACTGCAAAATCCCCGAGCACGTGGGGTGAAACGTTGACATCATGCCAAAACAATATTGCTGAGCAATTCAAAAAACCCACAGAGAAAGCGCCGCTCGCCGCAAGTCCTGCGAGTTTACTCATTAATCTGCAACACGGTCAATACCAACATCGATAAGCTGGGATGATGGACACGAAATTAATGAATGAATTAATCTCAAAAAAACATTTGAGAGTTGTCTTCTTGGTTCTTTCGGTAAAGTCACGTAGAAGGGAAATAATAAAGTAATACAAATAAAACATAATAAAATACAATTCTCACGACGTTTCGGCCACAATGCTTGCGAAAGGTCGTGAGAATTGTATTTTATTATGTTTTATTTGTATTATTTTATTATGTTTTATTTTGATTATTTTATTATTTCCCTTCTACGTGACTTTACCGAAAGAACCAAGATGATGATTCCCTGCAGTCACGAAAGCTTTAAATCTAAATTTGAGAGTTGTGCAACATAACCACGAACACCTACCACAGTACTAAAACAACCGTCCACAAACTACCCTATACAAAACTACCGGTGTAATTAATCAAACATAACTATGCAGCGTGCGGCCACACCCTGGTGTTTTGCTTTGGGACTATTTTTTCCCGTGGATGGCCTCTGGAAAAAAATGCATCCCCCTTTCGCATAATATTTCACCCATGCCCCCTCAGCTTTCAGACTCCGTGAGTAATGGCAGTGGCCTTGCCCTCCCACGTGTCCTAAATTAGCCCTGGGAGATCGAGGTGGGGACCTAACACCGTACGGGACTGGCAGATGTTGCTGCCAATGCTTGGTTAACCATGGTTGAGTTGCTGAGTTGCGCTTACCAAAGGGCACGTGGTACGGCCATGCCTTTTCTGGAATGGGTGAGGCTCAAAGTGTCATCATCACCATCAAAGGACATGCACACGGATGCCTGCCGCGATGAACCTCCTACAGGTTTCTGTCGCCAGCATGGGTGGCAGCAGTTATTATTGGTCGATGTGGGGTTTCCCCTGACAACACCACTGTCATATTGTGCAATTAAGCTTTGTGTATTTATATTTAAATACATCTCTATGCCAGGCTGGTCCAAACTCAATTTGTCACCGGCCCATCGCGCCTAGCGTTTTTCACATTCGACTCGTCACCCATTGAAATGCAAATCATACATACACATTGTAGGCATTGATTCAGGGGTGAAAAAATGACAATGTTATGGAAGACACCAATCTAGTAATAATCACAAATAAAGTACAAAAAAACATGTAATCTATTATTTATCCACAAACACATGATGGCATCTCCATGTGGCGTCAGGCATGAGGGGTTTGTTTCTCACCATACTGCACAATGCTGGACATGCATGTTGGTCATAATCAACGTTTTTGGGTTTAGATCGCGTTATTTATAAATGTGTCGTAACCCTCCACCACCCGACACGGCCAATCAGTAAAAAAAAAGTGTCACGTTGACAAAAGACAAATAGTTCACTGCTTTAGCCCACCGGTGTGTTGAAGCGTGAAACCACAACATTTATAATTTGAGTACGACGTTTCGCTGGTAATTGCATCCAGCATCATCGAGCAATTCGCCAGAATGGTGAGGCTCTGCATGTTGGTGCAGGATCGGTCCTAGCATCACTCGCCACTGATGTTAGGAATCAAACTCGGGTTGCCGAGTTCACCACTGTCGCACCACTCCACCCAGCCTATGAATAATCCGACGCTAAACAAAGTGCATTTACAAAAGCTCACTGAATATAAGGATTACATTATTACATTTTGTCTATGGCACACGATGTCACACGTCTGTACAGAATTGGCCGGAGAATTTGCATCTGTGATATTCAATGAAGAACCACCAGAGGTCAGGTTTGTCCTGGGCCAAAAAAAATCACTTGGACAGAAAGCTAGCGCCGAGTTGTTGACTGATAAAAGCAAATTCGTCCGCGCCGCCCTGAAGATTGAATCACTAACCAACAAGCTGATAGATTCCAGTAAATATATCACTGACAAACTCTAAAGCTAACAAGAGGTCGGATATTACGTGACTTTACCGAAAAAACCTAAGAATATGAATCCTTGCAGTCACGAAAGCTTCAAATCTAGAATTAATGCCCTCTACGGGGAGGAATTCCACCTATCTGTTAGAGTTTTTAACAGACAACGAGACAAGAAGTCACAGCTTCTCGAGACGCTGGCCTTCCTCAAGAGATGCCGAGATAACAAGGTAATACCCATCGCTTTCACACTCACATCCGCTGCTGTCCTCACCGAACTCCAAACAGATCTTATTTAAAGCCAGCCTATCACTAATCTCGGAGAGAATAAGGTTACTCCGATCTGAACTCGATAATTTAGACAAGACTCTCTTACAAACACATTTAATGTTAACACAAAAAATGTCACCTTCTGATTGGAACCACGTTGATAACATGACTTCTGCTTCTGCTGACTCAATGTCAGCCAAATGCAAAGCTAACCTGATTTCTAAATTCAACCTCCTATCTAAGAAGAAACCAGAGCCACACATCGCAAAGCTGGATGTTAACAAGACCGTGATTAATCAGAGTAACATCCCAATTTCTGACACTCTAAAAACGGTACTGGCCAATGGACTAAATTTCGCCGTCACCCCTAAATATATACCAGTAGAGGATATGATTTCCCAGATTGATGTAGCCCTCAGAGGCATAGGACACATCCATGCGGATGTAGCAAGAGCTGAAATAGCTACTATTCTTAAGAATGCTAAGAAACCCACTAGTAACATCAGCAAAAACGAACGCTCTGAACTCGCGGACCCAAAAAAAGAGAGATGATATAGTCATCCTCTCGGCAGACAAGGGCAATGCCACGGTCATCATGGATAAAGATTCATACAACAACAAAATCCTGGACCTTCTTAATGATGGGAGTTACTCCAAAATTAAAAACGATCCCACTAAAAGCCTAACGACGAAAACCAACAGTATCATCACGAGTTCGACTTCCCTAATCGAACCAAGCAAACGTCCCTCTCTAAAACCATCGGCGGCAAGACCTCCCAGACTCTATGGTCTTCCCAAAATCCATAAGGAAGGCACCCCGCTACGACCCATTGTGTCGACGATAAACTCTCCTACGTACAAACTTGCCCGTTTTCTATCAGATACTCTGCTCCCTTTCACAGGCAAGACTTATTCGGCAGTACTCAACTCAACCCAATTAGTCTCTATGGTTAAGGACATGGTACTATCTCCTGATGACATCCTCGTCAGCTTTGATGTAGTATCTTTGTTTACCAAAGTCCCAGTACCGGACACCCTAACAATAATTGAGGACTTAGTCCAACATGGATTGAATTCTGATGCACCTGCGCTGGTTAGGCATTGCCTCACCAACACCTATTTTACCTGGAATGGCACCTTCTACAAACAGAATGAGGGTACCCCTATGGGCTCCCCTTTGTCACCAGCTATAGCCAACATGTTCATGGAAAAGTTTGAATCAGACGCCATCCAGACATCCACCCTGCGTCCTTCCCTGTGGAAGAGGTATGTGGATGACACTTTCGTCATCTGGCCACATGGCCTCCCAGCATTGAACCACTTCTTGGACCACATCAATTCTAGACACCCATCCATCAGATTCACCATGGAAGTGGAGAAAGACGGTAAACTACCATTCTTGGATATTCTGTTTGAGAGGAGGCCTGACGGATCCTTGGGACATTCTGTCTACAGGAAAGCCACCCACACAGATTCCTACTTGAAACCGGATTCCCACCACCCCCCATCTCAAAATAATTCTCTCATCAAAACGCTATACCACAGAGCCCATGGCATTTCTGACAAACACCACCTGACCGGTGAATTAAGACATGTACATCGGGCCCTCAGGATGAACGGATACTCTGACCGTACTATCCGCCAAGCTGTCTCTCCCACCACACAGAAACAGCCACATGAAACTCCGACCAAAACCATCACGTTACCATACATAGCTGGCGTGACCAAAAAGATCTCCAAAATTCTAAACAAACATAAGATCCAAGTCCGATTCAGTACAGTGCATAAAATCCGTGATCTGATTCCATCTGTGAAGGATGTCGTTCCTGACTTACAGTATCCTGGAGTCTACAAATTGAGTTGCATTTGTGGTGATTGCTACATTGGAGAAACGAAACGTCATGTTTCTGATCGTGTCCGCGAGCACAAGTCAGATCTGAAACACGGCAGAACTGATTCTTCTGCCGTTGCCGATCATTGCTACAACTCGGTGGGCTCTCATGAAATTGTCTTTTCCGAGACCAAGGTTCTCTGCAAACCTCCCGGCTACCATCAAAGGTTTGTACACAAAGCCATACAAATATACAAACACAGACATAATTTAAACCGTGATGATGGGTACAAACTTAGTAATCATTGGAAAGATGTTATCAACCACGCAAAAAAGACTTAATTACAATTTTTTTGGACCATCTTACCTGACAGGCACTATTTTACTTTACTTTACCGAGTGTTAACATCCCCAGTTATTTTTTAACAGTACTCTCATCATTGTTCAGCCAGCATTGGTATAAACATGGGCATTTTCGTTCTTTTGTCTATCATGTGTATCAGACCTCCCCTCCCCCTCTCTGTCCATTGTGTTGGCGTGTGCAGTAGTTTGTCGCTTGCGCACAATCGCTTCCACGCCGTCGCCCACCCTTTTGGCCCCGCTCCCCCTCCCTCTCGATACGTTCCATTCATTGGCTACCATATTCTGATGAGCTCCCCCCTCCCTCTCTTCCCCCCTCAACTCGCTTTTAAGGGATTACATCTTGAATCATTGCCTCACTTGATGCAGCTAATCTGGCTGTGACGGTCCCACCTGATGACGGAGACTTGTGTTGCCTCCGAAACGTCGTGATTTTTGTTTTTATTTTATTTTATTTTCATTAATTTTGATGTTTTACCTACGTGACTTTACCGAAAAAACCTAAGAATATGATTCCTTGTAGTCACGAAAGCTTCAAATCTAGAATTAAGAGGTCGGATAAAAAAGAAAACTGATGTGGTGCCAAGAAAAAGTGGACGTCTCAAATGTTTACATACAAATAATAGAAGTAACGCCACATTCAGGTCATGAACATTGCTTGTATATTATAAGCACAATGCTTAGTGTATAGCCACATGTAAAAAATGCCCAACCACAAATTAACAATGTAGTTTAATACCTTATATTTCAAAGGGACATTTCCACACTTGGTATTTATTTACTTATTTTACATTCCTGACAGTTAATTTTACAACCGAGGTTATATGGGTTTTATTTTACGAGTTAGCAAACTGGATTGGACTTGATGGTAAAGGGTGATTTCCTACTTTCTGAAGTTGACTTGGAAGAGATATTGCTCTCGATTTAACTTTAAAATGATGCGAGTGGTGACAAAGCAATCAGCTAAGCACCAAGCTCATGTGAACACTGCCATCGCTGTCCTGCTGACGATAATCAACTCACCATGATCATCCATCACCTGCTATTCTCCACACAGCACGAACATACATACACGGTAATTGCTGCCAACACTCATGTCATCAGAAAACATGTGAAGCAATGATGGGTGTTCAACCCTAAATATAGAGTAAATGTTTAGGAATACAGTGTCAACCTCCCTGGCCCACAAGTGGGCTACAATACACATCCTAAAATAAACTAAAGGTGTAAATATAAGTGTGTTCAGATTTAGTTGTTATTCAAACATTCACGAACCCTGTCTTAAGAGCATCCTTTGTTTTTATTTTCTGTAAGAAATACTATTTTATTGTGGCTTGCTGTGCATTAATATGGCTGTGATGCGTGCAACTCCAAAGGTCTGTGTGCTCTGAAACGTAGCATGTCACCCACTAACGAGTCTACTGTTTGGCTTTAGCTGACAGACACGTGGACTTAATGCCCATATGAAGTCACCATCTCAAAGCATATTTGCACACCAATCAAAAATAGATCCCAAATGCAAGCTTCCGATCACTGTGCAAAAACTAAGCGCACATTTTCAGTCAACAAAACCTAGCTATTAGTCTTTGGACTTGAGGGTAAGCGCCTTACTAAGCCTGCATTGCTACCCCCAAAAACAGTCGAAGCCAATTCCAAATGGCATACACCGTGACGCCAAAGGACAGAAAGCCATCGCATGATTCCAATACTTTATAACAGCAGCAGCAGACCTTTTGAGGCCACACATATGGAGGGAGTTACAGACTGAATGCTCCATGTGTTTAAAGATATGTGTTATGTTGTATTACATATCCCGGCCTTTGTGCTGTACGCCTAAGGCAGGCTGCGCCATCCTCTGTTACAAGGCCAGTGAATGGACGTAACTCAACTTGTCTTTTCACACGTGCACTCGTAAAATGATACGTGTACAAATAACAGCGACGGCCCTTTGTCAATCCACTGCTAGATGGAGGTATTATGTCAGTCGTGTTTGACCTTAACTTACCATGCTGGGTGAGAACGCATTGGTGAACATGAGGGACGGGGATGGTCCCAGGTCCCGTGACGGGTTCAGATCGAATTTGCCACTGGTAGCCTTTTTCCAGATGTCGAACTCGGGTCTCTAGGTTTCGTGGCACAGTGCTAGCAACCACTGAGAACTCGAAGCGCGTGCATCACGCTTCCATTTCAGTCGGCGTGGAACCTTTTCAACTTGGGTCAAACTCCACTGACACATGACCTAACACTTTGCTCTATTTCGATTTAAAGCTTTCGTGACTGCAGGGATTCATCTTCTTGGTTCTTTCGGTAAAGTCACGTAGAATGGAAATAATAAAATAATAATAATAATAATAAAACATAATAAAATTATTCTCACGACGTTTCGGCCACAACGCAAGCAGCCGTCCTCAGGTGAAGAATAGGTCTGTCGAGAAGACAGAGTCATTCAGACTCTGTCTTATTTTATTATTAAAAAAAGAATATCTTCTTGGTTCTTTCGGTAAAGTCACGTAGAAGGGAAGTAATAAAATAATAAAAATAAAACATAATAAAATAATTCTCACGACGTTTCGGCCACAACTCAAGCAGCCGTCCTCAGGTGAAACCAGGTCTGTCGAGGCGACAGCGTCTCATTCAGTGTCTCATTCAGACGCTGTCGCATCGACAGACCTGGTTTCACCTGAGGACGGCTGCTTGCGTTGTGGCCGAAACGTCGTGAGAATTATTTTATTATGTTTTAGTTTTATTATTGTATTACTTCCCTTCTACGTGACTTTACCGAAAGAACCAAGAAGATGAGTCCCTGCAGTCACGAAAGCTTTAAATTAAAAAAAGAATATTATTAAAATATATATATTATTTCCATTCTACGTGACTTTACCGAAAGAACCAAGAAGACTTTGCTCTATCACAAGCCCCACCAAAAAAAACCCCCACGAGGTTCCAGAATCCGCCAGCACTCCAATTCCCCTCCTCACCCACCCCTCTTCCTGTCGCCCCACGAAGCTGAACCGGAGAAGGTCGCCCCTGTGTTGGACATACAGTCCGCTCATATATTTTCGTGAGCCACACCGCGCGCACTCATGTGACCAAACACAGAGGGCAGCTGCATGCCACATTGGGAACGCAGGCAAAGATATGGCGCTCTCCGCTGAATGGCTTCTCACATTTCAGCCATGACCACGCTGGCAAGGAGACGGCCGACGGAATTAGACGAGCCGCCTTTCTGCCGAAGCACGCGGCATCAGGGAGTGTCAACGTGAACGTTTAAATCGTTACACGGGTGCAATCTTAAATGGCCTCGTTAAAAAAAAAAACTTTAAGTTCAACTATTGGACTTTGGTGTAATTCGCCTGCGCGCTAAGTAGGTTTAGCTTTCCAGCCGTCTATTTTTGAGGATTAGCTAAATACCCAAACGCAGCGTTGTCTCTTTGTTAAGTGCCAACTGCTGAATTTGTATCCTTTTGAAATATTTTGGTTTCGATTTTTTTGCAAGTAAAGTTTCGTCAACTGTTCACTCTCGCAATTAGTCAATAGCACAAAGTGACGGCGGTAACACCGTTGTCCATTGTCTATGCTTACTAGTACCCTGTTACATTTCTATACGTACTTTTTTTGTTATATAATAGCACACGAAAACAATATAGAAAAACTAGGTTAAAGTTTTACAATTCTTGGAAATGTGATATTAAATTAACCACACCACATCACGTTTTCTGATCATTAAAGGCTTTCCTAAAGTAATAGCTTAATCTCGCAGCTTCAGCCACCCAAGGATTTAACAGGGCGTTTGCCACGTCTGTTTCATTTCATTTTATTTCCAACGGCGATCGAGAAGAGTCTGAGGCCGAATGATTGCGGCTGAACGGCACCAGTTTATCTGCAACGGAGTTGGGCCTCTTGCTACCTCCGTCAAGCAAAGGCCCACGTGAATTCCTTCATCTGGCCCAACGAAACCGCGAGCGGTGACTTCCCCCCCCCCCCACATTTGGCCATCGATACGCAAGGCGCGCATGTTTTAAAAACGGCAAGGGAATGTTTGGCTGGGTCATTCTGCGATGGCATGGGCACGAGGGGTGGCGAACGTAGGCGCTTCGTGTCGTGTTAACAACAAATGCCGACTGCAGTAGTCAGCGTGTTGAAACTTGAGGAACGCGTAGCCGTGAAAATGTAGGTCACGGCCAGGGTTGAGTGATTCAAAAAAATATTAAATTGCAAGAAATAATTACTTCGTAAATACGTTTTAATTTAGGAGATAAAGGGCAATTGTGAGTCATGAAAAGCGACGTAACGTGCAATTGAATAGTTAATATCAAATGTCAAGCCATATTTTTGGGTATTTTGTTGCACAAAATTGAAAGAAAAATGTTTCTTCCAAATGGATTTGTGTTCGCTGAATTATACATCATAAAACACACGTTATGAATATGCCGCGTAAATATGTATCTGTAATGTCAACAGCAATAACGGGTTGGATGCCTTATCCCATCAAAACCATTGGTTAAACACATGGACAAAGATCGCCGGTATCGCCTTAACAGACTGTTGGGGACAAGTGCTGTTCGTCACGACTTAACCAGCGCCCACACGGCACACGGACGGGGTGGGTGGCCAGCACCACGCCCGGCCTCCTTTGTCTCCCCAGTGGCAATATTTACACATCGCACCGGGAACTCATTTCAGGCTGAGTCAACATAAGGGATGCTCGGGACCGGTTCAGATAACGGGCACTGGTGTTGGCCGTGAGCGGGAATCGAACTCAGCGCCAACGAGTTTGTAGCACAGCGCGTTAACTGCCGGTCCACCACACGCACCCACGTGTGTACATAATAGGCTTATAATGTACATGTTCACCGATACCTGTTATATAAACACAGCTACACACACGCACGTACGTCTATTAAAGAGTGCATATAAGCTCGTACATGCGACGTGAAACAAGCAATGTATGTGTAGTGTAATAGCGCCGTCTGGTGGTGGACAGCAGCGGCAACTGTGGTGGACAGACAGCACACACGCCGGTGAGGGTGTGCCAGAGGTCGCAAACGGGTTTTGATTCCTTACCCGTACCCGTACCCGGCCGCACCAGGGTCGCAAACGGGTACCCGTACCCGTACCCTACCCGATACTTGGCTACCCGTACCCGGCCGGGTATCGGGTAGGGTACGGGTACCCGATTGCGACCTCTGGGATGAAGTCATGTTGCAGGCGCGGGTGGGTTGATTCTAGGAACTTGAATTGTGAGAAGAGACAAGACGTTGGGAGATGAGTGACAAACGGTTACTCACCAGTGACTCACGGCCTACCCGTACCCGTACCCGGCCGCACCAGGGTCGCAAACGGCTACCAGTACCCATACCCGGCCGGGTACAGGTAGCCGGGTATCGGGTAGGGTACGGGTATCGGGTACCCGATTGCGACCTCTGGGGTGTGCACGGTGTGTTGGCAGAGGGGGGAACTAGGGTAAGGGTCACGGAGGACTCCATCTGGAGGCCCCTGGAATCTGCTAGCGAGTTAGAGAAGGGAGGCGTGGTCAGGGCGGAGCCAGGCCGCGCTAGGAGCATAAAAGGAGCCGAGAGCGGGGGGCTCAAGACTGCCGGTGCTGGGATTGGACTCATCCCGTCGTCGCTGTCGTCTCGTCGCCGTCGTCGCTAAACGTCTCCGCTAGACATTGTGCTATGAAGGGTAGTAGTTGGCTATCTCTGTCAGCGCTGTCAGTGTTAGACGGCTAGTGTAATGTAAGGCTAGGCTGAGCTACTAGAAACTCTGCCTGCTAGAAACTAGAAACTCTGTCTCTGAATCGTTGACACTACACATGTGTACACACGTGTATACTAAATACAAACACGCATGTACACAGGTGCGTAGGGTATTAGGTAAACAATGCGCGTATACGCCATGTACACGTACACACGTGCAAATTGAGAACTCGTTTCTTTACAACTGCTTTTACGGTATTAAGTTTGTTGTCCTTCCCCAGCACCTCCATTTAACACGGTTGGCTACGTTCAACATACATCGTCTATACACAAGACGTTCGCACATGAACATGAACAGCTTAGCAAACAATCGCGCGCACACTCCAGTGCATTTCATGCATACACATGTGCAAATACGGCAAACATACGCACGTGTTCATGCATATTAGAAATAGAATGTATGCAAAAAATATGAATGTATATGTAAATCATCACACACAGAGAGGCGTGTGTATGCAGCACTTCACTCATCCATACACGTGTACATTATTAACCAAAATAACTCAACACATTCGTCAATAACACCGCCTTTAAAATAGAGTATATCATCGGAGACGTTTCAGGTAACGGCCCTTGTTCACAGCAACATAACTAGGTCAGAGATATAGAGCACATTTACATTAGATAATGATGCATGCTTCTGCATACGCATGCCTTCACGTCAACATCATCATCGACACGTGTAGACACATTACACGCTTGTCACAAGCACACGTGCTCCAAAGCCGGACATTTGTTATAATCCAAACAATACTTTTAATCTTCGTGGTTCTTTCGGTAAAGTCACGTAGAAGGGAAATAATAAAATAATATAAATAAAACATAATAAAATAATTCTCACGACGTTTCGGCCACAACGCTGTCTTCCCGACAGACCTGTTCTTCACCTGAGGATGGCTGCTTGCGTTGTGGCCGAAACGTCGTGAGAATAATTTTATTATGTTTTATTTTTATTATTTTATTATTTCCCTTCTACGTGACTTTACCGAAAAAATCAAGAAGATGAATCCCTGCAGTCACGAAAGCTTTCAATCGAAATACTGTTAATCCCAACTCCTTCATCTTGTTTGAGCGACGAAGTGCAAGGCGCGTTTCAATGTATGTTTGTGTGTGTGTGTTGAATTTATTTTACACCGTACGTAGCCAACCGCGCGAATCGGAGGTGCGTGCTATTGTACGCTCCGATGCGTTTGGTAGAAATGGTGGGATCAAATCTTGATTTGAAGCTTTCGTGACTGCAAGAATCGATACTCTTTGGTTATTTCGGTAAAGTCACGTGGGTATAAAATAAATAACAACGTTTTGGGCGCAACACAAGCGTCCATCATCAGGTGGGAAAGCATGGTCTGCTGCTGAGGCAGACTGTTTTAAAAGGTTTGAAATGGGTGTAGCCCAAGGGTCATAAAGAAGTGGCCGGGGCTAGTGATGTTAATGTGAGAAATTAGCATATAAATGTAAGATAGGAGAGCGGCCTCCTCGACGAGGGTACGGAAGTGGCTATGTTAATGTAATAAGAGCCTATGTCAGATTCACGTGGTGATCGGCTTTGCCGGTCCCGCTTTACAGCCAATGGGGGGAGAGCCTGGGAGCATGGCCCCGGCGTGATCACGGGATGTCAGCTAGGTGATTGGTTTCGGTGGTCTTGGCCTCAGCCAATGGGAAGACAAGTCGGGGGCGTGGTCCCGGGAGTTGATGGGGGATCTGGAACATTCGGCGCAGGCTATTGAGGATTGGCTGGAGTGTACCACGTGACCCAGGCATTAAATAAGGGGAGAGAGGAGAGACACGGGGTCAGACACGGAACTAAGAGAGGGAGAGGCCACGCGCAAGTGGGGCTCCGGGTGTCACGTGGTGGTGGGTCTCTGGTGACTGTCTGCCCGCTTCCCGTTGCCTGCCAGCAACGGGGAGTGTTTGTGAACTGCAAAGGAAGTGAAATAAAAGGACCGATTCTACAAGCCGTCTCCAGCGTGTTATTACATTAATGTGAGAGATTAGCATGTTAATGTACAATCGAAGAGTGGTGCAATCCAAAGGCATGAGTGCAACCCAATGGGTGCAATCCAAAGGGCATGTGAGTATGAGAGTGCAATCCAAAGGCATGAGAGTGCAATGCAAAGGACATGTGAGCATGAGAGATCTAAGAGAGAGGCATAGAGAGAGAGAGAGAGACAGAGAGTCGGAAATAACAGCTGACATAGGCAGGTAGGATGGAAACATGACAGTCAGTTAAGACTTTGCCTGGTTAATAACGTCCTTCCAATGATTGCTCAGTTTGTACCCATCCTCTCGATTGAAGTTGTGTCTGTGTTTATATACCTGGATGGCTTCATGAACAAATCTCTGAAGGTAGCCGGTAGGTTTGCAGAGTACCTCCATCTTGGAAAAATAAATTTCGTGTGAGCCCACAGCGTTAAAACAATGATCGGCAACGGCAGAGGTATTGGTCCTACCGTGTTTCAGATCTGCCTTGTGTTCACTAACGCGGTCCGAGACATGTCGTTTCGTTTCCCCAATGTAACTGCTGTCGCAACCACAACTCAGTTTGTAGACACCAGGGTATTGCATGTCAGGAATCACATCCTTTACAGATGGGATTAAATCACGGATTTTGTGTACTGTGTTGAAACGAACCTGGATCTTGTGTTTAGGTTTAAGATTTTGGAAAAAAATTTGGTAACCCCTGCTATGTACGGTAAAGTGAAGGTTTTGGTTGGATCCTCAGAAGGTTGTCTCCGCATGGCTGGGGAGACAAATGTTTGAAGATAATAAAGGGTGCAAATTTTTCCGATGATGTCCTCGGCAGGAGAACCATTTTTAGTATTTTCACGTGTTCCTCAAAATAACCTTTTGAGAGACACACAGCGTGACGGACGGTTGGACAGATGGAAACTTGTGTGATTTATCTGTCAAGAGAGTTTTCGGAATTCAACTCGGATGTCAATTTAATAAAAAATGTGATAATGAATTGGCTGTTCCCATTTTTGGCATGTACAAAGCCAATTTCTCACAGTGTGACATTACTTTATACCTTTAAGCGAACCTCAAAGGCATAACCTGAACTGCCCCCCGCATTTATTAAAGTCAGTCACATAGTGAAATGAGCCGCGAGACAAAATCATCTCAAGGTAGAATACGTCAAACAAAAAGAGGAAGATACAAAAAATATAATTTATTTGACTTAGCATCTGTCTTCATATGCATTTGCATAACCTGACATCAATAACACCTTTAATTAAATTCCAACAATAAATAAAATATAAGTTTCACCTTCATACATGTTTTAAGCGATAATATTGTACAACGTAACCAATTTGTAGACTCATCATTTATTTTCACTAATCGTATTACTATAAACTCTTTATTAAAATATATTTTTTTTTATCCAGCTAAGGCCCACTCTTTTTCAGACCTTGCCACAAATGATAGCTCAACAAACTGGCTTATGGCATGGAAATTTATAGCAGCCAAAGACTCGAAACGCATGTTTATTCTAAATGTGGAGGGAATAACCGGAGGACTCGAAGAAAAATCCACGCGACCACTGGGAGAGAGAAAAAGAGAACATGTAAAATCCAAATATATAGCAGGTGTCAGGGTCGGGATCAAACCCACGACCCCCTGTCTACCAGGCGAGGTAGTTAACATCTCACCACCGTGGCGATTGAATGTTGTGAAAACGATGGCTGCTTTCCTTACAGAGGAGAATGTTGAAGTTGGTGGGATACATTTAGAGTCTTTGACAAAAAGTGTTCTTTTCTCAAGCATTTTAGTGGGTGCATATAGAAATAGACCACCGTATACATTATTAAATGTATATAGTCGCTTTCTCTGTTCACGTTTTCGACGCCAAGGCACACTCGATCGACAAACATACGGCCACGACATTACAGGCCGTACGGCATCCCCATTTACAGAGCCCATCGTTTGGACTTTACAGAGTTGGCTGTTGTTTTCTTTTAATAAATACACGAGGGAAATTAAAGAGCTACGCATGTTGATTTTTAAAAGATATATTTACGACTCTCCATGGATCGGTTTCGTTGAATCCCTTGCATCAATTACGCAGTTGTACAATTCGGAACCCAACCCACGTCTGCACTATTGCGAGTTTTCACGTAGCAATGTTTGCAAAGATGGTTGCCCTCTTACACCTTCATGCAGAGATGCAATTTTTCATGGTAGTATATTCGAAAAGATAAGTTTTGCCGGCTGGCTGGCTCGCAAGTGGGCAAGTCTGCGTGCATGGTTATTACTTCACCCACGTTTCACAGCGTTGAGCTAGATTCGTGCGTGCAAACGCCATGCCCCTCCGCGAACCCGCCATCTACCCTGCCCGTGTATCCCACGCAAATGTGCGGGATATGCTATCGTACTATATTACTACATGAGAAAAAAACATTTTTGCTGGCTGGCTTGCTGGTAGGGAGGGAGGGAGGGACGGACTTTTTTTCTAGTTTAAATACAAAGAGTTTATTTTATGTCTTTTTCAGGAGGATCCTGCACTATAATGTGTTTGGCTTTATTTCTTTGGCTTTGTGTGTGAGGCAAGCGGGGTCGCTGGAATAAAACGATGCATGCGATACCACTCAAAACTCTTCGTAGGTGTCAGAAAATAATTTCCTTCCTGTCATCTCTGGGGCCATCTCCGCAGCCCAAACCTACAAAAGCACCAGGTACCCATCCGAGTACTCAATAGGCTCAAGGCCACATAGCTTCCGAGACCTGATCAGATTGGGCGAATTTCAGGAGACTTGGTCTAATGTCTTGTTCTTTCATAGTGGACAACAAATCACGCATGTATTTCAAAGCAAAGGGTGCACATCTGGAGCGGTGTGGTCATTGTCGTTGAAGTACCGCAATCGCTGTTTCCAAAAGATCTCCTCGTCGAAGTGTATTGGCTTAACTCGCTGTCCTTATAAATCACAGCTCGACTCGAATTTTCCTGGGATGCTTCTGGCCTGGTGGAAAGTGATTGCAAAAACTTTCCACTCTCCACCAAGATGAAAATTAAAACGTTCTGCTGCAGTGGATTTTGAAATCGGACCGCGATGTTCTTTCTGGTCAATATTGTGACACCGAGGGAGGGCTGCATTCTAAATGTATTGTTCTTGGATTGGAAACCGTGCTGGCAAATTTCACCTCTAATTGCCTCAGGTCTAACCAAAAATAACAGTTTCTGATTTTCTTTCTCTGCACCATTTAGTACTGGTATTCTTTATTGAAACAGGTGAGACCCCCCCCCACCCCCCATTGAGGCATCACATCTCATTCGCAAAGGTGAGCTGGGTGTAAGCAAGTGATGACGGTAGCGCAGTGCACTGAAGGGTGAGCTTACAGAGATACGTGATCTACGGAGTGATTTAAAGACACAACGAAGTTAAGCACAACTTGACAGAATATCGTGACAAAGCTAACGCAATGCGAACGTAGAGCTGTCATAAAACACGGTGCAAATTCAGAGGCAAAAACACGCTCGGACTTTTATAAAAAGTAAAATTTAAAAGGAACAGACATTTACTGCAAAGTGAAAGCGTGCAGCCTATTCCAGGCATGCGAAAGCACCGTGGACGATTGGATCTTTCTCCAAATTCCAGGATGTGCTATTACACCCTCGGCGTATTGTAGAGGAGTTTTACAGCTCATTTTGGATCACAGGGAGTTTAATTTGGCACAAGCAAACCAAATTGAGAGTCGAGGCCGCTCTTGCTTCGATCGCTTCGTGAGCAAACGTAGACCGGCGGCGTATTACGTGCGTCTCTCTCGGACGAGATAATGTAAGGCGACAGACCATATTTAAAGCAGAGGTCACAGTCATCAACAGCACGAACCCCCTCGTTTGCAATAAAGCGCCGGGACAGATAACAGGGGCTTAAGCTACTGAGAGCTGTGCTCCGAGTAGCTTAAATCATGTCACCATAATCAATACGGTAAGTTGTTATTGTACCTACTGCCGTGCCATTGTCATATCCTGGACGGTACAAAGGTGGCTGACCGGAGAGACTTTAATCATGGACGATTTTGAAATGGTCCTGTAGTTGAGCTAAATGTGTATATATTTTATGAATTGGTTTCGATTGTCAGTTGTTTTACTAAAGTACAGTAACTTGAATTGGAAAATCGGATATTTTTTGATACAGACGTTTCTGAGTCTTCTCAAGCCCTGGATTAAGTTGTTTGCTTTAGTTTTCCGAGCTAAGACCCAGGCCACGTTAATTTTGACAAGATTATTTTTGCCTATGAAGTGAACCATGTTCTGTCCTTTATTCTGTATTTTCTGAGGGGTGAATGTATACTAATTATAGTTGTAAATGAGCTTCTGAATGATAACCAAGCAGTTTGTTGCGGAAGGGGTTAAGGGTTTATCTGGAGAATGTTATGGAAATCTCCAAAGATTATTTTTTCGCTTTAAAATGTAAACCCGGGAGTTAAATAACAACTTCATTGCAGGCAGCGAGCCGAGACACATTGGTTTTATTTGGACATCTTGTGTAGTGGAATATTGTTCAGACTTCAATTTAATATTGGAGGTATGCACAGGAAGAAGGAGTCACCCCAAGGTTTCCAGGATGCCCAACACAAACTTCTCCTGAGGCATGTGCCGACTCCTTCATTCCAAAATACAATACGGCACTGTTTTTCGAATGGCATTGATCAGAGCCACATTTTAAAGTATTTAGTTTCATTATACTCCCTTCTATGTACGTGCTGTAGTCTCAATCTACTGTTTGAAGGAAGCCAATGAACCAGAGGTCGCAATCGGGTACCCGATACCCGTACCCTACCCGATACCCGGCTACCCGTACCCGGCCGGGTACGGGTACCCGTTTGCGACCCTGGTGCGGCCGGGTACGGGTAGGCCGTGAGTCACTGGTGAGTCACCGTTTGTCACTCATTTCCCAACGTCTTGTCTCTTCTCACAATTCAAGTTCCTAGAATCAACCCACCCGCGCCTGCAACATGGCTTCATCCCAGAGGTCGCAATCGGGTACCCGTACCCGTACCCTACCCGTACCCGGCCGGGTACGGGTAGGGTACCCGTTTGCGACCCTGGTGCGGCCGGGTACGGGTAAGGAATCAAAATCCGTTTGCGACCTCTGCAATGAACCCACATTTGCCGATGGCAGCCACTAGTCATGTAGCAGTTTCAATCCATTGAATTTCCACACAAAGATGATTTTGTCAAACTTGATTTGAAGCTTTCGTGACTGCGGGGATTACTCTTCGGTTCGTTCGGTAAAGTCACGTAGAAAGAAAATAAATTAAATAATAGAGTACGCCGTTTCGATTGCAACACAAGCAACCGTCATCAGGTAGAACTCCATTTTTATAGAGACAAAACACAGACACGGGGACACACAGACAGACACACAAGCAGAGAGAGACAACACAAAGACACACAGAGAGAGACACACAACAGAGACACACACAACATAGACACAGAGAGAGACGCACAGAGAAAGCCAACACAGAGACACACAGAGAGAAACACACAGCATAGACACACAGACAGACACACAAGCAGAGAGAGACAACACAGAGGCACACAGAGAGAGACACACAACATAGACACACAGAGACCCAATGCCTCTGTTTCGAGGACTTTATTAGAGATTTTGTCACTCAATCCATTATTTGGTCATCCTTTCGTGTGAAACCCTCGGTCGGTCACGTCTCCATTGTGCAGCTGTGTGCGTCGTATACCTTTCCTAAAATTGTGTTCCTTGCAGATTCATTGCTTGGCTTTGCTCTTTCAGTTAATAAACTATTAATTGTTGTACTCTTACAAATGAGTTCCATCTTCTTTGTCAGTAAATAAGAATGTTTTTACCACCGCGTCGACTTTCGTGATCGTGCTGCATCGCTCTTCAATGTTGTTGTCCATAACAGAAGTTTTTGGGGGGTTATATCGCGTAAATATATAAATGTGTCGTTAAAACCCGCCACCACCCGACACAGCCAACTAGCAAGGGTTGTCACGTCAACAGAACGTGGCCAATTCGTCACTAGTACAGCATTAGTGTATAGTGTAGTGTATAGTGTAGTGTACTAGTACAGCACTAGTGTGTAGTGTATAGTGTAGAGTAGTGTATAGTGTAGTGTAGAGTAATATATAGTGTAGTGTACTAGTACAGCACCACACCGCTGTGTTGGATATCCAAGCCACAACATTTACAAACTGAGTACGACGTTTCGCCAGTAATTACAACGAGCTTTCATCATGAAGTTAGTTTCAATTACTGGCGAAACGTCGGTGTGCTGTACGAGTAACGAATTGGCACGTTCTGTTTACGTGGCAACCCTTACTAGTTGGCTGCGTCGGGTGGTGGCGGGTTTTAACGACACATTTATATATTTACGTGATCTAACCCAAAACCCTCTATTATGGATGATATTAATTCTAGATTTGGAGCTTTCGTGACTGCAAGGATTCATATTCTTAGGTTTTTTTCGGTAAAGTCACGTAGGTAAAAAATTAAAATTAATAAAAGTAAAATAAAATAAAAATCACGACGTTTCGGAGGCAACACAAGCTTCCGTCTTTAGGTGGACGCTTGCGTGCTGTGACGGTTTCACCTGAAGACGGAAGCTTGTGTTGCCTCCGAAACGTCGTGATTTTAATTTTATTTTACTTTTATTAATTTTAATTTTTTACCTACTTGACTTTACCGAAAAAACCTAAGAATATGGATGATATTGGTCGCGAAAGCCTGCCACGTGTTCAACTATTGCTGTCGTCGTCGATGGCCTGTTACCGTGCCGTTCGGCCACAGTGTCCGACGTCTCGCACCACGGGACGAGAGAGTTCGTTCCATTCGGTTCCCGAAGAAGCTCCCCACAGCGAGCAGTCACATTACGTCAGACAACCCATGCCGAACCACACGCCGACACAGCCCGGAGGACATATCGGAGAGGGCTTATATTTTTTTGGGGGAATGTGGTCATGTGTGACTTTCCCACACCGAATGCAGGCCATTTGAGCACCTAAACGATTCCATTGTAGGACTATGCGCCACAATTATTGAGTGATTTTATGAGGCAATTGAGATGGGTGTGGGAGGGTGATCGAGCGAAGGTTTAATAAGTTCAGTAGGTGTAACTTCCAATAATTACTGCCTCACTGCCCGTGTTTTAAACTGGGGCATGGCTCACTAGAGCAGATTAGATGCAGAACATAATGTCCTCTTCAAATGTATGCTTTGGATAAATGACCTCACGTTCAAATGCGTGGTCATGAAACGCCCTATTGATGTGTCTGGATCTGCACCTGCCTTCGGTAAAGACTCAGAACTATGTCAGCCTACATTTTTTTTATTTTTACTATGACGCAAGGTACAGAACTGCACAGATAAACTAGGTCAGGGGTGCTTTAGTGATCATAAAAAGTTGTGAGAATGCATAACTTTGCGTCAATTAATGTCGCAAACAAAGTTGCGTATGTACTCGTAAATCCTCTGCGATTACAAAACAGCAATAAAAATGTTAGGTGATCAAAATGACTGTGCCCGAATGCAAAGGATGCAATTTTTTGTACCGTGACAAAATGTTGTGTAAGTAACGGCAAGGCCATTCGCAGGGCGGAAAGGTCTATAAAAAGACAACTATTTACACAGCCACTTGGGGCAGTAAAGTCACGTGTTCGGTAGCAATTGCACTTCAATTGAGAAATCGCGTGCATTTAATCAGTGAAAATGTTAAGGGACCACCTTAGCCAGATATTCTAGATTTGAAGTTTTCGTGACTGCAAGGATCCATACTCTTTGGTTTTTTCGGTAAAGTCACGTAGGTAAAAAAATAAAACAAATGAAAACAACGAAATTAAATCACGACGTTTTGGGCGCAACACAAGCGTCCGTCTTCAGGTGGGGACAACGCAGCGAAAAGCACAAACGCTTAAGTGTGCCATCTCTTAGACGCACTAATATGTCTCCACACACACATCATCCCAATATGCTGATCTCTCCATGGGCTCCCAATCCAATCCCACCCACACTCATTATCAACATCAGCCATGGGACTCGCCCCTGGCTACCTCTCCCGTCTCATTTCACTCTACTGCCACTCATGTGCTCCCTTCTCGAGCAGCCAAGGCCTTCTCCAGAGTCCCTCCGTCAACATTTACTCGGTGAGAGGTCGATCTTTTTTTCCCACTCCTGCCTCCATAGTCTGAAATTCCCTTCTCCCAGCCATCCATGCGATCAACTCCTCGAATCCTAACAACTGTCTTCTTTTTCCTCTGCCTACTACAGGACTTGTTTTGTACTTTTAAACATGCATACAACATGTACAAGTACATGCTTCCTATTCCCCTATGGTGCGCGCTGGGCCGGATTCAGGCATGGGGGCTTTAGGGGCCGCAGCCCAGGGGCCTTTGCCAGCTGGAGGGCCTCCAGAGATTAAGTGAAAAATTATTTCACTTGTGAATGCTGAATCAAAGTATAAGTACCGCATTTTGCGGCATATAAGTCGCACTTTTTTTCTTTAAAAACTGTTCCTAAAATATACATGCGACCTAAATAGCGAAGGTAGGCTAAATGTTTGGCCTAGGCCTGAGACAGACATCTACTTTTAGCATTGACGTTGGAAAAAACAACTTGAATGCCCCCAAAATACTACTACTAATATAATTCTCCGGCTTTTTTTATTAAAATAACAATGCTTACCAATTGTTTCACCCTTTCAGATTAATCATGTTGGAGAAGAAGAGGTTTTAGAGTGGAGCAGGCAAAAGAAAAAGGCAACAAGAGAAGACGCGGAAGCATGAAGAACTGCTCAGTAAATCTCCAAACTTATTTGATCTTGGGTTCAAACGCAAGGCAGCAGCAGAACAGCAAACAACAAATGCATCCAATGATGGCAAAATGTCTGAGGCACGCGAAGTTTAAGTTGTCTGTGATGATGCCAATGCCACAGGAGTTGATGCTGAGCTTGTCCACCAGAAGAAAGATGACCTGGGATCTGAGTACCAAGATGACATTGGTTTGTGGACAAACTCAAACATAACAAAGGAGGTACGTGACTTTTGGTGTAAATAAGGTCCCGTGGAATGCCAGCACCATGATGATGACTTTTCTTTATCCGAAAGACAATACTTTGATCAGAAAAGAAAATGTTCTCGTTCATTGATATTCAGAAAACATATAACTGTTGATAAAAATGTAAAGGGAATGGCTAATGTATTATCCCTCAACAGGAAATTTATATTGCTTGCTTGCATTATCTTTGATGGGAGACATGGATAAAAAAAACTAGTTTTCTGAAGGTGAATTTTCAGACTAGAAACATGCCTCTACATGGATTGCAGAACATGAGAACAGTTCTGGACATCGGACCTCTATGATGACATGGATTTCTAGACGAAAAGCACTTGGACGAATTTATTCAATATTGGAAATCCAATTCACAAAGGAAAAAGAATACTGGGCAAAAGTACTACAAAGAGTGGTTTCAACTATAAAGTTTATCTCATCTCGCCTTTCGTGTGATACAGATTCTCAACAGAATGGCAATTACCTTGGGATAGTTGAATTACTTGCTGAGTATGATCCTTTTCTTAGTTCTCATATAACAAAATATGGTAATCAAGGACCAGGAAAAGTTTCATATCTATCTTCAACAATATGTGAGGAAGTTATTGAGATTATGGGAAATAAAGTATTGAAAACCATTGTAGAAGAAATCATGGAAGCCAAATACTCTTCTCTCAGTGTTGATTCAACACCAGACATATCTCACACTGATCAGCTGGCTAGTTATTCGCTATGTTGGAACATCAGATAATAAGGTTGTTAAACGTTTTCTCCCTTTCATTCCCATTTCAGGTCACACTGGAGAAGCTCTTGCCAACATTGTCTTGAAATTATTTTAACAAATTGATGTAGCTAATCTAAGAGAACAGTCTTATGACAACGCATCAAACATGTCAGGATGCTACCAAGGGCTTCAAGCACATTATGAATATCAATAATCTTGCACATTACATTCCATGCGCTGCACACTCCCTTTATTTGGTATGTTTATGTGATGTGGAAAGATGCATTGGGGCAGTTTATTCTTTGGTCTTATACAAAAAAACTTTACAATTCATTTTCTGGTTCAACTCAACATTTGTCAGAAATGCTTCAGTGCCTTGAAGCTGAACGTGGAAGAGAATCTACATTGGTAGTTAAAAGAGCATCAGATACTAGATGGTATGCAAGGACCGATGCCATAGAAGCATTGTCTAAAGGCTACAGCTGTTTTCAAAAAGCTTTAAAGTTCATCTCAGAAGATGGAAATCACACGTTATGAAGCAAACACTCTACTCGAGCAGCTATCAAAGTTGGAAATAGTTATCTTGGCAGACTTCTGGGCTGTCATACTAGAGAGGTTCAATCAACTCAGCAACTCAATTCAACATCAAACACTGGGGCTTCAATCAGCTATTAAACTTCGTAAATTTCTACTGGATTTTTTGATGTCGCAGCGGGATCAGTTTGAAGTGTTTGAAAGTAAAGCAAAAGACAAAGTAGAAAATACGGAAGTGTAACGAACACAAACGAGAGCATTGGAAAAGAAAACGAATCAATGATGGTAATGCTGAAGATGTGGCTTTGCGAGGAAGACAGAAGTTGAAGGTGGAAACATATCTATCCATCATAGACAAGTTTATACTCAGCTCTTTCTCATCGCATTGAAGCATGTAAAAATGTTCATTCATTATTTAGTTTCCTGGTCGAATTTCCAATAATGAATGATGAAGACATTTCAACAGCAGCAGCCAAGTTTCAGAAAATGTACTCGGATGACATTGAGCCTGAACTTGTGCAAGAAATTCTTCACTTCAGGAACTTTGTTGGGCAATTTGATTAATTGAGGCACACGCATGAAACACTACAAGCTTCTGATATGTACACCCTTGTAGTAAACAATGGATTCACTTCTTCATTCCCTAATGTTGAAATAGCTATACGGATTTACTTGTGTTTAATGATAACTAATGCGACTGGAGAGAGGAGTTTCTCCAAGATTAAACATCTAAATAATGTACACAGGGCAATTGAAAACGATGTTCTCAATAACTTACAATTTACTGATTATTTTGGAGATTTTTTTTTCAAAGAAATTACGCAAAGCAAATGTTTGAATTTTTTTATATTATTGGGTCTTTCGGTAAAGTCACGTAGATAGGTTCAAAGAAAATATTAATAAAAATAACATTATTTATTTGAACCTATCTACGTGAATTTACCGAAAGACCCAATAATATGAATTCCTGCAGTCACGAAAGCTTTAAGTCAATGTTTGAATTGTATTTGTTGTTGGCCTTGTACAAATATTTTTTCTTTAACTTTGTTTTCCTTTTGAAAATATTACTGGGGGCCTCACAGTTCCTGTAGCCCAGGGGTCTACAAAATCTTAATCCGGCACTGGGTGCGCGTGTACTTACAACTTAAAAACCCACAGCAGTCCACGACTACAGCGGTGAAATGGCACCAAAGGTGCTGCCGCAGCTGGCTATGACCACGCGTCTACAACAGAAGGAGGGGTCTTGCAGTGAAGTGCCACGTTTTTTTCTTTGTCGCTCCCGTTATTGTAGTGAGCATGTTCCCTTTAGGGCTCACTTTCCGCTCTGCAGAGAGGTCAACCGAACAAATGACTTTTCTACTCGAAGACGTACGTACTGTATGTTGAACTTCTTTCGCACCGCACGTAGCCAACCGTCTTGAGAAGTGGCTGCATTAGGCTCCATTCAAAAGTGTATTGCCATTAACATGTGCGAGGACTCGCTTGCTGCATATACCATGCGTGAAGTGCTGAAAGTTTTAATTCTAAATGTTCATTCATTGAAAACCATTTCGACATTCGCAGGCATGGTTGTCTCGTGCCGTGACACTGACAACCGCATTGGTCTCTACGGCATTCGTAATTTCAGTCGGTTGATGTTGGCATTGATGGTGTTTGAGGAATTGCAGATTGTAAGTAATCTGGCAAGACCCGTGACGAGCACGCTCGTCCTTCCATGGCCAATACAATTAAGTCACAGTCGAGTAATTGTCCACCAGATAGAGTCCCTCCCGCCATAGGAATGTGGAATTGCCAACACTGGATCAGGTCTGTAAAGCGGAGATGAGCACCATCTCAACGGTTATTCGACCAATAAATCACTTTGACCTCTTTCTTTTTACTTTCTTTTCACTGCAATTCGCAATGAGCACTGGGGCGAAATAAGGGTAAACAGATCATTCTTATGCCAAATAAATGCCACCTATTGATCCCAATGCTATGCCATCTCCATCAATATATCATTGCATACCACTCAAGAAAAATACATACTTCCAAATCGATGTCTTGAGGACCTTTTGTACGAGGACATGGGTTTTATTATCACCGCTACGTCTACCCACGCGTATTTGTGCCATCTGCAAACCGCATTACCATCAAACGTGTGACTGCTTCCATGGATACTGGCGCTAACCACAACAGCTCCAAATTGCTTCAGTAAATAGCTGTTTTGTCCAAGTGCATTGAGTGTGGTTTTTATGTAACCGTAAAAGTGAGTGCCTGAAAGAGCCACGTGACCGCATTGTTATTCCGTTAGGTCGAGAGTCCCGATTAACGTTTAAATAAATAATAAGCCAAACCGATTCGTAGAACAAATATAACAAATCTTCTTGGTTCTTTCGGTAAAGTCACGTACAAGGGAAGTAATAAAATAATAAAAATAAAACATTATTATTGTATTACTTCCCTTCTACGTGACTTTACCGAAAGAACCAAGAAGATGAATCCCTGCAGTCACGAAAGCTTTAAATCGAAAAATATGACAAAATTCTGCAAGTCGCATGCAATCAAGCAGCACAGTCCATGTATTCATGGTTCACGTTTCACGTTTAATTTCGCCGGAGAAGCTTTTACGAGCACACGCAAACAGGTCGCCATGGCAAGACTGGGGTGGCCCACACGACTCACAGAGTCGAACGGGGGGGGGGGGGGGTGTCACGTGACAGCACCGCAGTCACGAGCACTTCTGAAGATTCTGGGTCCAATTCAACGTTTGAGGCGCTTGTGACTAAACAAATTCTCTCAAATGTAGCAAGAATATGGTCTCAACCTGCTCACCAATGAACTGCGTGCGTGTAAATGTACAAATAGTTAAACTAAAATCACGTAAAATTTTGATTTAAAGCGTTCGTGACTGCAGGGATTCATCTTCTTGGTTCTTTCGGTAAAGTCACGTAGAAGGGAAATAATAAAATAATAAAAATAAAACATAATAAAATAATTCTCACGACGTTTCGGCCACAACGCAAGCAGCCGTCCTCAGGTGAAGAACAGGTCTGTCGGGAAGACAGCGTGTTCATTCAGAACAGGTCTGTCAGGAAGACAGCGTCTTCATTCAGACGCTGTCTTCCCGACAGACCTGTTCTTCACCTGACGACGGCTGCTTGCGTTGTGGCCGAAACGTCGTGAGAATTATTGTATTATGTTTTATTTTTATTATTTTATTATATCCCTTCTACGTGACTTTACCGAAATAACCAAGAAGATAAAATCACGTAGTTTGGGTTTTCACTTAATTTCCCTCACAGAATAGTTTTGACATGCAACACGATTTTGTAATATTAAAAAAGGTGTTCCCTTAGTCTGAATAAAAGGGCATATTAAATAGGCACGTACATTTAATTTTGTATTACTATGTGGGGAACCTTCCTGGCATAGATTTGCCATCCAAGTTGCCATTACATCGAACGAACACAACAACAAAAAATACAGCAAAATTTATTTGACAAAGTACAACATCCGATTAAAAAGCACAACACAATATTTCAAGGCACTAAAAAATTCCCTACCTCCATGCCCACCATCCTCACCACGACCATCACCGCAGCAGAAGTAATGTGGTTGTAAGTTAATTGCTGTAGTTGAGCGTACAGTTTGAGTTTATTTTCTTTGTCACACGGATCATCATGTTGAGCCAATTACCCAGTCATATTGCAGTACAGGGCCCTTGAAAAATATTGTACATCGAACAAACGTGGTATTTAGGAGATGTGGTTTGTAAGTTAATTGTTGTAGGCGAACATTAAGAGATGTATTATTATTTGTAATTTGAATGGAGTTATGGGAGTAAATTTGGCATATTGTCTCATGGAGCTTATTCCATAGGTGTGGTGCTCCAAATGAAAATGACCTGTATCCCATGGTTTTACAGTTGTGTTTTTGTGGTGGTTGGAGGAACGTTTGGGTTGAAATAATTTAAAAAGTAGCTCCATGATGTCATCTTCTTTGGCCGTTCTCAGACACAGGATTGTCCACCTCTCACTCGGAGAATTCTAAATAAACACATTCCTGCGGAGGGAGCTGGTAGGAACGTTGGGTTGCTCGGTCAATGACCAGGGTCAACGGCGGCGTGGTGTATTCCGCAAATATGTCCGACTGTGAGGGCGGGCACAAGCCGGCGTGAGTAGGTTAAACGTTGAGTTTTATAAGGGCACCACGGGGTGACCAGCCCCTCCCCACCAAGCCCCCCACCCCTCCCAACCCCACCCAGCCCCACCCTCCCCACCCAGCCCCTCCCCAACCACCCCTCCCCACCCAGCCCTCCCCACCCAGCCCCTCCCCACCCTCCCCTCCCCACCCAGCCCCTCCCCACCCAGCCCCTCCCTGCACGACGGACACAATAATCCCCTGTGGGCTGGTGTAACCAGGAGGTTCCTACCAGTAAAAACATCATGACATGACACAGCTTGAATACGCTTTAACTGGGGAGAGTAAAATTATATATCGGTGCCTAGGAAAACCTAGACCTGACCCTTTCTCTACCATTGGTAAACCTATTCGTAAGAAAATATTATTGTGGGGTGTACAGGGGGGGTTGGGGTAGTCTGCCCTGGGCCCCCTACAAAAGAGGGTGCCACAGTGGGAATGGCTTCTGTCGTTCATGAATAATAGGGCCTCACGTGGAATTTGCCTCCAGAAAACCCTGCGCAAGCCCTGGCTATGTGCATGTGTGTGATATTGAGTTTGAGCAGACCTATCTTTAAGCAATGAAAATAAGTGTCCCTTTGCATGGGGATGCAACGTTCGTGTCGGGCAATGAGCACACACCCTGTGAATGTCACGTGCACTCGTCCCTGCGCAGTGTGTCCACTGCCACGCAACATCTTCTTGGTTCTTTCGGTAAAGTCACGTAGAAGGGAAATAATAAAATAATAAAAATAAAACAAAATAAAATAATTCTCACGACGAGAAGACAGAGTCTGACTCTGTCTTCTCGACAGACCTGAAAGAACCAAGAAGATGATTCCCTGCAGTCACGAAAGCTTTAAATCGAAATGTAACTGCCACACAACATTCACACGAAGCACACATGTCGCACGAGGCCAGTCTGGTGCCACTAGCAAGTGTCGCACGTCACGTCAGTGCAACGTCAACGGGAGAGTGAAGTCAATAAGCTTCACCGTCCAGAGGTCATCCGACCCACACACCCACACACGAGGGTTTCGAGGCTGTACTAAATAATTGTGTTATCACCACTGCAGCGATAGAACTCGCTGCTGCCACCTATTGTCATGCTCGAGTTGCCCAGATAGTGTGAGCGTGATGAATGCATTGATTCACCCCCTGTGGCGATGAGACAAACTGTCACGATTATGGCTCGTGATTAAATTAATTAGTTAATCAATGCGACTTTTTTGTTGTTGTTGTTGTTGTTGTCCCATTTGTACCATCTCGTTTGTACTTGTGACAACGAACCGAGTTATAAGAGCCTGTTTTTTTCTTCTTGGTTCTTTCGGTAAAGTCACGTAGAAGGGAAGTAATAAAATAATAAAAATAAAGCATAATAAAATAATTCTCACGACGTTTCGGCCACAACGCAAGCAGCCGTCCTCAGGTGAAACCAGGTCTGTCGAGGTTTCACCTGAGGACGGCTGCTTGCGTTGTGGCCGAAACGTCGTGAGAATTATTTTATTATGTTTTATTTTTATTATTTTATTACTTCCATTCTACGTGACTTTACCGAAAGAACCAAGAAGATGAATCCCTGCAGTCACGAAAGCTTTAAATCGAAATTTAAGAGCCTGTTGTGTTACACGATGTGAAATCTCACCACCGTCGGTGTGAAATCTGACCACCGTCGCGATCGCCTTTAAGTGGGCACGGATCTCGGCAAGACGACAAGGAGGGCGAGGAAAATGGAATGGACAGTTCGGTTTACGATTTATTTGGTGGTGATGCTGCCGTTGGCTGTGGTGCACAAGCACAAATAACAGCAACAAAAACTCACACTTGTCGATCAGACTGCTTTTAAAAATGCTGTATGTGCTACGAAGGACCATTGCCGATTGTATATTTCACCTCTTAAGGCAGTGTTTTTGATGCATGTCTCACGTTTTTAGTTATGCATACAGATCTATTCGCAATTAATTACAGGGACCTCTAATGTACAATGTCATTTGATCAACCAAGCCTAATGCACATAGTCACATATCATTGTCACATACCATAAATAATGGCTTCTTACATGTTTAATTATATGGATGCATCATGAACGGAATAAAGCATTATTTTACGGATGAGTCTTACCTGCCCAATGATTATGACTGTGCGTTGAAAAGTATCCCAAACCAGTTATTGATTGAAGGGTGGGATCCAGGAAGCTGAAATCAAGGTCAATACTGATTTATTTATTTTTCTGCTAAAATTAGCAATCGGTCAACATCTTTCCCATTCTGTTTGGCTGCCCTTTTGTACGCTTTGGATATGGTTCAGTTGTTACACAGACCCGGGTAACAAAGCAAAGTACCGTCCATGAACAGAAGTTTTTGACTCAGGTGGGTTCGTTCACATGTGGTGTGTGAGCTTTACCATACAAAATCCAAATAAAAATGTAAAATACAATTATAGAAAAGTCATGCCAGTTTAAAGTATGAGACATTGCACGTGACCCGTTGGAATGCACCAAGTAGTCAATCCCCGAGGACATCCAAAGTCTCACCCCTGAGACAAAGGTGAATGACGAGGCCAGAGAAAATGGCTAGGACGGCAGCCTAGAGGTCATGGACTGGACTCGAGCAATCGAGACTGCCCCTAACGTTCCACAACCACGTGGTCTACAGCTAACTACCCATACGTGCAGACACAAAAGTCAAGAAAGGGCTGAATGTGCAGCTTCCTGTCAGCATCTCATAGGCGTATGACCTACACATGCACCTCCAAGAACTGCAGCCATTCAAAATCCACGTAACCGAGGCATTTTTACGTGAAATAAATGAGCATGTTATGGTGTCATTAAAAGTCAGAGTAATGAAAAAGTTACGTTTTAACTTTGCTCTCTGCTATGCTGGTATTATTTCAACTCATGTAGCTGCATAATTTTACAGGGTCATTAGAAGCACTTAACTAGCTACACATTTACTGCACTGCATGTGCACACGTCGAGAATGCAAAATGAACTGATTTACTACCAAACACGTTTGGATTTTACATCGTGTCAAAGCACAATGGTAATTGCCATTGCAATGTAAACAGCCTCTCTCTGAGATAGCCACTCTGCTGTACAGTGCTTTGACAAAATGGAAGGCTTTTATGGCCTGTGGATGCAAGAGCCAGGTTATTCGAGTTATGTAATTCGGGAGAAGAAAAAAAACCCCATGGAATCATTCTGAGGGCCTCACACCCCTCATTTGATTGGCTGAGTGAACCGCTGAGCACGCGAGGAGGTGGGGCCCGATGAAGTGATGCTTTGAAGCCTGCAAGTAGAGAGAGCAGTGTATTTTTTTTATTTTCAAGTTCCATTTTATTCTTGTGCACGACTGTTATGCCTTCAGGAGCTCAATGCAAATATCGAGGTTTGCTAGCCTCGACAAGAGGGCTTCGGGAAAGAGTTTGCGTAGTTTTGCTGTTCCTCCTCCACTGAAGAGGCGCATACTAAAGTGGTTCACTATATCGTCCAAAAGTTTGGGTTGCATGGCCGCAGTCGCACGACTGTGGCCATGCCTTTAATGAACCATTCATGAAGGAGATGTGCCCATCAGCCTTTTAACATTCTTATTCTGTTGATGGTTCCACCAGTCGAGGGCGAGGAATGTCAAAAGCCACGAGATGCGGTGATGTTTGGGTCTCAAATGAGGCGTTAATTCTGGACGTCCATGTTGTTCCACTCTTTTCAAGTGGAATGTTGAGCTGAGACACCATGACACCCACACTCTCATGGATCCTTCATACACCCATCACTCTACCATGTGCTTGGGTAGTGATTCCTTATTTTTAGCCTATGAGCACAAACAGCACACTTGGGAACATAGTGAGGTAGTATATCAAGATGACCTATGCAACACTGAAAATTTGATATTTGGTAATGATACGACCCAACATACGTCAACATTGTGCATATTATAAGTCATCTGCATGCAGCAGTGGAGCAAAGGTTCGCACATTTCACTCTGAGCCTGGCAAGCTGAGATTCCATGCCCAGCCACGGCGAGCCATATCTGAACTGAGCCTCCATGGTAAAGTATGGTAAAAAAAACCCCCCATGACTCTGGGGGAGCCTTTAGTGGTGGATTTACAATGGGCTGTACGTTATTATTCATATTCTAAGTAATACATGTCGATACATTTTGATGTATTGCCATTACTCCTGGGTGACACCAAATACCATACGAAAATAAATGTCCACTGACACTTCAGTGATGGATTAAGAATGTGTGCATTTGTCAATACGATACAAAATGTACTTTTCCATAGGTCAATAACTGACCTAGATTTATAATGACAATGTCAGCAAGAAATGTTTAGTGCGGTCAAAGTATCAATTTTGGAGGAAATTCCTTTGCATGACTTTTACACGGTGTATGTCGACCGAATGCCACGGTGAGGCTCATGGAAACCACAGGGCAAACCCCCCCCCCCTGCTTTCATACAATGCCCCTTGTCCCCTAAGTAAATCTCAAGTGTCCAATTAATTATTGAGAAGGCTTCACTGAAAATGCCGTATGTTTTTAGTCCATAGGCTGATAGAGTAAATAACAAAAACATTGCGTATGGACAGATCTTTCATCAATTCATTTTCATAATTATACTGCCATGTGTATTGTCACCATGGTGGCGGAGTGATGCCCAATGGTAAAATGAGACCGCACAAAGTTTCTGCGCGCAGAGCACATGGTGGACCGATGCCCAATTACACGGGCTCACCGCATTCTCCACTTGTCCACGTGCTCTGCTAGTGGTGTGACGTTACGCTCCCTCGCCGAGTCCAGATTCAAGAGGTTTTACTCGACAGACGGTTTGAATGCACGTCGCGAATTAGGTCTGAGGGGGACTATGCCTTGTTAGCCCTAATTAGCAGCCGCCTATGAATAAAAAATGAAGCAAGGCATTCCAGTGACTCTTGGTTGAAGTTAAACTCACTGGCAGTATTCACTTTAACCCCCTTGTCTACTTTTCAGTGTTAATAGGGACGTTGGGACACAACACTCAAAACGAATTGCACAACGTACACAGACGACTATCATGACGCTCCAATATGCATATCTCGACTCATAATGAAAACTGAAAACAGGCAGTAAGCAAGACGCTAATCAGAGAATGTGGTATAATAATTAATATAAATATATAGCTGTGTAATGTGAACGGCAATAACGGGTTGGATGCCTCATCCTATTAAAAAAAAACATTGGGTAAACACGTGAACACATACAGGCATGCATTCATACGTACACACTACCCCAACATTCTATTGACTGCATACATAAAGTACTTGCCACGTATTAACAGATCAAATTCATCCGTGTAGCACGGAAATAATGTACAAATGCAGATTCAATCGATCGTCGCAGTGAATCATGAGCGTATAAACAAATATGGAGGGCAGACGGTAGTGGCGGCGGCGGCGGCGATGTTGACATCAGACCAAAAAAGGCAACAGCAACAGACCCGTGCAGTTATTATTCAAGCGGTGGGTGGTGGTTGCTAACGATCAGCTTCTCTAAAATTGTAAAAAATAAATAAAAAGGCGCTCTATTTTAACAAAGCGACGCTGTTGCAGAAGTGTGCATTTCTGCTCACTGGCCCAATTCAACGTACAATTTGTCTCACATGCTGCTGGAAGGCAACCTCTTGCTGAGAGCGTGTGCCCTGTCAACATTGACGTGGCGTGGGGGAGAGGGCAGGGGCTGGGGGAGGTGGGTTATGTTTCTCAGCGGCAAAAAATAGGCCTCGAGAAATTACGGCTCAAAAAACTCCGCGCAACTGCCGGGGGATGTGCGCCAGCGAGCGAGCGAGCGAAGCTGGTTTTATTTTATATTTGAAGCTTTCGTGACTGCAAGGATTCATACTCTTAGGTTTTTTTCGGTAAAGTCACGTAGGTAAAAAATTAAATAAAAATATTTTGTTATTTTCATACAAATTTTAATTCATTTTTTACCTACGTGACTTTACCGAAAAAACCTAAGAGTATGAATAAAAATATTTTTTTTATTTTTTACCTACGTGACTTTACCGAAAAAACCTCAGAGTATGAATACAAATATATTTTTTTTATTTACCTATGTGACTTTACCGAAAAAAACTAAGAGTATGGTTTTATTTTCCAAGTTAATCCAATCTGCCGTGCGTCCTCGCAGCAAACGTTCAACTTGTGACCGCGTCTTCAGCCACGAAAAAAAAATCACGCCATCCATCTGCGTACATTTTCTGTTTTTAACCCCCTGATGACGCTCATCTCATTTGACACGTTTGACCATCGGAGCCCAAGTGCGCTGCGAACCCGGCGACCCGGGTTCGATTCCCGCTCACGGTCAACACCAGTGACGATTATCTGAACCGGTCCCTAGGCCTCCCCTAGGTCGACTCAGCCTCAACTTAGTACCCGGTGCGATGCGTAAACATCGCCACTGGAGAGACAAAGGAGGTCGGGCGTGGTGCTGACCACCCACCCTCTCGTGTGCTGTGCCGGCCTTCATATGTGCTCGCTAACAGCACTTGCCCCAACAGTCTGTTAAGGGCTATACGGGGGATCTTTGTCTTTGTAGCGGTTAGAGCGCTGCGCTGCGAACCCGGCGGCCCGAGTTCAATTCCCGCTCACGGCCAACACCGGTGACGTTTCATCTGAACGGGTTGTGGGTCTCCCCTAGGTCGACTGGGCCTCAAATGAGTACCTGGTGAGGTGTGTAAACATCGCCACTTGGGAGACAAAGCCGGCCGGACGTGGTGCTGGCCATCCACCCCCTCGTGCGCCATACCGGCCTTCATAGGTGCTCGCTAACAGCACTTGCCCCTACAGTCTGTTCACGCTCTACGGGGGATCTTTGTCTTTGTCTGTGTGCGTCGCATGGCATGTGACACCACAGCGTCGCCAGCAGTCTCGGTACACTTTGGCCCATTCGAATTGCGATGACCCACGTTCTGCCCGTCTGTTTTCCCAGACGAACGCGAAAGAGCCCAGGGCATGAGATGGAGGAGCGAGAGCTGCTTCGCAACTGGCAATGAGGCATGGGCACTATAGGGGCTTGGCCACCCCCCGTCTAAACCTGTATTTACAGCTGCACTTGCTACACTCGAGAGGCCAGTTTAAACACAGGTGGTTGGTCAACTTCAAACCGAGGATCACAGTGGTGCAAGCTTTAGCGGTCTGACCCCTGAACCCACCCGGCCACCCTCGTGAAAGTGTTTTTTTGCAATCAGATCCTTTGTAATATGAGTATTTGAATGACAAATTGCACTGCCTTTAACTGATAGTGTTTTGCACTTGCATTGTTTTATATCTATCCTGTATTAAAATAATTCACGCACACTTTGTCAATCCACTGCTGAATGGAGGTGTTCCTCCCCAAACAGTGTCAGTCTAACTTAGGGTTTGAACTTTGCGTTGTATTTGCTAATAACTGGGCGATTATTGATAACGGTAAATAGCGTAGAAAAATTATATCATGTGCATGATAAATTCCATGATAATTTTAAGTTAATTTAAATTTTTACATAAAGGTAAAACAAAAAGGATGCACTGTTGTGCATTCAAGGCAAGGCCACTGTTGTTACGACGGCGACTGCCATTTTGTCGAGCAATCAATAACGGGGCGACCGTCTTAGACGAGCGCAAGCACAAGACTTTGTTACGAAAACAGAGAATCTCATTGCCGCGTGCCCTTGAAACTTGTTTTTTAACGTTATACCTAAAGTTATGAGTGGAGTTAAACAATATCTGCGATACACAATGAACCTGCTGTGGGAAGGGGGTGGCTGGCACGGCTCCACAGATCTTCGTGGGGACCCAACCGTGTGACCCACACCCCACGGAACTCGTTGCATAAGCAAAGAAAGAAATATTGCCGTGGTCACGAAACGGCATGTTCCATCTTCATCAAGCGTAACCCGGGGCAAGTCAAATTTCGATTTAAAGTTTTCGTGACTGCAGGGATTCATCTTCTTGGTTCTTTCGGTAAAGTCACGTAGAAGGGAAGTAATAAAATAATAAAAATAAAACATAATAAAAATAATTCTCACGACGTTTCGGCCACAACGCAAGCAGCCGTCCTCAGGTGAAGACCAGGTCTGTCGGGGAGACAGACGTGACTTTACCGAAAGAACCAAGAAGACCGGGGCAAGTCCTCACAGAGCTGATCACAGCAATCCCAGGGCAATCACCCACACAAACTGCCTCTCAACTTTCGGAGGGCATGCCACGTGCAAACCGATGGAGCTGCCAAGCCTCAAGTTCGGGATTAATTCAACCGGCTTAGTGGGCCCCCAGCTCCATGAGCCACACTGCTCCATAATCTGCGATGCAAAAGCCCTCTGCCGCACCGTGCTTGTTCAAACGGCCGCAAACCCGTTGGCTTGATTTATTTGTTCACGGAACACTTTAAAATTGTTTTGTGGGCTGGGAGAGATAAGCCGCTATTACTTCGAGGATTAAATCACGCCTCTGCCAATGTTCACGCTGCACACTGTACCAAAGCTGGCTCCGTGGTTATCGTCCCGTTGCGCCCCAACGGAAATCGAGGGGAGATTTTTCGACTTGAGAGAGGCCGTTGTCCTCGGAGTACCGGCCAAAGCAGCAATTGCCAACTCAAGCTGAATTTTTGTTGGGAATTGGGCGCCATGGTGGCTCGGAGATGTTGACTAGTTCGCCTGGTATGTACAGGAGGTTGTGGGTTCGATCCCGACCCTGACGCCTGTGTGTTTGGAGTTTGCGGTGTCTCTCTCCCGCGTGGTCGCGTGGGTTTTTCTTCGGGTCCTCCGGTTTTTCCCTCCACATTTAAAAACACACGTTAATTTGGCTGCTATATTTTTCCACATGATAAGCCACTTCATTGAGCTACCATTTGTGGCCAGGTCGCTTCTGAAAAAGAGCTATATAGCTCAGTGGACCTTACCTGGTAAAATAAACACATCTTAGTTTACATAGTTTAGTTTAAATTTCGATGTAAAGCTTTCGTGACTGCAGGGATTCATCTTCTTGGTTCTTTCGGTAAAGTCACGTAGAAGGGAAGTAATAAAATAATAAAAATAAAACAATAAAAAAAAAATTATTTTATTATTTTTATTATTTTATTACTTCCCTTCTACGTGACTTTACCGAAAGAACCAAGAAGATAGTTTAGTTTAATTTCTTCTCCAGTATCGTCAATACAGTAATTAACAATCGTTCCTTTTGATTTGGCACGTAACAATTTACCGTCCTTACTGAATCCTCTGTTGGATGAAGGATGCCCCGTGCCTTTGCATTCATTGATGTTGTGTCGCCATACTTCACCGTGTTGGTCAAGGGATAGACCCAGGACCAGTTCAGATATTACTCACCATTGGTGAGTCACCACTCACTGCTGAAACTCGGGTTACTGGGCTCATAGCACAGTGGCACAAGCTACTGCAACCACCACCACTCCGCGTCATCGTAAAAAAAAATACTTGGGTTGGCAGTTTACCGGTCAAACTAGAAATTTCCAATGAAAGATAATTTCTTCCACTATTAGTGTCAGTACAGTAATTAACAACCATTCCTACGAAAGATGATTTCTTCCACTATTAGTGTCAGTACAGTAATTAACAACCATTACGTTTGAATTTGCAGGTAATTTACAGTCCTCACTTAATCATATGTTGTATAAAGTTACGCCCCATGCCTTGTATTAATCGAGGTTGTGTGACCATACTTCACCACGTTGGTCAAGGGATAGTTCCAGGACCATTTCGCTCAGTGGCACAGGCCACTGAACCACTCCACCTCCACAGACACAAAGGTCATGGTTTAAAAATAATAATTTTAAAACTGGGGTTGGCAGTGACAAAAGTAGGAATTACATGTTTGCTGTTCTTCATTTTGTAGGCAGCGTTGAATGTGCACATTGTTTTCTTTTTTAGAAATTTGCAAACAGCAACCCCGCTCAATAAACCTATTCTGCTGATTGACATTTGGCAAATCCCAAGGTCAGGCGAAAGAGAACGGTACACGTTTAAACAAACCCTGGCAGTCTGTTGCACACACGAGAATACATTTTGAAAGACGGATTAAACAAAGATAAGTGTCCTTAAAACAATCTTCAGCAAGAGACCTTGAATGTGTGGAAGTCGGAGGGCAATCATTTACCCATGTAACCTTATTTGCTGTAGCGATGGAATTCGCTGCTGAAGATGCATTGCATGCTTTCCAATGATGGCAATACAGTGCCACGATTCTGCATACAATCCTGCTCTTTGATCACATTAGCCATGATACATCATCCACTGAACTACGACAATTATCTGCACTCTGCATTGACTTACATATCGATGCCAGCTGCTTCTTGTTCACATTATGCTAATTAAGCCGTGCAATTATTAAAATTAAGTCCAGTACTTTATGCAGCGAAGATCTCGGACATTCCATCTCATTGGGGGGGGGGCATGCTTCGGTGACCGGAAAAGTATCGCTGGCCGCCAATTAATTTTGTTTTAAACATGAAACTAAAACCTGTGTGCACGTGTATCCCAGTACATAGAGCAGTGTGTGCAGTTTGACTCTCCAAAACCAAACGCAGCAACAACTCACTTGATGTATTCCGTGACGAGCACTGCTTTGTAGCCATCTCTGTAAGTGGGTTCGGCATTCTGGTCCTCCATCCCCCCTCCACCCCCCCCCCCCATATCCCCCCTCCCCCATCACCAATCGCCCTCACCTCCATCTCATATCTCCCCCCTCCTCCATCTCCCCCCCTTCTCCCCCCCTTTCTCCATCCACTATCTCCCTTCTCCATCCCACTCCGCTCCCACTCCCCCATCTCCCCCCATCCGTCACCACCCCGCCATTGCAAGTGCATTTAATACACTTTAAATACTAAATACTTACTGGTTTAGACATACATGATACAACACCTTCTTGGTTCTTTCGGTAAAGTCACGTAGAATGGAAATAATAAAATAATAAAAATACAACATAATAAAATAATTTCATTATGTTTTATTTTTATTATTTTAAAATAATAAAAATAAAACATAAGAAAGTAATTATATGTTTTATTTTTATTCTTTTATTATTTTTATTATTTTATTATTTCCATTATACGTGACTTTACCGAAAGAACCAAGAAGATGAATCCCTGCAGTCACGAAAGCTTTAAATCGAAATGATACAACACATTTTTGTGAATTTTATTATTTTTTAAAAATTACTATACAACAGGTGTTCAGTAAATAATTTTCATGTAATTATACTTTTATTTTTTATATATATAATTGATTAAATATTGGCTGAAAAACTCCGGCTAGCCGGGGTTTTCGTGTGAAAAGGGCTTCGGACGAGGTAAGTACAGCTCGCTCAACTTCATGGTTTATTCGCAGATAATGTGCAAACACGTCGAGACCATACTTATAGAGGCTTCACCCCAGAATGCACCCTGAACTCTCTCTCTTGGGCACCTTATATATCCCGTACCCCCCTTTCTAGCAGGTTCTCCTCTCCTCCTCCAATCGCCTTTTGCCTTGTCCAACGGTTTTCAACCGTCCCTCATTCATTAAATTAGTAATCTTCCCACCTCTTCCCTTTGCACCAATCTGATTTGAAGGCTCCGATGCCTTCCGATCAGATTGGTGCGACGGCGTCACCGACCAAGGCGGTTGTCAGTGGCTCTGCTACTTTTAAACTTGGCCTGCCTGTGAAGTCGTTAAGACTTCTGGCAGACTACCCCATACACAGACATCGGGTTGGCCGCCAGGCCTAAACCTTAAAACATGTATAGCCACTTGTGCATGGGTGATTAATTCAAATTCTAATGATGTTCTTGAAGGAAGTGCTGGAAAGCTTAAATTCGCACACTTATAGTCGAATCGATGCTCATGAGTAGAGACATCCACATGCAAAAAAATATTTATTTTACTGATTTATCCATTAAAGCCACATTTTTTCAGGAGAGTTCCAGCATTGGTTTATTTTAAGACCTTTCCGCCAATTAATGAGTGTTTATACGTGGACAGAGACTGGAGCACCCGGAGAACACCCTACGCATGCGAGGGTAGAACACTCAATGCCCGAACAGATAGAAACAGGTGGCGATTGGTTCCACTTGCTGTACTGCCTTCTCCTGGCGAGCCAGGGTATGGCAACCTCGACACCCACAGGAAGGGAGTCTCACAACATTCGTACAATTCGCCTCCTAAAAAACACCACAATCCACCACAGCAACACTGTAGTTAATCACAATTACTACAATTTTTACCACGACGCAAGTTATCGACCACCATTTGCTCGGGTGACAATAACATCACGACTATTATATGAAGTCCTATCGTGATAAATTCTTGGAGCAATTAACTGGTACGGTAGAAATTTAATTTAAAACACATTCCTGCGGAGGGAGCTGGTAGGAACGTTGGGATGCTCGGTCAATGGCCAGGGTCAACGGCGGCGTGGTGTATTCCACAAATATGGCCGACTGTGAGGACGGGCACAAGCCGGCATGAGTAGGTTAAACGTTGAGTTTTATAAGGGCACCACGGGGTGACCAGCCCCTCCCCACCCAGCCCCTCTCCACCCAGCCCCTCTCCACCCAGCCCCTCTCCACCCAGCCCCAACCCTCCCATTTTTGGATGCACGACGGACGGACGGACACAATAATCCCCTGTGGGCTGGTGTAACCAGGAGGTTCCTACCAGTAATATGATCAGAATTACCGCTGCCAATGGGATTAACAAGGGCGATTCTAAGCACTGTTGTATTTCCCATGAGAAAGCCAGCAAAGCAGACCACGGTTGTCGGAGTACAGGGACTCCTCTACTTGTGATCGAGTTAGATTCCAGACGTCTGTTCGTAAGTTGATTTGTTCGTAAGTCAAACTTTTTACTTCTGTCGATTCCAAACATGTTGTACGGCATTTACACTAAACACGGGGAATGGCTTTAAGATTTGTATAATCTCCTGTAGATGTACATGCCACTGGTTCTTCATATGTAGATGCCAACACTGTTATCTGTTGCGCAACGTTTGAACTTACGACTCTCGGTCCGAACAGGCAACTGGACATACGGACAGTTTTGTTCGTATCTCTGAAAATTCGAAAGTCGAATGTTCGTAAGTCTCTGTAATAACTTACACTGCTGAATGAAGGCGTCCCCATGTGGTGGTGTTGTCCGGACTGTTTGACTGTACTATGCTGGTCAGTGTGGGATAGTAAAGGGGACCGGTTCAGATTATCCGCCTGCCACTGTTAGCCGTGGCCATAAATCAAACTCGGCTCACCAGTATACAAACAACTGCAAGCAGCATTGCTCCCCTTCCAATCAGAGACCAGCAGTTTACGATTATTCTTCAAACACATGATGTACGTACAACACAAAACCAGGATATACGATAATGTGCCAATGAATTATTTTAGACAAATAAAACAATCAGAGGCTATATATCCTTTGTAAATCGGTATTTTTTTTATTGTAATTTTTTTTGTTTATGTACAGGGCAAAAAATAGTAGGCTGTAAAGTGTGCATTGAATTTCCACTCTGTTACTTACATCGGTCACATTCTTCAGTCAAAGCACCAGTATAATGTTCACGAAAGCGGAGGATGTTAACCTTAGGGCACCACTTTCAGTTTCCATTATACATCTCAACCTCTACAGCAACATACCTCTCAATTCCTCATCTTATACATGTACATTTTAATACCTGTTAAAAGACAACACCATTTAAAAACGTATCATTTTAAACCTACAAACCTATAAATGCGTAAAACTGAACGATTATTTTTTCTTTGAGTTTTTCCGATTGGTATTAATTACTTGAAGTGTCTGGTTGTGTTACATTGGAACTGTAGAAGAGGTCTCTGTTAGCAAGATACACCAATGCTAAATATCCTTCCGAGTTCTACGGATTAACAAGGCCGTGAACAAAACATTAAAATCACCAGAATGTGCTATACAAATCAATTTTATGGCCTTTTAGAGTTCAATATATGAGTAATATATTGATGTTTAATCTAAAAATGCATGTAAAAAAAACATTGCATTAAGGGGAATATGGTGGACGTTAAACCTGACCCACTTTGCCCGACATTACTTGGTAAGTTTAACTCAATCCAAGAAGAATAGTTGATATTAGGTTTAAAAAATGTAGTCGGATTTTACAAGATTTTTGTTTTAACACCACAGCAGTTATGGATTATATTTTTTGTTAAGAATAACATCTCTTGGAAGACTGTCACAGGTTAATAACCAACACTGATTCTTTACAGGGTGATTGGTAACGTCTGATAACGGAGTGAATTATTATACCCAGACTATGTCATGGAAGACACAAACTATAAACATTTTACAATCTACCACTAGATAACTTTAAAACGTCATGCCGAACGTATAATGAGAATGCACTCTTTCCTGCCAAGAGTAGGCATCCCGCAGACAAACACAGGAACCAGTGACGAAAAGCCACGAAACGTGATTGCATCTGCCGCTGTGGAATTTTGTTGCAATGACTCGGGCACGGGGCGATCTGTCGCCTTCTCGCCAAAACTCTGATTTTTATCCTCCTCCAGCGCTAAACCGTCGTGTACATCGGCGTTTTCCCGCAAGAAAAACCCCTCGAAACACTTTATTGCATTGTTTTCTCTTGACGGTTCCAAATCCGTGCGTGGTGGATTTTTGTTTTGTTTTATTCGTCATTGGTTACACCGAAACATGAGTTTTACGCGTTGAAATTATCCACGCACAAAACACGCGCAGACTAATACATTCAAACACACGTGATAAACCCCACATGATATACTTTCACATGTTTGGCAACGATGCAGCGATCATGAACACTTACAGACATTTGCATTTTATGCTTAACTATATTCTACATCGAACTTTAGTGGTGCAATACGAGAATATAGACGTGCCCAGGTGGACAATTAGGTTCTAAGTAATGATCCATAACATGTGGATTCTTCCATTGGTTCAGCTCACAACAATGCATAGAAATGCAGCTTCTATGGGATGGCACGTCGACTAGGATAGAATCTTCTGAACAGTCAACACTTTGTGATCGACCATAACACTGAATACAACTGTAGAAATGTGCAGTCACTAACGAGAATATCTATATATATATAACACCTGAAAGGGTACGAAGTTCCACAGCTTATTTCGAACACCAGTGCCATTGATCAATAACTGCTGCCAAATGCTGACGTGGTCGCAAATTGGGGAAGAATCCATATTGTTTTGTCATGGGAAATATTCATTCATCTTTACCGTCATTCGTATGAATATCCCCGCTCCATCATCCATCCTTTGCACAGCAGCATCCGATTACAAAGGAAAAGTTCAGCATCACGATAACACGGATCTATGTCGTACAAAATAAAAAATAAAAACCGCGACAATTATTTGTCTCATCTCGGGCACAAGAAATGCCCCCCGCACAGGAAAGGTTAATTTGTTTCTTTTTTTTGTTTGCCGAGAGAAACGGCACGGGAATATCGATGCGCTCGTTACATGATGGTTTCGCAGAGCACCACCTTCTCGTCCGTGGGAGTCAGCGCGATCGGAGGGGTCGTCTCCACGTCCTGGATGCTCTGCGGGGCCGGCTCTGTCGGGGACATGTACTCCATGTGGTGGCAGCCCCAGACCGGGGTTGTCAGAATTCGCCAGCGCTGCAGACGGAATGGAGACAGAATCAGAATCTTTTATTCATCCTGGAGAAATCCGATGAGCTATGAAGCTGCTTTTCACGGATGTCCAGTAGGGGATGGGTCAGAAAGTTACAACAACAACAAACAATACAAATAAACGATAGAAGTGCCAGGTATAGGAAAGGAAAGCAAATCACTAAAAATGTAAACATCAAATAGATAAAGTATATACGTTCGAATTGGGCAAGGTAGAAAAACAACAGCAAAAGCAGTCCCAGACCACACCAAGGCAATACGCAGTCCCTCAATAAAATAGCACACTCAAATTAAAATTGGTAGAGGTTGGTAAGTAGGGGAGAGGGTGGTTGTAAGTATGTTGAACTTTCGCACTGTACGTAGCCAGCCGTACTAATCGGGAGGTGCTGGAGAAGAACAACAGAGAGGAGTGGATCGGAAGTCAATCACCAGATGTCCTCACGCCTGCACCATCTGCTCATCCTCCTTGCTGGTATTTAGTAATCGTTCATCATTGTTGTATAATTTAAATGGCCACAAGACTGTGAGGTGGCCAGAACATGCCAGTAAAGCAATGGATCGAATCCATCTATGGTGAGATTTGAGCGTTATTACCTCGTATGATAATCACCGCAGGAGCAAAAAACATCAAACGTGCAGTCTGCTTCAATGCGGACGTTAAAGATCCTCCGATATCCTTCACAAGAGTGTCTCATTATGTGCCAGCGTCAGGGTCCAAATTTCCACGTTAGAAACTACCCGCAAATTACTCAATTGCGATCATACATAGCAAATATCGCCGCTACTGGCAGACTAATGCCGCAGGTCAACTCTTACTAATGAGACTATATATCTCCATGCCCTCTCTTGCCAGTATCAATATGATGAAACAATTGAGACGATATCCTCGTCTTTTGAGCTCTCACCTGGTTAAACAAAATAAACACAACTTGCGTGGGTTTTTCTAGGTACTCTTGGCTTCCTTTATCACAGGCAAAAACACCCGCGTGAAAAACTGCCCGAGAACACCAGGTATTGTACGTACGCTTCTAAGCTGCACAGTGGACAAGTGACTGACGTCAGTAAAGCAACGAGTTCTTGAATCTATCTATGCGGAGCTTTGAGCGTTACCCCCTCATGTGTGCAGGGCCTATCTCCAGATTACGCCAAATGTTTCCCACAGATTTAGTCAGCGCAGTGCTCTGACCCAAGCCACTTGGGCGTGTCTAATTATTACCGCACCGCGTGCTTTCAGATACGCTTCTGCGGCCGTCTGGAACGCTCTTCCCTCCGATATTAGAAAGCCACTGGAGCGATGCACTTTTAAATCATCTAGGTTGAAAACTCATTTTGTGACAACTGCTTTTTGTGTTTAGTTTGTTGTCCTACCCCCGCACCTCCGATTAGCACGGTTGGCTACGTATGGTGTGAAAGAAGTTCAACATACATACATCGTCGCTCTTTAACCGTGTCTCGGAAATCACCGGCTCTAACATCCTGCAGGAACTTTCCACTAAACAGGTGGGAGGGGGGAGGTGGTGGGACGTTGTGGCAGCAGCAGCAGCAATGCAGGTGGGTTTGGAGCAGGGATCTCACCTCCAGTAGGTTGCCCTTGGTACGTGCCAGGCGATAGATTGCCACGACCGGGATGCACAGCATGGACGAGAGGGCCATGCACCAGCCCAGCGCCTCGCCCCACCAGGGGTACACATACTCCTTGTTGTACGTCAGCGGCTTGTAATTCAGGAGGTTGAACAAGAAGATGCCCTGTCCGGTGGAAGCATTCGAAATGGGAAATACACACACAGAAACACCGGGATGAATCAATACACGCAAACAGTGGTTGGGTAAATCTCAACTAGTTCAATACATTATTCTTGGATGTTAGCTCTGTGTACTCATGCACGCGTCCTTTATTTATTTATGCCAAGTGAAAGGCCACTTATACCATGAGCCTCTTTTCCATTGGTAAATATTACAATTATTTAATTGAAATTTTCTATGATCATTATTTTTTTAAGCTTAAAATTAAAACAAAAGTATGTTGTACCTTCAATGAGCACGAAACAAACATCTGAATTGATATCACGAAACATTGCTGGATAGGTTCAACACAATGAGAGGTCTTGGTGTAGGTGTGCCAGTCAATTCTGGGGGAAGAGGTTGGCCATACTTCGCCATGTGGGTCACTGCTGGTTAATGAAGGGAACAAATGTTGTCTGGCTTTTCGCTGGTATAGGTGCCGCTCTATCCAAAATAGATACTCAGGTCTACAAAGCACTGAAGCCTCTTCGCATATTGAAGAAGCTAATACAAATGATTACATATTCAAATGTAATTAAACTATTTAAATTAAACCAAAACTAGTTACTATTTTATCAGGTAAGGCCCACTGAGCTATGTAGCTCTTTGTCAGAAGCGACGTGGCCACAAATGATAGCTCAACGAAGTGGCTTATCGCGTGGAAATTTATAGCAGCCAAATACTCTCAACGCACGTTGATTCTAAAAGTGTAGGGAAAAACCAGAAGACTCGGAGAAAAATGCATGCAACCACTGCGGGGAGAACATGCAAACTCCAAATACGTGATCCAACCCACAACCACCTGTATACCAGGCAAGGGAGTTAACATTTCGCCTGAGAGATGTTAACATCTCAAATTTCACCTACCGTGCAAACACACGGTGTCACGAAGGCCCAGCACCAACGCATCCAGGGGAATGGGCGGTAGCCAATCATCAGAGCGATGTTATCCATGAAGCGATCCCCACCTGCTCAACACACAAAGACAAAGATCCCCCGAATAGCCTTTAACAGATTGCTGGGGCAAGTGCTGTTAGTGCCCACCTATGCATGCCGACACAGCACACAAGGGGCTGGGTGGCCAGTACCACACATAGCCACCTTTGTCTCCCCGGTACCGATGTTTCCACTGTACATGGTACTTATTTAAGGCTGAGTCGACCTGCAAATAGGCCTGTCGATGTGTATATTTCTAATACATTCACTAAATAATTTCAGGCAGAGCTTTATCGAGGTAAGAACCCAATGAGAAAGCATATCTTTTATATATAAAGGAGACCTAAGTTAATATAGATACATCATGTGAATGCAGAATTTACGTAAAGAACATAAACAACACGAATATTACTATTATACAACAACATTCCAATTGAACAAACAATGCAACATTAAGCCAAATGAAAATAATTTTATCGTATGAAAGCAAAATAAAAGGATGAAATCCAATCAAGAAATTAATACCCTCGCAACAATATTAAATACAATTTTATACGTAAATAAGGTTTTAGCATGTGGAGTGGGGTTATTGTAAATGAGAAATCGTAGAGTTCCTGATCAATAAATATATTCACCCATCTCTCTCCAGCATCGAGTGCCCTATCGGCTCACATCAGCCTCTCCATCTCAAACACTCTTCTCCCTCCCATCCAGGCTCACAAAAACATCACTGAATGAGGTGCAAACACAAATGCAAATATTTAAGGACGTTTTGGCACCGCCGTCGATCGACCACACCAAGACCGCAGGTCAGTGGCGGTTTTTTAATCTTCGTGCCTTTGCGTTCACACCGTGCGATCCCACTGAAGATTACGTAGCAGGGATAGTTTGCGGACAGATCAGATCGAATAATTGGTACCTTTGGTATCCGCGACGTTAATTCCCAGACCGCAAGGCTGTCGCGAAGGCACTGTTTCTCACAGACGCATCTCGTCTATAGTAGGTTTAGTCTGGGGCAATGTTACTTGGTGGCTTCACCCAATTTTTGTACTTTGCGAGTGATTTTTCGAAATTGGACCATTACACCGGCACACATTTTTTTTTTTAACGCCACGCTACCTTTAACATCCGCTCATGAAGCACGCGGTGCATATTTGTGATTCATACACCCACAGTGTTAACACACCCACAGTAATAAACCAGGGCGGCCACTGGGCTCTAGCCGTACCGTAGACCCAGGCAACGACGATGCACTCCCATCCCGCTTGCCACAGCAGGGTCATGCCGCTCGCAGAGTAGTAGTCAAACAGCTGAAACACGTACATGCCGCCCTGCGGGACACACACACACACACACAAGGCCGACGTAAGCGTCTTGTCACGGCAAAGCGCCGCGCTGTGTAAGGTCACGTAAAACATGGCCGCTCCGCTTTGTGAAACGTCCCAGCGCGTAAACACGGGCTTTTGCAGCGTGGGTTTATGGCAGCGTAACGATTCGGAATATCCCGTTGGTGAATGTTTCTTTATTTTGCTTCTACGCTGTGTTGTTATTGCGCAGGCAAATATTGAAAACAAATATCTGCTATGGCAAGTGACCGGTTAGCACCGGTGCGATAACGCTGCGACGATGGTGGCACATTTTATCCCTTGTCGTTCCGGTCAGTGCGTTTCATTGCGTAACTTAACTAAACACACGATGTGAAGTGTGGCAAAGGCGCTTAAATGGGAAACTAATTTGAGGCTGGTGAATGTCACACACTGACAGCTGAATTGGCGCGGGGCCACACCAAAGATTGCTTTCACCGACGCTCACAATAGAGCACTTGTGTTGGCTCCAACATTCACGCACAACCGGCAACAGCAGCGAGCGTTCACACGGGCCGGGTTCGCCCGTTTGGAATTTCCACGGAGTTGACGAACATTCTGGCATGCAACGTTGACTGCTGAGGAGGGCAAGTGGGCTTGGGAAGAGACCAATGACCGAGTGGCAGCCAAAGGATGGAGCATGCCCGAAAGCCGTCCACTGGGGAGGTGGAGCAATGAAATCAGGTGGTGTGCAGGAGCTAGTCGGATTATTTCATTGGCACACCTCTAACGATTAATCATACACATATACACCGGACACAATGAATAACAACAACCCTTCAGGTGGGCTTGGTCAGGATACATCACTTTAAGGGACGATGGTTGACGGTCAAGAGTAATGATGGAGAGACAGCCAATGGAGTGAACACGCTCAAGGGGATGTCCACCGCAGAGACGGAGCGAAGAAAGCGGCTCGCGGCTCAGGAGCTGGACGGGAATGTTGCAACGTAAACGGCGCGAGAGACGGCGACGGCTTGGGGAGACGGTCATCCACCGGGTGGACAGGTCGTGGCCGCTGGTGATAGTGACGGTGGTTCACCTCGGTGACCATGGAGATGGCGATGAGGAAGGAGGTGAAGCAGCAGACGCCCACGAAGACCTCGCGGCGGTAGCCGCCCGTGAGCGCGGCGGGGAAGAGGTCGGAAATTCCCGTCACGAAGCCTTCGACGCCGACAAACTGTGAGGCAGACCGAGCGTCGGGCAAAACGCGCGCGCTGATAAGGGTACAGTAGAACATAGACCATCACGCGAACCCCGGTCATCCTCGCAGCAGCTTTCGGCTCGCCGTCGAACAAAGACGATCACCGCATCGCGCGCTTTCGGATGCGCTTCTGCGGCCGTCTGGAACACTCTTCCTTCCGATATTAGGATTGAAAGATAATTTATTTAAAACTCCTTACGTTGAGTTTGTTATCCTTCCACCCGTACCTTCAATGAGCACAGTTGGCTACGTACAGTGCGAAATAACTTCAACATACATCTATATATATAAAATCGCAAATCTGTCTGTCTGTCTGTGTGTCGCCGGACCATACGCAGTTTCATTGGACGAAATGTGAGGGATTTGCGAGACACGATTGGTCCGTTTGGTTTTCCACGGCGGTTGCCCCTGGCAACGGGTAGCGACGCATTCGCTGCGGGGTGGACGCCATTTTTAATTCCCGTTAAAAATATGCGCACGCATTAACACGCGACTCTGAGATAAATTCATCAAAGTTTCACGTCCTCTTCACTCCCCCCCCCCACCCCAATGTGTGCAATTACTATTATAGGGTCGGTAGATAATAAAATTATAGCGATTAGACAGTATTATTGTAGCGCGGGGGGGGGGGGGGGGTAACGGCCCCAGTACCCAGCCTCAGCCGGGTGGGCAATTTAGGCGAGGCCGGAAGCTCTGCACGGTACTAGGCCTCGACACCCCACCACACTATAGGCCGTACATATTACTGCACAGCGGGCGAGGAGATCGTGGCTGGGGGGGGGGGGGCAGGGGTAGCAGCCCATCTGTGTATATATGTAAGGTTATTAAGAAATATATTTTTCACCCGGGCAACGCCGGGTACTTCTGCTAGTAGGCTATGCAATAATTCACCACAACGGGATCAAAATTACAACTGCAGCCACTGCCACCATCTGTGCTGTCACCGTCCACCCACGCTGTGGCCCAGGCCCTCACCTGGCTGTCCAGCCCCAGCAGAATGAGCATGAAGAAGAAGAGAGCAGCCCAGAGTGGAGCCACGGGCATGAGGGACACGGCCTTGGGGTACGCGATGAAGGCCAGGCCTGGACCTGCAGTAGGCCACACACCAGCACAGCAGCCACCACCAAAAAAACACACAATTATATATCTTTTCTTTCTCCCCCCCCCCCCCCAATATTGTTGTAATCACGCTCTTCGGCATGGGGTTGTGAGTTGAAGGCATTTTCATTTTCAACACTTCACCTTCCAGTGTGTGGACCTGCACGACGCCGTATAAAACAATAACCCTGCAAAATCACATCGCAGAACGAATTCTCAAGTCACTTCAATCGAAAAAAGAAACTATATTTTTTATTTTGTTTTACCAGGTAAGGCCCACTCAATTAGATAGCTCTTTTTCAGAAGCGACCTGGCCACAAATAATGATTTCTCAACGAGGTAGCTTATCAGGTGGAAAATGCATACTGATTCCAAATATGGTGGGGGATAACCAGAGGACGTGGAGAAAAATGCCACACGACCACAGAGAGAACGTGCAAACTCCAAGTCGGGATCGAATCCACGACCTCCTGCATACCGAGCGAGGTAATTAACATCTCGCCATCCATAGCTGGAATAAGCCAAATTAAGTACAATAAAAAAATAGCTCGTGTTCTTTTTCATGCGCGAGTGACCAGGCTGAGACCATGAACTCACTGCACACCCGATGACCTAGTCTAACCACAGGTAGCTGAACAACCGACTTGAACCCAGGGACTCGGCAGTGCCCGCTCAGTGCTCTGGCCCCTTGAGGTGCCAGCCAGCCAACTCAGAACACACGCACGCTTTACTGCAGTGGCAAGAGTACATCAAGTGCCCTCTCAGTTGTGCAACCTTCCCATGAACCTCAAAGACACTGGAGTTGTGTTCCTATCAACGGAATGTTAATAAAGATTTCCCCACATGCGTTGCACGAGACATTTATTGTGAAGGCAGCTATCACCCATTTACAAGCATGTACACACATACCACGTGCTCGCACGTGTACCATACATATCAGTCTATATATGTCAGCTTACGTCACACGCACATGACTGAAATGCAAATGTATGGATTTTATTTTTTAGGGCCCATTGTCAATCTGCAGTTGAATTAATGCCTCCCCGTGCCGTGTCAGTCGCCGTAATCCCCCGTGTTGGTCAGTGCGCGTTGGTGAAGGCAGAGGCAGCCGGCACCGGTTCAGATATCACTTCGCCTCTGATGTTACCCGTCGCCGGCAAATCAAGTTGTTGGCGCGATGGCCTAATCGCCGAGACCGCCGCTCCGCCCCCTGCAGTGCGGCGAGTAATATATCTGACCGTCACAAATCCGCCCTGACCAATTTACCGCCCCCAACCCAGTTCTTGGAAAATGGTGTCCGGCACATATCCACAGCGTCCGCAATGGCTCCAAAAGGACAGCACGTTCACTAAAGACGTACAGGTGCAGCCCTGCGATCCCTTGCCCATCCCACTGCTGGCAAAAGGGCCTCAACGCGAGGAAGTGCTAGAAAAACCCCCCACTATACTGATGGGTATTTGGCCTTCTCATCCACACTAGCCAGGCATCTTGGAAGAGGTGGAAGCATCCACACTTCGCCTCGCCACGCGCAGAAGTGAATAAGGAAATGTTCCCATTGATTCAACTGTGGTGATGGGGAGTTCATATCGAACGAGCGACCTTCGGATTGCGGGTCCAGTGTGCCGATCAATACTGCTGCAAAAAACGAGATCTTTCAAATAGGAAACTATTAACTTAAGAAGCCATCACATGAGTTCCTGTTCATTAGTACCTCCTCGTTATGCATTCATCTTAAGAATTTCATTTGGGAAAGGCCGGCTTGTCTTATATCATCAGCCGCATCATAATTTACAGCACTCTATTCTTAAATCGCTGACTTCAACAACACATTTACCTACGTTCAAAATAGTTTGTGGGCAGTTATTTTGCCCTGCAAGTTAACTGTGCATGGTGCAACTGTCAATTAATAAACACGTTCATATGTTCGACCTCCTTTCGCAGATCCTTCTAAAATACCCAAGCATCCAGCGAGGTCACAAATGGTCACATTATACTCCACGCAAATATAGACTTGCTAATTGCGGGAGGTGTGTGATGCTTGTAGATGGAATCTCCGAGTCCCATTGGACGATGGTTTTATGTATCACGTAAGCCAGTTTCCAATAATTCATCATTCACGACCCCGACAGCTCATGGCTCCAGTCTATGGTCCGCATGAGGACCCAGCACACTTTTATTGTAAAACTGCAATGCGAGACGCAGATTCAACTATTCCATCAGCAGCATACATTTTGTCTGCAAGGGGGATTCCAGTTGTGAATTCGCACCATGTCAATGCATTTCCACGCCCATGATCGGAATGGGAATTTGGGATTCCAACACAACCACGGGAAAAAGCTCAAATTCCACGAGCAGTTACTGTGGATGCGTTCCATGCCACTCTGTGGGCTGGTCTGTAACTTCGCTCGAACCCTGTTGTCCCGAACGTACGTGGCGCAATTACCATAGCCCTGTTCCACGATAAGATGTCCCACCTGATAACAAAAAGCACGCCACATTTGCTCCGCTTTATCGAATTTGCCCTTCGCCATAAAGTTCAAGGTACAGCACTTGTCACTTTTGACGACTTGAGCGGCGAATTTCTGCGACGGGCCCCTCGCTCATTGGCACCGTATCTGCCCGCGCGCAGCCAGGCATGCTTTTTGAGTTGGTTAATCATCCGCTCGCTAAAAGTTTGTGAAAATAGTCGCAGGCAAGGGATTTGGTGCTCCTTTCTTTTTGTTAAGCGAGTTACTGAAAATTGTAAGCGCAAAGTCAATCATTCAATTAATGGCCGATGAGACGTCGCTAATCATGCAATTAATCAAATAACATTTTGTTCCATCCCCTCGCGCGTGATTAGAATTAACAACACATCTCCTCCTCCGCTGTGCAATCGAGTTTGTTGGATATTTTGTCAAAATTACAAAACATCATAAAAATGCCGTAAATTTGGTGCAGTGTAGCAACGCCTTCTTCATGAACTGAGCGATTGCAATGTTCACGTAATATTAATTACGTAAAACGAGACCCGTTATGTAACAAAACTGGCGTCCTGTGAGCATTGTATCGTGGTACGGCGTGCGCGCACACACACACTGTCCTGGAAGGCGTTGACGAAAGGCAGGCAATTAAGGGTTATTATTACTACGTTCAATTAGCAGAGTAACGGCGACTTCCGCAGGCTTTGGGGGGGGAGGGGCCCAATGGAGGTGGGGGGGAAAGAGTTTCAAAGCCTCCGAGTGCTGCGCGAGTTGGTGGTGACAGACGGGGTGACTCAATTCGCTCAAAAAAGGACCTCCCGGAAATGTTTCCAACCACGGGACGCCGCGGGCTAAATGGAGTCAATGTGACCTGTTGGAGCGATCGTGCTCCACCGCAGAGAACTCTCACAAGCACGCGCGGCACTGTGTCAGCCACCACGCCATTGTGAGCCCCCCGCAATCTCGGTTCTCATCGCGCCGCCCAAAACACTTCATGTTCAATGAAGCAACGAAGGCAATGCAGCCGAGCCCAAGCCAATAGAAACCGTTACAGCTCTCGGCTCGGTCAACCAAGGCCGTTTGTCCAAGTTCCCAGTCAACCTTCGCTTTGCGGAAGGTCGCTCACTCTCCTCCACTTACCCCCACAGTCAGGAGCTCCCTGCCCTCAGGCACCCATGCTGTTGACTGCCTGCCCCTTGCTCCGGTGGAAGCCGCGGGGGGGGGGGGGGGGTTACCCACACTTTACCCCGCCACACGTGACCCGCCCATTGGGTGTGGCGTCCCCATTTACACTCGCTGGGTGGACAGAGGCGACTCCTGGATCGCATTGCAAATGGAGTGCGATCGCCGGTACGCCACGGGGCAACATCCCAAATTGTGCTGCGATTTAAAGAAATCCAAAATTTGGTATCGTCACCAAGTCGGAGCTGCACTACGGCTGGGCTTCAGGACAAGGGAGTGGAACGTGACTCCGCACCTGACTCGGCCACTTGGGAGATGTCAACGCCCTGCTCGGCCGCCATGAACCCCAAGGTGGAAAAGACGACGAAGCCAGCAAAGAAGCTCGTGCCACTGTTGACGAGCGCCAGAATGAACGTGTCCCTGGAGAAAAGAACACAGAACGAGGCCAGTGTCGCTGGGTCAAATGGCGGTTGGGGCGTGGGGGGGGGGCAATGTTTCTCCTGCAATGTGGCCCGGAGGCCGGACTTCCAATCGCCCCTTTCCCAACTGCTACGTCCGAGAGCCAAGCCAACGCCGGACCCTCGTGCAACTGGTGGCTTTGCACTGGTGATATTCGCCATGCCGAGCCGGAACTCAGCTGCGGTCCACTGGCCCTCCTCGAGAAATCGGATTCTGTCTTGGAGGTCAAAGAAGGGCCAGGGCCGCGGGGGGCTAATGATGCGATCATCGTGCGCGATTGTCAGTCGGCGTACCGTGAGGATACGGCATCGCCGCATCGTCTACACGCGCCTCGACTCGTTCGTTGCGTGTAACGTCAGCGGCGGGCACGGCTTGGTTTTTGCGGTGTGAAGAAACAACGCGGTGTCTCGTGCGCCGGGCTGGCTGGGCTAGGCCCCAGGGCAAATCGCTGGCGCGGTGGAAGAGTTTCAAGAGAGCTCTCCGGAGCACTCGCTCTGTCTGGTGCTGCGGATGTGTGTCTGTGTGGTGCGTCGGGTGCTCAGGCCATTCTTCCAACACGCTGGCATCGTTCTTACTTATCGTGGTCACTTCATTAGTGTCATGCGGGCACAGGAATCAGGTAGCACACAAAAGGGCTGCTCGGGCAAGACCGAGAAGCACAATGGATTTTTTTGTTTTTCAAGTTACCGTTGTAAAGCTCTTGAAGCACTCTTCAGAAATGTAACTAATGGGACAATGGATAACTTCAAAGGAAAACTAGTAAGTTAACTCATTGCAGTTGATTGTTTTCATAATTAACCTCTAACAAATTGGAAGCATTTCTCTTCAATGTAGCACTGCACAATGAAAAAAGCAAGTAAGCACTCCTTCAAATTTGTTTCATTACCTCTAAAGAGGATAATTAATAGCAAAAGAATAAATCTACATAGGTTGCGTCTGTCACCAAAATAAATCAACAGATGTTAATAATTATTCTAACGGTTTCCTTTGTATAATTTAATGTTTAGGTTATTTATATAAATGAGAAGCGTATGTCGACATGAGCAGTCAAACACACACACACATTCTACACACGATTAAAAAATGCAAACATTTCTAGACAACAGTACTCTTACATTTCTTAGGATAAAGTGTGAAAATAAGGCCCCTAGTGTTCATTGTTGAGGCCCAAGGCGAAAGAGAGTTACACTAAGGCACCTTCATGATGCTTAGTGTTGAACGGGCCTTTTTTTTCAAACAAGTTTTTAAAAAGTCAGACCAAGGCACCTTTAGGATTCCAAGAGTGGAGTGCAAACGCCCCAAAATACCAGAAAGTGATTATCATTGGCGGCGCAGTAATTTGAAACCACCTAGTAAACAAATTATAGTAAAATTACGGATTTATTTGTAAATTAACATCGAAATAAGCAGACGCGTAAATAAGCAGACGTGCTATGTTGTGAGTGCAGGAACACAATGTTGCGTCAGGCAATCGGGGCTTCGGCCAATCGTCGCGCGGGCAAGCTGTGGTTAGCGCAGTCGCTCGCTCACCTATAGCAGTTGTTGTTGAAGCGGTTGTAGCTGCCGAGGGCGGACAGCGCGCCCAGACCGATGGCGTACGAAAAGAATATCTGAGTGCCCGCGTCTATCCATACCTACACGGGTCACGCAACGGGCGTTTGTGAGCGAGTGTCAGCACACCAAAAAAAAAAACACACGGACAACGATGTTGCAGTACTGAAAATCATGGGGTTTACGCGAATTCGCTTGCTGCAAGTGCGGTTGGGCATAAAGGTGCCAGTCGAAACGTTTCGAGAATGGATTATCGAAAGTTGTCGACGCGGTTGCATAAAAAGCGCGCGCAGCGTGGACTTGGTTTATTTTGGCCTTGAAGATAACAACACCATGATCGCAAGGTTATGAGAACAAAACCCTATTAATTTATTTACGCCTATTTTGAACACTACGAGTATTATACATTAATGCATTGAGTTTACTTATGTTGGGGGCGGGGGGGGTTAACTGTGGTATTTTAAACACAGTAATAAAGAAAACAGGGAGCGAGGAAAGAGGTAGCACAATGGCGGACGCATTGCGCTGTAAAACCAGCGACCCGTAGTGCCACTCCCGGCCATGGCTAAGATTGCCTCCTTCCCCAACTCACATTGACCAGCGTGGGGAAGTATGGTCAAACAACCCCAATGAAATGACACAGCGTGGCATGGCCTTCATCCAGCAGTGTAATGGCGAAAGGGGCTGTATATTATTATTTTAAGTCGAATAGTAAAATAGCTACGCGTCTGTGTGTACCATTCAGATTCCAACCTCCAAACTGTTTTGACTGACCCTCGCATACAGTGCTCATGTTGAGGTCAAGGGGTCATGGCCCACACTTGGGGTGCCTCCATCCCTCACTTCCTTCCTTTATTTTGTCCCCACTTACAATGTCTGTGTGTGTGTACGTTAGTTAGGGCGATTGTGTAGGTGCTCGCTAACAGCATTTGCCCCTACAGTCTGTTAAGGCTATATGGTGAAGCTTTGTCTTTTTTAGTTAGGGCAACTGAGCGATGATGGAGTGTGGCATTGCGTTATATTTGCAATGCCTTACTTTGTGCAGATACCCAAAAGTTGTATTAATACCTGTCCAGTGACGTACTCGTGTGAATTTCATCACTTTAGATTACTTTTTTAACACAAAATAACTGATAACTAAACATTTATGTAATTCCATTCAAAATTAGGTTACTGTTTCTGACAGCAGTGATTCATTGCAAATGTTAAGGCACTTCAGAATCAGAATCTGTATTTATACTGGAGGAAATCCGATGAAATATGAAGCTCGTTTTGACAACTGTTCAGTAGGGGCGGGTCAGAGATTTACAACAACAAACAATACAAAAACACGACAGGAGTACAGTACACAACACTCTAGTACTCCGTCATCTGTAAACTGCTGCGTGATGCATTTATAGTCTACATGGAAACCTCGTGTGCATGCAAACCTGAATATTTTAATTATGAAAAGGTCAGATTAGTCAGATGCAGGGCTTAAAGTATTAGTGAGTCAGCCATAGACACCTGTTTTCTTTCGTGCATGGGTGCATTGGCCTGTTGCCCCGGCTAGCCACGATGGAAAGTGGCAGTCACAAACATGGAATAACACTTACACCCACACAGTCACGAAAATAACACAACGCGTTTTTATTTAATTTCAAATGCTGTGCTATTAGATTTAATGGCAGTGTATTGTTCCATTTTACATTGCAGTTATATTATTCCAAAGTGATGTTTTATTCCATTCATCTGCAGTCAAATTTTGATTTAAAGCTTTCGTGACTGCAGGGATTCATATTCTTGGTTCTTTCGGTAAAGTCACATAGAAAGAACCAATAATACAATCTGCAGTCGTTACTTTATTTAGTGGTGGTGAATTTATTTTTCCAATTCAATTACTTCCATGAGCCACAGCCCACTGTTTCCTCGATACATATTCATTGACCTCCCAAATCGCTGCAAGTCTAAACACCGCATCAATTTCAATCAAGAATTTACATGAACTTCACATCAACACAATCATTATTGAAGCTTGTTATTTTTGTGCGTAGGACGGTTGAGTCCAATAAGTGTGAAGTAGTTTTTGTGTTCAATGAAGACAAGCAGAGCATATTACAAAGTGCTGTCCTGACGGCACTTGTAGGGTTTCGTTAAAATGATACCGTGGAGGGCACGGAGCTGTTCTCTATTCCCGGTCATGCCAATGGCAATATGCCCAAGAGCTAGATGCCAATGTCGAGCTCTGTTAGCCACGAAAGGGATTCAGGAGGCTTTGTGGAGTTCTGCTACTCCTCTGTTGACAGAGAGCAGCCTGCAGCGGTTTTCCAATACGATCCATAGCTTGGGTTGCATGGCCACAGTCGCACCGTGCCCTGTCCATAATTTTCCATTTATGACGGCGATGTGTGCATCGACCATTGGACTAATCATGGGTACAACACTAATTACCACAGCCCATCTCTCTTCAATGAGACGCTCCTGAAAACCTGTACGCAGGTTAACAGCCAAATCGCTGTGGCATTAACTAGCCGTAAAGATCATGGGACCTCCTTTGCCAGTACCAAAATATACTAATAGGGTTTTTCCCCTTTTTTTCTGGCAACAAAATTTACACCTTTTGCACAGTTCAAAGACAACGCACTATCAGAGTAATGAGAGCTCGGGGTGAGCAGCTACATCATGGGACCTCCTTTGCCAGTACGCCTTTTGGCGTCATCTGGTCGAACACCATATGAAACTAGGCTCTAAAGAAAGCTGTCTCTGGTGTGGACCAATCAGTTTCAAGGACAATGCATACATTATCAGAGTATTGTTTTTTGTTTGCATTTGACTGCAAGTATTGTGGTTAATGTAAACATGATTCCTTGCAAAAGGTGTCAGTTTTGTTGCCAGAAAAAAGGGGAAAACCCCTATTAGTATAGCCGTGAAGAGTATGTGCTGTCAATGATTTGTGATGGCCACGAAAAATGATGACAACAGTGGTGGTGATGGTGATGATGATGCTCACCTGTGGCTGCCCGAGCTTGCTCCAGTCGGGTTTTAGGTAATACATAATGCCATCATAGGATCCTGGGAGCGTCATCCCATTGATGAAGAGGATGATGAGAACCAGGTATGGGAAGGTCGCGGTGAAATAGACAACCTGCAAGCGAGAGCACCGAGTTACGCAACTCCGATCCTTGCTGTGCATCTCAAGCGAGATTTTCACTACATTAGATGTATCCCCAGGAGTGCACTAATGCACACACAGTCTTGACAGCATTTTACAAATTAAAAATTAAAGTAATCCATATTTCTAAATACCAGTGTAAAATAACATTTTTTTAAATACTACCAGACTTTGTAATGATATAGATATGTGCTCTGTACTTAACAGCATGCAGTAAATTCACTTAAACGTCAGGTTATTATTATTATTGACGCGCAGAAACGCTGATGGGAGTTGGTAACATTTCTGATGATTTTAGTTTTTTTGCAATGAAATGGATGCCCATCGTGATCTTATTAGGTGTGCTTTTGTTGGGAGGCCCATGGGGTATGGCCGCTAATATTGGGGGGGGGGGGGGGTTCAGAGTGGAACGTAGAGAACTCATCTGTTCTAATTCGGGGGGGGGGGGGCCCGCGGCAACCAACCGCACCGCGGCACGCGCGGCAGAGTCTTGAGCAAACGCGGTCGCTGCAAACGAAGGCACCTTTTGCAGAGTTTAAATCGACCGACAAGAGCCGCCCAGTTTAACACGTAGGCCTACGCAACCAATATCATCCATAATACAGTTGTTTTTATGGGGGGGGTTTAGATCGCGTAAAAATATAAATGTGTCGTTAAACCCGTCACGTAAACGGAATGTGCCAATTCGTTACTAGTACAGCACACGGGGGTGTTGGAAAGCCAAGCCACCCGTTAGCCAAGCCAAAGACGACCCATTGGCTTTTGTCTGCAATGTCATTTATCATCGTGAACTGCTTCACGGTCGTGGCGACGCATTCAAATGGCGGGGGGGGGGGGGACATTGTGGTGACCTACATGGCAGCGTACTTAGGAGGTGCTTTAGGCATTAACCCAATACCAGTATTAACCGCTGTATGCCAGCCCAAGATCTCATGGTGGTGGAATTACAACCGGGATAGGTGGCCCTGATACTATTTTCGAAGTGGTAGTGACCCTAAAAAACCTGGTCCCATTATCAAACACGGACTGTGATCCCACGTAGTTTTAACTGACAGCAGGCAGCATGGTGATAGCCCCCTAGACGTATGTGACAAGCGTGTTGATTGCGTGTGTGTGAGTGTGTGAGTGAAGGGGGGTGGGGGGGGGGAGAAGAGGGTTACGTCTTGAGTGCAGAAAGAACATTAATGCTAGAATCCTCAAAAGGAGCTAGATGCCGTGCAAAGCAGAGGCTGTGTGTGGCACAAGGCACCCCCGTAAGCAACCCTATGATGAGCACTCGTGTAAAAGCACAGCCGATGAGCAACCACTAAGTGTTTTTGACCCCCCCCCAGCCCCACCAGGCCCTCCCCCCCCCCGCCCACCCCACAGGATCAACGGTACACACAAGAGGCATCGTGTGATATCCAATAGCGTTGCAGTTACTAAAGCATACAGGATGTAGATGCAGCACCTCAACAATTAAACGCAAGCCGAAAGCGGAGGAAGTCCGTCTCAAAGTTGAGCGCGTGAGCAGGAGTCAGCCATGTTACACGGATTCCAATCCGCTACGTGACTGGCCCACTGCTCAGAGCTTAAAAATACAAAAACAAAAAAATACAACACACAAGACAAAAAAACAGTATTTTTTCTTTTCTCTCTCTTTTTTATCTCTCGTTCTCTCTTTCTCTCTCTCTCTTTTTTTTAACAGCCCTCCAAGGCATTCGATGCAGCAGGACAGCATGCAACAACTCTCTCGCGAGCGAGTCACCTTTCCCGTGGACTTGACGCCCTTCCACACGCAGAAGTACACGAGAAGCCAAACGGTGACGAGGCACAGCAGGAGCTCCCAGGACACGGAGCCCGCGTCGCCGAGCCCGTTGGAGATCCGCAAGACCTTGCGCCTGAGAGAAGCGCAAGCGGCGTGCGTCAAGGATGGGCCTTCCTTTCCACGGAAAGCAAATCGATACTGTTTCTACGACATCCCTACCGACACGCATACATTAGCCCCTCTCGGCCAGCAACGGCTGACTTAACCGTGTTTTGTCGCTCGCACCGATCGCTCAGGCGGGCGTACAGACGAGCTCCGGTGCAAGGAGGTAAATGGTTCTGCCCCAGTCTTCGGGAACATACAGTACGGGGGGAGATTAGCCGAGATCCGACGGAACCGAACAAAAAGCGATTTAGGAGTTCATGGAAACGAAGACAATACATTTCTTCCAAAATATGTTTAAAAAAACATCTAAAACATAGACTGCCATTGGCCCTCACGAGACACTACTACCCCATGCCAAATGCAATTAATTCTTGCCCTCACTAGATGCTATTAGCTCTCTCTCTCTCACTTGGTGCTACTAACCCTTGCTAGAGACTGCTACATCCGGCTATTGCTAGACACTCTTCGCTCATGTTGAATGCTATTAACTCTAAATAGACGCGACTAGCCCATGCGAGCCACCACTAGCCCTAGCCCTCGATAGACACTTTTATCACTCACTTGGTAATGTCAGCCCACCCTGTTCAGCAATCACGCAATGGGTTCAGCTGCGGTTCTGATCGATGCCTCTACACCACCTTGATTACATTACGCCTAATGGTGTTTGTGCACTAGTGTTGATTTTTTTTCCCGCCGGCTATCATCTGGGAAATTTAGCAGCAGCGCATGGCCGTGATCCTTAATGTCCCCTCAAGAAGGACCCTGAAACGCCACCCCCCCCCCCCCCACTTTACGCCTTGGCGTGACATCACCGTCAGCCTCCGCAAGGCTGCGGCAAAACCACCTCACAGAAGTGAATAACGATGCAGGAAAACAGGCCCGTTTATGGCAAGTAGAAAACTGAGAGTGTTCACGGCCACACACGCACGTTCGGTTACTTCCATTGCCGGTACGTAATGGCCTACGAGGGGCGCCGCAAAGAGTTTAGAGAAACTGATTTTAAACGCACGTACAAATTTGAAAAAAAGTTTCACCGGGAAAACAAAATCCGGTTCCGAGCCGTACAAATTTCAGGTTGATTGACACGCGACTAGCAGTATTTGCAGGGAATATTGAAAATGTGGACACCCCTCTTGTGGAAAAATGTGATCTATTTAAGCGAATTCGGGAGCAGTTCTGTGACATCATCTTCCGTGGCCGTCAATCTGCCACAGGGTGGGCTTGATGCACCGCTATCGCTGCCGAGCTGCAAACTGAAACGCCTCCGCCTCGTGCCACGACGGTGCCGTAGAGAACGAGGTTCAGGATTAAAAAGGCGAGAGAAAAGGAGGGAAGTGACCCTTGCGGACAAGCCGCGCTCACACCTTCAGCCCTCGTCGCAGCAGTTACCACACGGGACTCCCCATTAAGCCTGGCATTATACATTAGCGCCGTTTTATTTTTGGCACGGTACCTCAATTCCCGAAAACCTTTTGACCTTCCCTCATATAAGCAGCTGTAAATGACAGGGAATGAATTCCACCACTTCTCCTCCCTCCACTCCCTCAACCACCACCCCCTCACCCCTCCCCCCCCACCACTATTCCAGCGCGCCGGCGGAGGCACGGCTAACGACGTCGGCGCGAGACTCGAGGGAACGCGATCGCTCCATCGATTGCAGCGGCACGCCGCACACGTAGCGGCCAGCCCTGTACGCGTGACCTTTTTTAAAGGGGGGGGAGGCATACAAACTCGGGGATGGGGAGGAGGGGCCCCGACACAGTCAATGTTAAAACGAAACATTAAGCAAACGTTAAACTGTAAGCATAATGAGCAACGATACGATCTGCTTTTTGTCTACGGTGCATTCTGCTGCTGTGGCTCTCACTCTCCTTCGTGTCCACGTGAGGAAAGGCTGCAACGCTCCATCAACCTCTTGATTCGACTAATTCAGAGTATTTTGGCTGCTATAAATGTCCACGTGATAAGCCACTCTGTTGAGCTACCATTTGTGGCCAGGTCGCTTCTGAAAAACAGCTATATAGCTCAGTGGGCCTTACCTGCTAAAATAAAATAGTTGAATTTTTTTATAGTTTATACTTTTATGAAATTTTGTCCAGGCCCCTCTAGCTGTTGCAGACAGCCTGTATGTCAAATTAAACAGGAGATCAGTAATTACCAGAGCTGCAAATGGTGGGTGCAAGAATTCAGAAGAGGACACTAAATAAACCTCCAGCACCGCCCCCCCCCCCCACCCTCGACGCTACAGGGCCACGGCGCGTTCAACGTTCAGCATGTTCCAGGTTTCCTGTCGCTTGACGTCGAGTATGAAGTGAGACTTGATGGGCGGTGAGCCTTCGAAGACACGAAATGTTCCAACTCTTAATTCTAGATTTGAAGCTTTCGTGACTGCAAGGATTCATACTCTTGGGTTTTTTCGGTAAAGACACGTAGGTAAAAAAAAATAATAATAAAATAATAATAAATGAAAATAACAGCCAAATTTACTGTATCAATTGGCTGTGACGGTCCCACCTGAAGACGGAGACTTGTGTTGCCTCCGAAACGTCGTTATTTAATCGAGTTATTTTAAATTATTATTTTATTATTATTTTCCTACGTGACTTTACCGAAAAAACCTAAGAGTATGTTCCAACTCTGACCGCGAGGGCCAGTTTTCCCAAGCCTCATTACCAGGGTCCTCCCATGCCCGGGAGTTACACAGGTTGCCAAGCTGTGCACTTCCATACACATTTACTGCATTGTCACCTTCAAGACAATGGGATGTTTTTCAACAGAGCAATGTCCTTCAGAATGTGTTCACGGACTTATTGTACGTCTTGTACACTGCCTGACATCGGTAAAAATTAAGACAAATGACGCCTTGTGGTTTTTCATCTCCGGCCGCGTTGGAATTTACTGCACTGATTACACGGATCCCACACAGCGGCAAGGAGCAGGGATAGGCTGCCTCCGCTTCCTGTAAATGGGTCAGGAATTGCTTAATCAAAAAAACATTGTCCTACAACTCTCCTGGGTGTCTTAATCGGTGATTCATGTTTAGATTAATGCAGGAATGCACACGTGCTTTCCTGTACGTGCACTTGCTCATGCACAGTGACCACACATGAACGTGTCAAACATGCCCATTGACCAATTTGTTTTGGCTCCGATGAATTGACACCACATGGGGGAGGCCTGTGATGTAGGGCTCAGCACGGCAGCCATTTGTGTACAGAGAGGAACCACAGCGCTAGACCAGCAGGAACATTGACTTTCTGGGTTCCTCTATTCTATATATGTTCTCTGTGTATTCTCAGTGTCCATTAGGACACACCAGTCCTGTGGAACATTTTTTAGCCTGGTGTCGAGACCTGCAACAGCAAATGTTCGCGCTTTGTAAGTTTAACATTGATGAAGATGACGGCGACGACAGTGAAAGTGCGCTTGGGCAGGTCACGCCGCAAGATGGGCAGATGGCCAAAGGTCAAGAATAATAGGGGGGGGGGGGCAGTCAAGGAATGGAACGTTCTGAGACTTCGATCCCACTGAGCAGATGGAGTGATGGAAATCAGCTCACGTGCGAGGTGCTTGGTAGATGATTGCATCGCAGGATCGTGAGAGATGTCAAGAGCCTTTGGGAGGCCTTCATCCAACAGTGGATTGATAATGGCAGATGATGATGGTGGTGGTAATGATGGACGAGATTAAACGCGGTGACCGCGTAGAATAAGAGGGTTAGGCGAAAGAGATTAAAATGGCTCAGAGACCTCTAGCACCCACTCAGGAGTGCAGCAGGGACATGCACGCTCCGTGGAACCGTTCACCGCAGGAGCGCCAATCCCATCGGTGTTTATTCCGGGCTGAGCCTCTCAGCTTAGGCACTCTATGGGAGGCTGCTCTGACTGCACAGCAAGCACAAGCCGTGGTTCTCTACGATTAGAGCATGCGTTGACACTCGCTTGGGTGGGAGACCACACTTTGAGGGTGACAACAATTGAATGACAAAGATTATTGACCGAAGATGGAGACTGTGATAACCAAATATAATGATGAACAGTGGAGGGGTGTTTCGATTTAAAGCTTTCGTGACTGCAGGGATTCATCTTCTTGGTTCTTTCGGTAAAGTCACGTAGAAGGGCAGTAATCAAATAATAAAAATAAAACATAATAAAATATTTTATTATATTATTTTATGTTTTATTTGTATTCTTTTATTACTTCCCTTCTACGTGACTTTACCGAAAGAACCAAGAAGATGAGTGGAGGGGTGGCGCAGTGGTTTGCGCACCACCCTATGAATCTAACGAGTTTGATTGCTCACCATGGATAATGTCAATGGTGGGTAATATCTGAACCAGTCCTGGGTCCTCCCTTTACGAACTTGAGAAGTTTGGTTGACGAAGACCTTGTACACTGTTATTGTCATTATTGACAAACAATTATTATGTTTTTCGTTTTACTGGGTATATAACTATTTCATCATGTTTCAATGCACGTGAATGAATTACTCGCAAAATATATGCCGATGCCATGTTTAGGATCATGCAGTGAACAAAATAGTAATAAAACAGCGGACGAAAAACACGGAAAAATACATAACACGGCTGCACACCCAAGCGAGACGGCAAAACGGACGGAAAGAGGTCAAAAAACTTACTCCCAAAACTCGACGACGGGGGAGGTCAAGGCCCCCTGGTTCATGCACTCGCTCTGGTTGGTCGTTCCGTTCGTGCCGTTCAGCAGCAGGCAGTGGCCCGCCCCCTCGCTGCACGTCGCCGTGTTCCAGGCGTTGCCGCAGGTGGCCCAGGGCAGCGTGGTGGCGAAGCAGTGGATGAAGTAGTACAGGCCCCAGGTGAGCACCAGGATGTAGTAGGTGTTGCAGAAGAAGACGATCACCATAGAGGAGAGGCCCAGGCCTGCAACGGAACGACATCACGACAACGATGCATGCCGCCCCCCCCCCACTACCGCACACGAGCGCCGATGATTCTAGTTTGAGGGGAAGTCAAAGCCCAGAGTGAAACTCTATTTGGCTTATCTTGTAGATCAGTGGTTTTTAACCTTTACTGCGCAGCCTTGCACCCCCCCCCTTTGGTTCTCAATCGTAACTTTTTTTTATATATATATAAATATATAGGTTTGATAAAACAAAGCAATTTGTACTTACGTGCCCGCGCTTAATTTGTGTTTCGATGATTTACCTTCTAAATAAATCTGGCCATGTCTCGCACCCCCAGAACGGGCATCTCGCACCCCAGGTTAAGAACCGCTGTTGTACACAGATAGATACACTCTCACGCTGCTCCCCTTTGGAATTCCCTTGCGTCATCTCTATTCACAAACTCTTATTGTGACCTTGCTCATTTCAAGAAATGTATTAACTCTTACGTATGTTATACCTTTTAAAAAAAATGCAACGATAAACACCCTTCAAAACTATTGCTCTTTCGTCCTGCCATACGGAAGAAGAAACAAGATGAGGATACCTTCATTGCCGCTGCTTGTTGGAGGTCACTTGGCGTTTTTGGGGGCTGTGCTTAACAATCGCGATTTTAATTATATTTATTGAAAGCTGCGTGCCCCTGGGCTGTCCGCCAAACAATTTGAATTGCTCTTCTTGGTTCTTTCGGTAAAGTCACGTAGAAGGGAAGTAATAAAATAATAAAAATAAAACACAATAAAATACAATTCTCACGACGTTTCGACCACAACGCAAGCAGCCGTCCTCATGTGAAGACCAGGTCTGTCGGGGAGACAGCGTCTGAATGAACACCACCAAAACGTCGTGAGAATTATTTTATTATTTTTTTTTATTACTTCACTTCTACGTGACTTTACCGAAAGAACCAAGAAGATGAATCCCTGCAGTCACGAAAGCTTTAAATCGAAATTTGAATTGCTGTTCATCAGTAGAAAGACGTAAAAAACACGGCACGATTGCACACTGACGCACTCAAACGTATGGGCGTAATATCGTGTTGATGTCACTGAAGTGCTATGGCGACATGCTTGACCGTAAACTTTGACTTTAAAAGTCTTGTTTCTCATGAGTGAAGCGTAAAACTCACGCGAGACAGCCAGAGGAAACACTGAAGGCATTTACAAAATAGGATCTGCGTTTTACATTATGGTTTCTTTCACTGCGGTCCCTGGCCCCGAGCCACTCGGTGTAAGCGTAGCTCGCGTAAACACGGGGTAGTCGACAAATCCGTAGAAGTGCATGTCGCGCGTGCGTGGTGGGGCAAAGCGTCGGTATTACCACCTCTTCCGAGGCAGCTGGCCAGCGTGGTAGAGTATTTATAAGAGTTCGTGTTCGAGAAACGTTCCCTCGAGTGGAATCCCTTCCGCCAGCAGTGGCACAAACATGCAGTTGCAGGGCTGCACCTATACCCCTATTTACATTTTACCCTGAGCTTGAAAATCAAAACACAAAATGTGGAAATGCATTTAAAAATAAGTCCAATCCAATTGACAGAATGCTTACCCATTACACACCAAGTGGACACAAACGGCCGCCTGTTCCAAATTCAAATGCGCTGCACAAACAGACTCGGCGGGTTGACCTCTTCGCGAAAGCCAAGCCTTCTCGCCAAAACTGCATCGCGAGCCTCACAATTGGACCCATTCAAGTCCCGTGCGCATGGCCCCGTAACACGAGCCTCCGCTAAATGAACACAATCAAGGAAGACTCTTTGACTACGTTTCCAAATTATTAATTTAGTTTTTTTAAACGTCGTCTATGAGAATGATCAATTTGATACCAATAAATTTGATACCTTTATGACGTGTAAACAAACGCCGCTTATCTGACGGCAGGGCTGTAAAATTGGCACGTTCGGCACGTACTCCGGTGACGCGTCGGCAGTGAATGACCCATTTCACCGATGTTTTGATGGCGGTGTTGGATCAGCCTGTGCTTTTCCAGATCGCATAGGGAGCAGGTATATATATTACGCAACATTACCACATCAGCACTTCAATAACATGCGCCTTACCATCTCCCTGTTATTTTTCAAAGAAAAGTTAGAACCCCATGTGCTGCTTTTTTTAAATCTCCTACCTAACCTCTTGTTTTCAACTTGTAAAAAAATATTTTAAAACACGTGATGAATGCCTGCCTACCTATGCCGACCTACAAAATCATCCAGAATGCCGACCTCTCATCGTATCGGGATACCGTGCTTGGATGGGTGACCACTCTGCAGGTCATATTGACATATTCTTAGGTTTTTTTGGTAAAGTCACGTAGGTAAAACATTTTAATTCATAAAAGTAAAATTAAAATAAAATAAAAATCACGACGTTTCGGAGGCAACACAAGATTCCGTCTTCAGGTGGAACCGTCACAGCACGATAGCTGTATCAAGTGAGAGTGACATATTGACATAGGCAGCTCTGCTTTGGGGCTGTGTATGGGGCAGTAGAGGGCAGTGTAGGATAATCCATTGTACAGTCCTGCACTGTGATTCTATGCTCCAAAGTCTATGGCTCCCCGCATTTACCAACCCACACTCACCGGCATGGTTAGGTATGGTCAAATAAACTTTGCAATCTGCAATCTCTTTTTGTGGGGGATTGACAAAGCAGGTTGTACAAATAATTGTGCTAGGTGGCCCAAGCCACATATTTTACACCAGCTGTAAAATGGTAATGGAACTTCCTGCAAAATATTTAGACGCTTCAGAGACAAATGAATGTTTCCATCTCTATTCGTGTGCCCGCAAGCCAAATGAGAGGGAGGGGAAAAAGGGACACGTGGCTTAAGGGGACCTCAAGCTCAGGGGGAAGCCACCAAAAATTTAGATTTTTTTTCTCAATTTTCATGAACATTTCTTGAGTACATTTGAACTCCTGTGTAAATAATGTCCTTGTATCTCCAGAAAATTGGCTTCCATTTAATAATGAAATCGACTAATAGAATAAAATTAAAAATTGCAATATAAAAATACGCTCAATCGTGCACTTCGTAATTATTATAACACTTGCCTTTGACAAAGGCCACAGGAAATTAGGAATGGATGGGGCGCTCAGCCACAACATTATTGTGTACAAGGGCCCCCAAAATCATCTCGGCAGGCCTGCTGGTGTGCAACGTGTTCAATGTCATACCCTGAAAGATGGGGGAGATATTCCACACCCCGATGCTGCCTTGTTTCATGAACTGTCCAAGAGCGATCTCCATGAAAAACACGGGGATTCCTCCGAAGAGAGCTATCAGAATGTACGGGATGAGAAAGACCCCTGCAATGGCACAACAAAAGAGACACGAAACAAGCCATTAATTCACTTACACCATCAGAGCAATGCACTCCTCATCAAAAATAATGTGGGCGATTCCCACAAATTAGGCGACCTCACATTGAATATTTCACGAGCATCCTGATAACGCATATGTGGTACCATGTTGAAGATGTACACATCTGTAGTTTTTGACAAGATGGCTTGTTTATGGAATGTCAGTGGTTTTGACAAACACATAAACGAATGCACCATCACCATCCCAGTGCGGATGAATCACATTGATTGAGAACAACTGACACGCCGAGCGGTAACCTACGAGCATTGCTTCTTTATCAAATTAATTTTCTTCTCTGAACCGAGTCATTATTGGTTTGCAAAACTATGCCCAAGCAAAACATACAAATTATAACCCGCAGCTTCAAATGCATCTCGAAATGCACGTCTGAGATCACGGACCTGCCCTATTAAGGAAGCAATGGAAAGTTGTGGTGACATCAACAGAAACGGCCGGGATGATGCTCGGCTATTGTTGATTTTCCTCTTCACACTTTTTCGCCGATTTACATCACATTTTCCATTGCCGCAACGCATTTACCGCACTGCGTGAAACAAGAGGCCGTCGTCACTGCAACAGGCTCGTGGAGGATACAAAGGAGCCGTCAATAGGGTTTGCATTGTGTGTACGTTGAACTTCTCTCGCACCATACAAAGCCAACTGTGCTCATCGGAGGTGCGGGGGAAGGACAACAGACTAAACGCAAAAAACGGAGAACGCGATGGTAAACGCTTGCACATATTCACTCTGGTTGTGCTTGTCATTTTTGTTTTGCATTACTAAGTCTCGGACAAGTAGCGATAAAACACTCGATTATAAAAAAAAAATGTGCTGTTCCTTGTCAATCGACTGCTGAATGAAGGCCTCCCCATGCTGTCTCGGTCTTAGGGGTTTGTTTGACCATACTTCACCACGTTGGCCAGTGCACGGTGGTAAAGCGGAGTTGAGGGGGTGCAAGAATATTTCAGATATCCCTCGCCACTGGTGGTGTTTATCGGTTGTTAACCATGGCCAGGAATTGAACTATTTTGACCAATACTTGTAATTCTATAAACGGTTTAAAACAAAAAAGATCCCATGCAGCCTGTTGCCATGGCGGTTTGTGGTATACCAGCATCACAGCCTCCAGAGGGGAGGGTAGGACATTTGATTTGGCCTGCGAGCTCTCTGCAAGCATCAAGGGGCCCTATCACGCCGATGCCCATCGCTGGTGTACCCTTGCAGAAAATTATCTGTAGGGTCGAGGGCTCCATTGGGCGAGTTGCAAATCACCGCACCGCTGTTGCGATTCAGGGCCAAAAAAAACCCAAGAGGTCATCGGAGGTCGCGGCTCCACCACAACACGGGGGAAGAAGAGGACAAAAACAAAACCCCGGTTTCGCACTCAGCATATTATCGACAACACATGCATGACCTCAAATGAGCTCTTGCGAGCGAGCGAGCGAGCGGCGGTGAGGAGCGCAGAGGCGTGAGCGTCCACCACCCCGAGCATTCCGCTCACACGCCGCTACAGATCGAACGAAGATACTCCAGCACCCCGCACTGCGCCACTCCGCCCCCCGCCCCGCCACCCCCTTCAACTACAACGAGATCCCAGGACCGTGAACTCGTTTGTTTGCTCCCGTCCCGAAACGACGCCGCGTCGTCCACAGGCGTGAACCACACCAGAGCCGTGGGGAGCAGCGGCGTGGGCGGCAGTTGCGACGTTTACGTTGCCGACCCGTAAATCCCGCCGCCGCCTTATCCCGACGCCGATGACAGAACGAGCCACCGTTCAACTCTTTAACGGGGGTGATGGCACCGCAATTGCCTTGCACCGGGCTGGGTTGCGCTTGCAATGAGTCGATGGCTCGCTGGCGGCTGGATGCAAGTCGCGGAACGAACCCGCCAGGTGCTCTGGGCTAACTGACCGATGCGTACCGCTGGACACGTGGAATTCTACACTGTCCACGCTGCTGCCGTGTGTCTGACATTCTTACACAACCCGCATCGCCGACTGCCCGTGTGGCAGCTGTTGCTGCTGCCCTGTGGTTAAATATAACGACGGGCATCATTCTGCCCATCGCGCCCGGTATGGCTCCCTCTGTGGCTTTGGGCGGCTTGAATGGCTAAGTCTTGACCCAGTGACCCGTAACCCTCTCTTGTCTCCTCAACCCTCGCCCCCACCCCTTCCTCCATCCCCCCCCCCGTCCTGCCCCCAGTGTTGCCAAATGAAAGCGAAAATGTCACCAAACGAACCCATGCAAGGTCACTAGATATCGCTAACCCTCCAACAATTGTAAGAATGTCACTCGGCAATTTGCCAAATATTACACAGAAGTAAACTTGACACACGATCCCTCAACGCATATCTGGAACCGCTGCTTAACCATGCACAGTGCCCTCTTTCCCAGAAAGTCACGTGATTTAACAGAAATTAAGTGGCTAGGATCTCGCGGTAAAATTGCTGAGTTGGCAGCGCTGCCGCCTTCGGCCGCCCTCCAATAGACAGCGTGTGCCCACCGATGTTCGATGTTGGTAGCAACTGTGGCGACCGCACGGAGCCGACCCATGGCTGCCTTCTGGCACCGCTAGCAGCTGCAGTCGGCGCGCTCATCAACGATCGAACCTGGGCGGGCGGGCGGGGACGACGACGCTCGACCTCATGCCACGAGTGCAAATGGCCAACGGCAATCTGACAAAATCAGCTTTTCCCCATTACAGCAAGAAACATGCGCTTGGGGGGGGTGGTGGTGGGAAGGACGGGTCTGTCAGCTGTCCATCACGACGGCCCCAGCGTCCAATGCATTACTGTGGCAAACTGGAAAGTCAGCGCCTTATTTGGGCCCTTTGCGGCAGCCGCAGCGGTCAACTGTTGCACTTGAGCTTGACGACCGGGATGCAGTCTCACCAGCGGGATAGCGTCGGCACCTGTTGTCCAACAAAGTGCTCGATTTCAGCCTCCCCACCGTCAATTTTGTGTTTCAGTCCCGTGGGGGATGTTTATTTCTTTCTTGATGGACGGACGGACAGTCGCTGCCATGGTGTAACGGTTTGTACACGGGACCTGCAATCCCGGAGGTTGCCGGCTCAATTCGATCTCCCCAGCGTGCAAAGTCGGTTGAAACAATGGAAATTTCTTAAATTCCATCACCCACACCGCCCCCCCCCCCACGCTGCCTCTGTCCAACCAGAAGTTAAAGATGGGAACAGCAGAAGAATCGACTTTGCCGTACAGTGCTCCCGTCTCTCTTCCAAGATGTTTCAGCTCCCTCTCGTGGAGGCCCTTCCACCAACAGTTGTGTGAGCGAGTAGTGGCAGGGCTGCACACCTTTAACTTTCTTTCGTTTTCTTTATCGACATCCAGGTTTGTGCGGCCTGACACGGACTCAAAGCCCCGGTCCACCGAGCGTAAAACGCCTCCTCTCATAGCATCGCTCGAGCAATTCCAACGGATGCTAAATGGCACCGGTAAATAAGCCGTGAAAGCCACCCCTTTGTGCACTCTTGCCTTAGCACCTCCTGTCCCCGCTCGCATAAAATACGCCGTTAAAAACCCAAGTTGATTTAGGAACGGGGTGCTTACCCCTAAGGGAGCTGCTGAAAATGTTACCAAAAAATTAAAACGTTGTGCGTGTTAAAGCAAAATAATCCAGGAGATGTGTCAGTAAGATATTAATCTGAATCTTCATTTGTGATGGGCTATTTGATATATTTAAGTAATCGATCACTGTAACGATTATGGATTTGACTCTTGGACTCTAATATTATCAAACACAAAAATTGTTGAGAGGAAGAAAAAAAAAGTCTCACCTTTGTTGCAACGTGTGACGCTGGACGGGAGGTGATGGGCGGGGCTTGGTGACATCACTGACCAATCAAATTCACATCTATTAATTTCATATATATTCCTGAGGTTACTATTGCATGTAAATGTTTTATGGCAGGCTTTCATTTATTGCGTACCACACACTGAGTGCCTTGGCATTTCAGCCAGGTCACATCCGCTTAATAATTAAATATACTATGCAATATTTAGAAGCTGCCCGGATGACTTAAGTTGCACGCAAACGCATAAAACTAACAAAAAAAATCTTCACTAATTGGAAGTTTGCAAAGCTGCCAAGCAGCGTTTGTAACCCGTCCCCCCCCTGCCCCCCCCTGAAAAAAATCTCACAAAACAGAATTTTTAAACCACCCTTCAGAATTGAGCCATGGCAATTATAGAAAAAGGTTCTTCTCTTCGCCAGCTGCATATTGATTAGAAAGCAGTAAATGTACTTAGCCTTTAGAAGAGGGCAGGACGCGGCCTCGACACTGCCTTGTGCGCACGACGCGGGCGCTACACGAGAATGCATTCCACGCCGGCGGGGTAGAACGAGCCACTGACGGACATTTCGCCGTTACATTAAATGTTGAGTCAATTTGAAAATAAAAATCGCGTCTTTGTGTCTAATCCAAAATGGTAGCATGAATATAGTTGCATAAATACTGCACCGTTATACCATAGCGGGGAGGGGGAGGGTAATCAGCGGGACAGTGGCAAGTGCAATGCACTATGAACGTAGAAAGACTATGTTCAATTCCCGGCCACTGCTAACGTCGGTGTCGAATGATGGTCGAACTGATCCTGTGTGCCTGCCCCCACCATCACCAACACGTATTGACCAGCACGATAAAGTGTGGAGAGAAAGAAAAACATAACCAACACGATGTGAGAGGCCTTCATCCAGCATTGGATTTAAAGAGGTCCATCAGTCATCATTCAGTGTATTATTGTAACGCTAAAGAACTATTGACCAAAAAACTGAATAGACTATGCTAGCAGTGCTGCACAAGCACAACATTTAACAAAACATCATCACGTCCGTCATTAACACTGCCTGATGACAGAGAAAATGTATAGTAGGCCGATGTTATTAATATGTGTTTCTTATTTAATAGTACATTTTTAAAAAGATGTACCAACCACATCGTGTTGGTTATGTATAGCCTTTGCAGACTTTTGGGGCAAGTGCTGTTCACAAACACTTATTAAGGCCATCAACAGTACACAAGGGGGTGGGTGGCCAGCTCCACAAAGACAAAGATCCCCCGTATAGCCTTTGCCAAACTGTTGGGGCAAGTGCTGTTAGCGAGCACCTATGAAGGCCGGCACGGCACACGAGCGAGTAGGTGGCCAGCACCACACCAGGCCGCCTTTGTCTCCCTAGTGGCGAAGTTTACACACCGCACTAGGCACTCAGTTGTGTTTGAGTTGACCTAGGGGAGGCACAAAACCGGTTCAGATAATCGTCACCGGTGTTGGCCGTGAGCGGGAATCGAACCCGAGTGGTCAGGTTTGTGGCACAGCATGCTAACCCCTACACTACCGTTCACCACAGCCCCACAGACACACACACAACGTACAAACACACACGCAGTGCACACGTGTGTACACCATACCGCTGACTTGCACATGCACGCATTTAGACACGGCCCAAGCAAGCAATCTACAGCTCACTCCTGGACAGAAGATACATTTATAGCGGGGTTTTTTTATGTAAGTAATGTAAATGTGTAATTGTCTCTTGATAGCACGCATCCCAAACAGATCCCTCGTACACAAGCACACATGGTGATCTGATGATAATTTGAGCCAATGTTGAACTGATAGCGCTCGAGCATTGATGCGGTTTTAATGATCTGGTACTTCACGTTGTACATTAAATTAGTATGTAATATTGCACAAATACTTGCGCCCCTTCCGTTGTGTATTTTAAAATAATTTTCCTTCCGCAACGTCAGAAGTATAGCATAGAAGAGTAGGCCAATACCCTCTAGATGAGCTCTCTCTAGCTTACTCCAGTAGAGGCCCTGCTACCAGCAGTGACACATCTTGACCTTTTACCCCCATTATATACACTAAACCCCTACATGCATCCTTGTAAATAGCTCAGTTCTCCCTTGCAAGAGGGACACTGATTAGCCAATGGGCACTAGTTACAAACGAAGGACATAAACCACGTGCCATCACGTCGGTCAAATCTTTTAGAGAGGCAGCGATAAAATGCAACAAGGGACGACGGCACGCCGGAAATTTCTCAAAAGCTGGCCAGAATATAGCCGAGTTTGTCGGCTGACAGAAGGCTTCCCCCATTGCTGAGATCATGCGCTCAAATCCCTGCCAAGATCAGCTCATCATCTCCAACATCCCTTCAGGGTCGGTACAGTGACCAACACTCGGTGTTGGCTGCACCATATGGTGGCTCATTAACAGTTGCCGTCTCACGTAAATCCTGGACGCCGCCTGTTTGGATATGGTCTTTCAACCACTGGCTCAGGACCAACGATGGAGATGACCATTGCCCAACGTTTGTTACACGCGGCGCCAATCTGTTACATGTTGATGCAGGCGCCGCGCAGCGTGCCGCGACGAGGCGCGCGTGACCGCGATAAACATATCAAATGTACACCGACCGTCCTCGCGAGAACTCATCTTCCATCCTTCCCTTAACGAAGTCCAGTCTCAAGGAGAGCAACCCGGCCCTTCTGGCTTGACGAATGCTGGCCACGTCTCTGGGCTTACCGGCTGGGAATCTCTTACGGCGGCAGGAAAATCTCGAGCCCCTGCTGTGGACCCATGGGGCACGCACTATTCTTAACCCGACACCGGTGCGGAACGTTACTGGCGCCTGGCCGGTCCCAGCAGTGGCAGCTTCTTGTCGTCTGTCGCCACCTTTACAGTAGGCAGCGAGAGGACCGATGACAGCCGCTTTTGGCGGTCGCACACTCGATGTTTTGGGGCATTATGGCTGACGCGGTCACTTTCCTCATGCTCGTCTTTTTTTTTTGAACAGACAAGGGCTTCATCTTCTTGGTTCTTTCGGTAAAGTCACGTAGAATGGAAATAATAAAATAATAAAAATAAAACATTATAAAATAATTCTCACGACGTTTCGGCCACAACGCAAGCAGACCTGCTCTCCACCTGAGGACCTGAGGACGGCTGCTTGCGTTGTGGCCGAAACGTCGTGAGAATTATTTTATTATGTTTTATTTTTATTATTTTATTATTTCCATTCTACGTGACTTTACCGAAAGAAACAAGAAAATGAATCCCTGCAGTCACGAAAGCTTTAAATCGAAAATTAAAGACAAGGGCTTGACGACGATATAAGTGATTGGTGCCTGTGAAAGATGTGGCACTATTTGAGCGTATTGGCACAAGACAGAGAGGAATGACGAAATGTGCAGTGGACACCTACGGGGATATCTGCCCATGGGTCGTGATGACGATGATGACGAATCTTTTGGTTTCTGTGCTATTTTTTTATGGGGTTAAAGAGCACCGTTGATGGTTTGGTTTTGATACAACCTGCGCAATGTGGCGCAACGCTATGCACCGCACGTGACTTTGCGAGCGTACGCAAGTCCAAGACAGAGATGCGCCCCACACGGCAATTTACTTTTGCCACGCGGCAGATTTCGTGCCTTCGTTTCTCTAACCACATCGGATGCGAGAGCCACGAGAGAACGAATTGAATCTAAGGTGGTGGGGGGGGTAGTTTTTTGGGTTAGATCGCTTAAATATAAATGTTGTCGATACAATTGAACAGTTACTGCTGAAGTAGTGACTCATGGGCACATTTTGTTTACGTGACAAGCCTTGCTGTGTCGGGTGGTGGTGGGTTAACGACACATTTATATTTATGCGATCTAACTCAAAAAACAATCTTCATTATGAATATTGTTCGCGATAACCAACGTGTTAAACTGGCGCTAAAGTTGCCCTTCAAATAGAGTTCAGAATTTTTACCCACTGACCAATTTAATACTTTGAATATAGTATGCAGAGTTAGAATTGGCTATCCTTGCACGTGCTATGGCAGACTTAAATTGTTCATTCTAGATTTGAAGTTTTCGTGACTGCAAGGATCCATACTCTTTGGTTCTTTCGGTAAAGTCACATAGATGAAAAATAAAAATAATAAAATGAAAATAACTAAATTAAATTGTTGCCCACTTCAACAATCTTCGTGTTTAAATAAAATAAAAATGGTATCCAATATTTGTTATTGTTTCAAACCTATTATATAATAATTGAATGCCTTTACATAAATATGAGTATAATGCGTTCGTGTCATGTATTGCTTATCTAACATGTAGGATGTGCTGTCCGTTGTTGTATTTTAATTGCTGGCTCATTGTAAGGAAAATTAAATTAACACAAATAGATGGCCGTTATTAATAACCCAGGTGAGAGCCCATGGCGACCACAAGTTAATGTTTTCCAATTCACAAATTGTGCTTCTTACTCAGCAGGTTTGTCCATTAATAAACACTTCCTGGCCGCCATCGGAGATGGTGTTGAACGGCGCTTGTATTTTTTCAGCTATTGCATGATCCAGAGAGAGTCACGGTTAATGTATTTATGTATAACTTCTTTCGCACCATAAATAGTCAACTGTGCTAACCAGAGGTACGGGAAACAACAACAAACTAAACAACACGCACACAAAAATGTTGCCCTTGAAAATAGAGTTTACATTTTACAACAAAAAACCGGTGCCGTCGCATTTCAGGAAGAGGTGGCAGGCAGGAGAGGGGAAATTCTGAACAATCGACACATTTGGCGAAATAAAATCACCACATTTTACAGATGTCCCCAGAGCTCTGGTGGCAGCTGCTGTGGTTCCCGTGACGGCAAATCGAGCCGTAGCAGATGGATGAGGTTCCGTCAATCACTGAACATGGGCAGTTAAACCCTGGGGACAAGCTCATAAAACCAGCATGGCCACCAAATCGACCAGTGTGTGTCTCCGGGTGGCTCAGCTGCTGGTTCACTCCAGATGTGTTTTCGGAGGGAGTGGGACGCGTGTCTGCTCGGAAATGGTGTCCAATGTTTTCGCCCCCACGTTGCTCGGAGCTGAAGAAGCTGCCCAAGCACAGGGACATCGTGCCGGGCAACGATAACGCAACCGGTGGGAGACAAATCGTGCCAATTTGTTTGTTCGTGCCAAATTTTCTGTAACTTCAGATGACCTCCCGTGGTGTTAAAATCAAATTGTCACGCAATTAATACATTAGAACGTATTCAGAGTGTGGACAAATATATTAATACTGCCCCATTGGGTGTCTTGAACGCCGTTTTTATTCTGTGTAATACACGAGCTAAAATTCTGAGAAATGGTGGCTCCTTCTCCACTGCTACCCACGCATTCTAGACTGCCCCCCACCCACACAGCTGTCCACGTTCCATTTAAATGTTTTAAGCCAAGGTTTCCTCCCGCTAATCCCTGTGCCAACAACTGTTTATATCTCTCCAGATGCCTCGATCCATCAATATATTTTTTTCCCATCACCCTGCACTCTCCCGAAATCCAAACCCTAACCTTCCTTTCACCTAAACAACAAAAGCCCTCTTCTTGGTTCTTTCGGTAAAGTCACGTAGAATGGAAATAATAAAATAATAAAATAAAACATAATAAAATAATTCTCACGACGTTTCGGCCACAACGCAAGCAGTCATTCAGACGCTGTCTCCCCGACAGACCTGGTCTTCACCTGAGGACGGCTGCTTGCTTTGTGGCCGAAACGTCGTGAGAATTATTTTATTATGTTTTATTTTATTATTTTATTATTTCCATTCTACGTGACTTTACCGAAAGAATCAAGAAGATGAATCCCTGCAGTCACGAAAGCTTTAAATCGAAACAAAAGCCCTCTTCCGTAGCCACGAAGAAGAACGCGCGTTCGTATATGCACTACGCAGGTTCATTTAGCCCCTTCTAAAATATGGTTTTCTATTGTAAATTACATTTCGTTTGATTACATCGCATGGCGGTCGTGAGAGATAGTGGGCCTGGCAGTTCATTGGGTCGGTTTTTACGCACCCAGCAGTGGATTGAGCACGACCACCGCTGCCGCCGCCGGTTATGACAATGATCCATCGCATTGTTCGACTCAATGACGGTCACAGTAGCCAGGTAAGGGCTCAATTGAGAATTTCATCAATCTGCCTCCGCACGGGGGAAACGTGACGGGCGATGGCTACGCGATTAACATATGAATGGGCAGAGCAGCACGGCTCTGTACAGTGCACGGGACACGTGCGGCGATGTGATCGGGGACGTGGGGAAGGGTAAGAGCGGCAGGATTGGCTACCCTTGCAAGTCCGTGAACATCCCCCCCGGCTCACGCAGACGCGGCTCCGACGACAACCTCATCAGTAAGGACGGCACGTGCGGCGGACCTGGCTCCCCTTGCCACGTAGAAAAGCAGGGATTTGATCTGGCTCCAAACCCACGCTCCAGTCCCCGTGACCCGATCACGTTCCACGGGGGGGGGGGGGTTGATCCAACTCGCTCGCCTCCTGCGTGAACGTCTCACGCCGCTACACGCCTGACGCTCGCCGATGGAGCAAGCAATTCGACACGGAGAGCGCCGGCGAATTCGAGTGAATGTAATATCGGCTGCACCACCACCACCCCCCACCCCCCCCCCCACGTCAATCCGTCAATGAATCGTCGCGCGTGGAGCAATCATCGGGCGCGTGCGGCGCGTTGACGGTGATTTGCCATCCGCCCGTTCAACGGCGCGGGCGGATGAACGGACGAGCGGGCGGGGAGCACGTGGAGGAAGACCGTTCAGCCGCACGTGGTGGTGGTGGTGTTGTTGGTGGTGTTGGTGGTGGTGATGGTGGTGTTGGTGGTGATGGTGATGATGTTGGTGGTGATGTTGGTGGTGATGGTGGTGGTGATGGTGGTGTTTGTGGTGATGGTGGTGTTGGGGATGTTGTTGCTGGTGTATCGCGAGGCCTGTGACAGTCACTAAACAACGCCAGGGCGACATGCGCACGCACTCAGCGCCGCGCGCGTTGCACCGTTAGCAGCAGCAGCAGAGCGGGCGGCATTGCTGGTGATCGTGCGCCGCCATGGGAACAATCGATGGTCGTGAACAGCCCAAACGATGGGGGTGGTGGTGGGTGGTGGGTGGGCGGACAATCGTTGTCTTTCGGTGTGTGTGTGTGAGCGCACCTCCGCCATTCTTGTAGCACAGGTAAGGAAAGCGCCAGACGTTGCCCAGACCCACGGCGAAGCCCACACACGACATGATGAAGTCCATCTGCCGGGTCCACGTCTCCCGCTCTCTGTACTCGCCCCTGGGCTGGGGACTCACGCCACCCGCCTCTGCGCAGCCATCGTGATCCCCCTTGGCACCACCACCACCGCCGCCTGCCGCTGCCACCACCATGACCCGCGTGTGGTCTCCGGCATCGACCACGGCGCCATCGTCGCTTGAGCCATCGCAGGGACTCTCCGGGCAGAGTTGAAACTGTCTCATCTTCATCTTCACACGACCAACACCACCGCAGCAGCTGCAGCCACGTGCCCTTCGTTCACCTCTTTCTTTCCTCGACACCCAAAATAACGCAACAGAATAGAGACTTATTCTCCCACCGCTTCCAAACGCACCCAAACCCACCCCCCGGCTTCTCAGCACACGCGGTTTGGATGAACCAAACACCCCCTCGGTCGGGACGGGCTACCGAGCACCACCACCACCACCACCTCCACCACTCAGCCCGACCCGACCGCGGTGCGTTTGGTTCTGTTTTGTCGTAAAGAGAAGACTCGTTCTTATTTTAGGTGTCGCGGCCGAAGGGAATCAGAAGCAATCTACAAAACACTTAAATGAGAGCCTGAAGAATCGCATGGGATCCGAGAAAAGGAGCCGAGGCGGGCGGGGACGCGCACTGACGAAGTTCGCCTTCAAGCTCTCATCGCCACTGCTTCGCGCAGCAGCCAGATCGCTGTGTCGTCTCTTCTCTCTCTCTCCTCTCTCTCTCTGTTCTCTCTCTGCTCTGTTCTCTCTCTCAGCTCTTCTCTCCACGCCTCTCGTCTCGCTGCTGCGTTTGCGCTCTCCCCGCGTGCGGCGCAGCCTCTATTTATACTCGCGTAACGGTGACCACGTGGTGGTCAATCGTGGAGCCCTCCCTCCTCCACTCCTCCCTCCCTCCTCCTCTCGCTCGCTCTCTCCAGCCCTGCTTAGGGTCTCTGGGTTGGTGGGAGGATGACGCGGTGGGGTGCATTGGGGGGTGGGAGGAGGTGAAGAGGCTGAGCGGGAGGGAGGGAGGAGGTGGGAGGGGAGTAGCAGCAGCAGCAGGAGGATGAAGAGGGGGGCAGTGGGGACGCGTCTTTTTTTGGCCCGGGTGGATGGGAGGAACCTCTCCATCTGCGGGGGTTGGGGGGGGGTACCGGTGGGCGGGTGTCATGGTCATGGGGTTGATGATGTTGCGGAGGTTCGGCAGGAGGAGGAGGAGGAGCAGGGGAGAGAGGGAGGCAGGGAGGGAGGGAAGGGGGAGATGGATGATGAGAGGGGGTGGGGTGGGGGTTGGGGTGTAGCGGCCGTTTTAAGATCCTTTGCTCCTACCCGTGTCGTGACGTAGCGAGCGTGCGTACGTGCAGCAACGTGCGTACGAACGCGCTCGGGAACCGAGACTGAGCGCGGAGGTGGGAGGGGTGATGGTGGTGGGGGGGGAGTGGTGATGGTGATGGTTGTGGTGGGGGGGTGACCGAACAAAGTCTCTCTTTGCGCGGCGGCCGCCGCATTTGCATTTTGGACGTTGCTCCCGATGTGCCCGCACACGCACCTCGACGTTGTGACCACCGTGCGAATGAACACGCGAAACGGATGCGCTCCCCCCCTGTCCATCGTCTCCGTCGGCACCTTTATCTGTGCGCCCTGTATCTGTGCGCCCTGTATCTGTGCACCCTGTATCTCATCCTCGACGCCAGCAGCAAATCGCGCGCGCCATTGGCTACTGCGCAGAGCAATTTCGCGTCCCCATCTATCCTCATTGCACCCCCCCGACACCCCTTTCTCTCTCTCTCCGCATTACGCAAGGACTAATCTTCGCTTGAGATGAAGAGCAGTTGCTGCTCACACCCCCCCCCCATCCGTTTGCATTTGACAATCGTTGCTGTGTGCGCCACGCGGACGGAGGAAGGCGGCACGTGAGCGGATTCATAATTCACGTTGCAAAAGCGACGTCGCAATGCGCTTCTTTTGCGTGCGCGCGTGTTTGAAATATTAATTATAAATGATAAAGATGACGAGGCAATAGCCACGCCGTGTCGGGCTCTGTGTGTGGGGGGGGGGGCTGTGTGTGTGTGGGGGGGGGCTGGTTCTTAACCATACTTTATCACGCTTGTGAGTGCGCGTTAGTGAAAAGGGATGACGACCGTTCGTCGTAGCTGCTGCTGCGTTCGCCGTGGCTGGGACGCGAACTCGGGCGAGCGGGTTTCACAGCGCAATGCGCTAACCGCCTATAGCAGTCGCTCCACCCCCGTCCATTGACGTGGACCCGGGTGGGGGGTTTCGTTTCCATGCGCACGCCTTCGTGAACTGCAGCGCGTTCGAATGCGACGCAGGCACAGGAATGCACTTCTCCTGATTACCGCCCATTGCCTCCCCAATCACGAGCACTGACGTCAACTGAGCGGATCTTCATTCAAAATTACGATATGGCCACAAATTTAATTACATCCCACAAATCGTGATTTTTTTTAAAAAAAATTTGAATGCTACCTCGACGAGTGCGTCCGCGCATCGCGTTCATTTGCAGGATCGTGACTTGTGGAGGCATTTCATCGAGCGGTGGATTGACCATGGCTGACGGTTGTTATTTGACACATTTTTTTTTTGGAATTGAAAATCGCGCTTGGAATTCCTGTCGCGGGTTTTGTTCATATTTTTTTTCACGTTGAAGACACGTGTTTCATATAGTGTTTTGCCATTTTTTTGCTGCATTTCACTGCGGCCGTTCAATGATTTGCCTCTTGAGCCCAGCAGAGCGCACGCAATTGTATGTTGGAGACCTAAGGCTGTGCCGAATAACCAGCTCACATTCAAGCAGTTGGCTAACGACGGTTACTTATCCCGCACTGATGCATCCTAATAACGATGATGATGATGAAACCGTACAATAGCGAGGTCGTCTGGCCCTGCTGCCGTTCGTGGAGGTGGTGGTCGTCGTGGCAAGGTGGTGCGGATAAATAACCTCTGGAACGATGATGTCACCGTGTTGTTTTTTGTTGTCGCTGTTTGAAGACGTAGCTCTCTCGTTTCGGGCTCTGCGGAGGTTATAACTCGGATCTCGGAAGCTCAGCAGGCTTGAGCCTGGATAGTGCTCGCATGGGTACTCACTAGTTGTTCGTAACTTCCTGTTAATCGGCTACGGGGCCACGTGGCGGGCAGCAGTTTGCAGTGTAGAATACATCAATCGTCTATGCTGCCCCACCTTCACCAACGTGGTGAAGTATGGTCAAGTTACAAAGACAAAGATCACCCGTGTACCCTTACTAGACTGTTGGGTCAAGTGCTGTTAGCGAGCACCCACGAAGGCCGGCACGGCACACGAGGGGGTGGGTGGCCAACGCCACGCCCGCCCGCCTTTGTCTCCCCAGTGGCGATTTGTTATTATTTTTACACCGCACCAGGTACTCATTTGAGGCTGAGTCGATCTAGGGGAGGCCCAGGACCGGTTCAAATACTCGTCACTGGTGTTGGCCGTGAGCCGGAATCGAACTCGGGTCGCCGAGTGCGTAGCTGCAGCGCGCTAACAAATAGATCCCTTCAAGACCAACACAGCGTCTGGAGCCCCATACACAGCGGGGAATAAACACGACGCGTTCTCCATTACGAACAACAGAAGTCTCTTTGTTGGTCTCTGGTGGTGGCGTGGTCCGGCCTCTCGGCGTTTGCCGTGAGTCGGTGGTGGCGGAGTGGTCACCTTTCGATTTCCGCTCACGACCAAACATCGGCGAATATTTGAACCGTTGCTGGGTCTCCCCTGGGTTGACTTAGCCTTTGATCAGCACCTGATGCGATTTGTAAGCATCAGCACTGTTGCTGTCCACCCCCCCCCCACCCCCCTCGGTGCTGGCCAACAGCACTTGCTGTTTGTGTTCGAGGCTACATGGGGGGTCTTTGTCTTTGTTAGAGTTTCTTGGAAGCGGATTTGCCGTGGCCCTGATTAAAGCCACGGCACGTGTTGACTTGAGCCGTAATCACGTGCGACGCTACACCCACCCAAGCCATGCATCAGCATCGGTGATTGTAACCAACACACACACAGGGTATTTCAACTCATCATTGCTATGTATTGTAGCGAGCCTTTCACAAAACTGCCATACAATGACATGTACTTCACCGAATGTGTGTGTGTATAGGGGGGGGAGGGCGTGGTATTATGGGTTAGCACACTGGCATTGAAATCAGGCCCCACCCGCCCTCCCCCATCCTTTCGGTTTGAATCGATTTCCCGGCGCGGCAGCTGAAACTCTGGTTCTGTTCACCCAGTTGGTATAAATGCGCCACACCAGAGTCGACTGGCAGGTCGCCTATGGTGGGGTGAAGTGTGGGTAACTTCACCACCACCACCACGAGTTTTCCAAGACATCTGTGCCAGCGTGGATGAGTAGGCCGAAAATGCCCTCGACATTGCGGGCTCTCCTCTAGAGCTCCCTTCCGTGGAGGGTCTTTCGCCATCGGGGCTGCACCATTTACCATTTTCTAAGACGTCCTACTACCGTATGGGCCAGAGTTCAACTTTAACAGGACAAGGCGTAGATTAACACCGTATGTTGAATACATGTGTGTGGTGGAGGGTGTGGCGAATCCCTGCATGGAAGGGTCGCGATGGGGCACCCTTGATATTTGCCGGAGGAAAACCAACGCATTTTTTTTATGTAAAGCTTTAAATTTCGGGATCACCACTCCCCTACCCGCGCCTTCACTCACCCACCTTAGTAAGTCTGTGTATGGAGGATGTTCGCAATTTCGTGGAAGGAATAAGATAAACAATTTAGAGTTTTGGAATGGTACGTGGCAGTAAAGGGGAGGTTGTGATGGGTCGGACACGTGTGCAGGATGGAGGTCGCGTTACTGAGGCCGTCAATGGGAGTACCTACCCAGTAGTCGGCAACCAAACGTGCATATCTAAAGCCATTAGATTGTAAGATAATTATCTGAAGGTCAGGTGGTGACCCTTTATCAAATATAATACAATGGGAATCTATATAGCGTCTAGATTGAACATTTAAAGACGCTGTTCAGAAACAGTGGGTATATTTGATTGATTGTTTGGACACGGTCAGTCATAGCCAGAGAAAATTAACCCGTAAAAACAAAGTTTTTCACTATAAATCCTTTATATGCGTGTTAAATGGGCCACAACCCAGCCCACATTGGTCTTTGAAACGGGCGGCTAGAGTCCTCTCGTCCTCTGGCTTGAGATGGCTGCCACCTATGGGTCAGATGATTGCCTGCCACCATTAAGCAATTGGTTATTAAATCTAATTTTTTTTACCTAAAAAGTGTAACATTTTGGAAAAAAAATTTTCCCGAAAAGAAATTGTCACGCACAACGAGTCTGTGTGCAAAATGTCAGCTCGATTGGATCACGGGAAGTGGGTTAAAAAAACGACCGAAAGATTTGCACGGTCGTAAGCGCGCAAGCAAGCAAGTGAACTTAATCTAAAGGATTTTAAAAAGACGTTAGTTCTTGAGCCTGGGACTTTAACAGAGGCGGGGAGTCGACAGCACGAATATCTGAGAAGGGAGTTCCAGACCATGGGGGGGGGGAGCAGCAAAGGAGAATTAAAAACTTGGGAAGAACGGAATCCAGCACGAGGGAGCGATGATGAGATCTGGTGTCACGATTGGCGTTGGCCGTGATTTTATCTTGACATCATAACCTGACTTGTAACATTCATGGATTGTTTGAGTCATGGGTTTCCAATGATTTTTTTTTTCAGTGGGTGACAGGTGAATAAGCAATCGTACACACGCGTGTCCGAGAGAGTCTTACACCACCGTCCATTCGGGTCAGCGGGTCTGGATGTCTGCCAGTAAAAATGTTGTGACGGATTGTCGAATGTCAAACGAAAGGTCTCCACGATCTGGGATACTCGCTGCACCGAGACGTCACCTTAACCACCATAGCAGCTGCACATGGAAAATAAAACACTTCCCACGAGAAACATGACCTCGTCACGAGGCTGCCTGGCCATGTAAAGGGATCCAGTTCTGTGCGACCTCCGGGACCCATCTGGCTCGAGTGGATTGCAAGACGCGCATTGTCGGGGTCTCTCTAATGGGGCTCGCTGAAACTGCAACTCTCAGTTCATTACCTAACCAAGGTTTTGGTTCACTTCTGGATGACACCTCATGCAGTATAGTCTCCATGCAGCTGTCACCTTGCAAAGAGGCGATAATGATCGTCGTCATCATCGTCACCATCATTGCACAATAACGAATCTATAATTCAGCTTGTATTGTTTTTCTACAATGATGATTTGTTGTGGATGGTGACTGCGTTAGTGAATGCACAATAACAACTGCCTTGTTTGATGATGATGATGATGATGGCAGCAATTGCGATTCGATAATTCTATCACGATCATTGCAGATTATTGGATGACGATAGTTTATATATATTATTTGGGTCTTTCGGTAAAGTCACGTAGATATGTTTAAAGAAAATAACAAAAAACTAAGACGTTTCGATCGCAACACAAGCGGTCGTCATCAGCACGTCATCAGGACCGCTTGTGTTGCGATCGAAACGTCGTAGTTTTTTGTTATTTTGTTTGAACCTATCTACGTGACTTTGCCAAAAGATCCAATGAATATGAATTCCTGCAGTCACGAAAGCTTTAAGTCAAGATAGTTTATATGATCATGAAAATTGAATCATAAAGAATGGATGAGAATAGTAATGACGTCACATGTAACCATTTGTGAATTTGCACAAACGCGCATAACGTTAGCTCTGGACCTTTTCACCAATTCCCATGCTTTTGCCCAGCCCTACTCTGTCCCTCATCGCCATATAGTCCCCTCGCTCCCATTCAAGGAATGTCCTCACGTGGCCCTGATGTAAGGTCTATTCATAGCATCAGCAGCCGGCACAGAGAGGTCCGGGGGTATTGCTACACAAAGCTCACCCATGAATCCCTTCACTGAGATACTGCACAAGGCGCGCAGCTCCTCATCGCAGGTCACCGAGCACGTGGCCATAGCTGGTAGGGTAGGAGAAAGGAAGAGTTTGGGGATGGAATTTCATGTTTGAGTGAACACTGCAAAGGCAGTAGAGGAGAAAAAAAATCAGACGCACCACTTGAGTGGTTAACTCATTCACAATATCCTATTGCACTGCAGCTGATGACCGATTCACTTGGAATGCGCGTTATCTGACCAGATCTCTGTGGCTACGCTGGCTTGCGCCTGAATTGTACTTGGATGGGTGAACCGCCACGCACAGCAGATTTATGTAGGCTTGCGGGGGTTACGGTTTTGCATCAGGAGGCAGTGCTGTGCAGCAAAGTATGGACGAATAACCCGCCCGGTCCACACAGTGTGGAAGCCACCATCTAACAGTGGAGTGGCAATGAGACTCTATACATGTTCATGTCCACATTACGTTGGTGTGGCAGGCACTAGGTATATACGAACGAAGCTCTGACCTTTCTGTCACTAGGTGCAGCATGGGAGTCGGTCTGTTTTTTTTTAGTTTGGTGTGATCTTACAATACACTTGGAATTTATAAACCAAACTAAATTCAAAAGCGTGACCTACTTTGCATACTTCATTGAAGCAAATTCCACGTAACGGCAGTTTGCATTCATAACCGCATCTGTCTCCTCTAACTTAACCATCACAATTGTTTTAATTTTTTTCCCATTTGGAGACCCATTGATCAGTGTCAGTGATAATGCACCGGAGACGAAGCCTTGACCCTGGCACCGCTTGTAAACCCAAGACGCAGTTTAATGCTCATCACGATTGCTTTACATTACACATCCTGAGTCTTAATTCACCGGTAAGTGATGAATCGAATCCCCTCTGCGTCCATCTCATCAGAGATAGTTTTCCGAATTTCATTTTATTTTGCGGTGTATTATAAATTTAACAATAAGAAATGGGGTGCACGGAGTGTTTGGCGCAGTGCTTTGCGCAGTGCGCTATGAACCCAGCGGTTTTTGTTGGTTCGATTCCGACTTAACAACTTCACATGAGAGGGCGAGTCCTGGGCACGCAACCCAGGGCCTCTGACCAACCTGTGTTGATCACAGCGTGGCAACGTTTCGGTCATACAACTCCCATGACCGACGCGACGCAGGGATTGACCTTCGTCGGGCAAGTTGATTGACAAAGGTGCAGGTGCAGTAAATGAATGCTAAACTATTGTTAATTTATTGTATTAAGTATATCACTGGATATGCGAATACAGCGACCAGGGCCGTACATAGTGGGAGATGCAGGGCCCGGAGAAAATCCTACTTCATGTGGGCCTCCCCGACGCCTTCAAACTAAACCGGCAATATTACAATTGACACCGTGACGTTGAAGCGTGCCCCCCCCCCCCCCCAAAGTGCGGGGCCCGGGGCAGTCGTCCCTCGGGACGGCTCTGACAGCCACTGACCAACTTCAGCCGGAATGCGCCCAATCCCATAGCACATCGGAAGCTGAGCAAAGTACAGAAGTGCCCGGATTGTGCTCGGATAGGCTACCATTAAACACAAGCGCGGGCTTAGTTATCGCTGTGGGCAGTAGAGGGCAGTGCATAAAAAAAACAATCCAATCTCATGCCCCATCTCCCTTAACCAACCCACACGAACATCGTGGTGAAGTATGGTTATGCCCGGGGGAGAGGGGGGGCTCACCCACGAGTGAACTGACAAATTAGCCGTGGACGTATGTGTACGCCGGCGAATATAACGGGATAGAACGCATTTCATATTCGGACGTGCGTTTGTGACCTCTGCTTCTATAAACTAACCGCAGGCACAGCCGCCTTCTTCACCGTGCCTCGGTAGCCTGCGCGTATTCGCATCGCTTGGCTTTTCGTCGTCGTGCCAAGTGTCCACAGCGACGACAACTTTGTGTGCGGCGAGGTGCGGGGCACTTTTCTCGTTCGAATAACGGTGGCTGAACACGCAAGGAAGGTCCCGCATTCCTTTGACCCCCAAGCTCTCTCTCTTTCTCTCTACGCCTGGACACTCACGTCCCCGTTGATGGATCTGTGCTTAAAATACACACGTATACAGTGCCACGCATTGCAGCCGAGTCTATCCCCCTTCATCTGTGACGGTGGCCAGTGCCGCAAAGAGCTTGCGCAAAGACAAAGATCCCCCGTGTAGACATTAAGAGACTGTTGGGGCAAGTGCTTGTCAGCGAGCACCTATGAAGGCCGGCACGGCACACGAGGGGCTGGGTGGCCATCAACACGCCCGGTCGCCTTTGTCTCCCCAGTGGCGATGTTTACACACCGCACCAGGTACTCAAGTCGACCTAGGGGAGGCCCAGAACCGCTTCAGATAATCGTCACTGGTGTTGGTCGTGAGCGGGAATCGAACTCGGGTCGCAAGATTAATTTCTTTAGAACTGCTGTTTGTGTGTACAGTAGCTTCGTGTTGTCCTTCCCCCGCACCTCCGATGAGCACGGTTGCCTATGTACGGTGCGAAAGAAGTTCAACAGTTTCGCATACATATCGCAGCGCGCTAACCGCTGCACTACCGCCACAAAGCAGCCCTGACCACCTGCACACACTGTGACAAACACTGCAACAGGGAGGGCATTCATTACGTGGGGTTGGCAACGCAATGTCTTGTTTTTTTCACAAAGGGTAGGAGGAGGTGGAGGAGAGGATTGTTAAAGAAAGCCGCAATATCTGCCGGCGTAGTAAGCAAGGGGGCTCGTCCACATGCATCGCTGTCCGTGCAGCATTTCACGACAACAACGTTTCACTTCAAGGTCAGAATGCAAACGGGAAGCACGGAGGGTTTTTCGTCGGCTAAGAACGAACGGGCAAAGCTTGAAGCCCAAACGCGTCTCACGTCCCCAGGCAACCCTGGCGTGGATGGATACACGGCGCAGCGTTGGCTTGAGTCGAATTAGCTTGATACGTATTCAGTCGCGGTCGTTGAAAGCGTTTGCTTTTATGTTTTTGGAGATTTTTACGATAATTACGACAAATTATGTACCCGAGAAACACTCGTCGTGTTTCGAGACCTTTCTTTGTTCAGAAGGATCCTGCTTGCCATATCGGGATTTTTGGGCAATTTCATTCGTGTTTGGCGTCTTCACGTAGCAGGGAAATGAAGACCCCCTGAGAGTATACTCTTAGGTTTTTTCGGTAAATTCATGCAGTAAATTTGGCTGTGACGGTCCCACCTAATGACGGAGACTTGTGTTGCCTCCGAAACGTCGTGATTTATTATTTTATTTTATTTCCATTATTACTTTTATTAACTTTTAATTTTATTTTTTACCTATGTGACTTTACCGAAAAAACCTAATAGTATGAATCCTTGCAGTCACGAAAGCTTCAAATCTAGAACCCCCTAAGAGCACCCACGATGTTTACCCCTCCGTAATGCCACACCAACAGCAATCTGGAAATCCCTGGCGGTCACTAATATAAGTTCCGAACCATGCTCAGAGATCGGGTGCATTCAGGACGATTTGGTTGGCCGGATAGTTGCAACGATGGGCATAAAAAAAAGACGTGGGCTTTGCTAGGGGATTGACGCGAGCATGCAAACTGCTACTCACACAGATGAATGTCTGCTCTGGCACAGATCCAGGCATTATTGCACCCCTGCCATCCATGCGGTCGGCAATCCACAGGCGACAGACTCGTGGTCGATGGTATCGTAAAAAAAAAGTACAGACATCAACATGGATAAAATTTATAAGATCACGTTGCCATATTGACGCACAACGTAATCGCAATTTAAATGGCTTTAGCAACGAGGTAGTCAGTCGATGCCAGTGCAGCAATTTGTTCTTGAATCTGCGTGCGTGAAGTTTTCAGTGTCGGCCCACTACGGCAATGTAAATGGCCAAACATCCAAATGCAGGGCCCTCCTGGAAAGATTATAACCTTGAGAAATCGATGAGGCCTTTCTGGGAAATTGGTCATATTTCACTATAATCGGTTATACAACTGGCTATTCGACTGTAGTCAAAGTGTGTGCATTCAAAAGGAAAACCAATTCCGTGTCCCAGACAACAAATATTTTCTCACCTCTGGCAGCGAGTCAATCGCAGATGTCATTGGTTTGACGCAAATGCACGCAGATAGGCTAGCACGTGACGTTGTTTTAATGGAAGAGGATTTTTTAAAATGCGTATTCCCTGCCAGGCATTAACATCTTGGCAACCGACGCTGAACGTCCTCTCAAGGCTAAATTTGCCCTGCCGTACTTTTAATGCATGACAGCACTTGGCACGGAACGCATGATGTAGCGAAATTCGAATTAAATGTCTCTTCCTGCGTCACGACCCATCATCAGCTTCGGCAACAGATGATCAAACAAGAGAAGGCTGCCACCTAGCGTAACGCGGTTTCTCCACAGCGTCGTACATACTATAATAAACGTCCATAATACAGGTTTTTTTATGGGTTAGATTGCGTAAATATGTCAATGTGTCGTTAAACCCGCCACCACCCGACACAGCCAATTTAGTAAGGTTTGTCACGTAAACAAAACGTGCCAATTCGTCACTAGTACAGCACACCGGTGTGTTGCAGAGGCAAGCCACAACATTTACAATCTGAGTACGACGTTTCGCCAGTAAGTACAACTAGCTTCATCAGGCGACAGCCAGATTTGTGGAGAAGCCCCTCTGTTTCGTTCCCTATATAGAGGCGTAGATGTGGTGACGCCACTTGTGCGCTCTTCTTGTGCAAAGTGGGGAGGGGGGCGGGATTAATGAGTCAACGTACATGATGCATGTGCATTATGCGAGCCCATTGATCTTGTCCTTCCTGTCCATTGTGTGCACTAAAATAGCCGTAGCAACGGTAATCCCTATTGAAGTATGGTGCCCTGTATAGGCATGCATTTAAACAATGTTTTATTTAATTATTCGCTTCCAAGCTGCACTAAGTCGGTAGCTATCCGAACGGTTACAATTATTTTTTATTTCTTTCAATTTCGATAGATTATCTAATTAGGCTTGGCCAGCAGTAACTTGTTTTGGAGAGAACTTCAACATTATCAAAATCAATTGAGTGTCCTTGTTGGCACGTGTGTTCTGCTACTGCTGACAGTTGCATTTGGGAGAATTTTATATTTCTTTGATGTTTTTTTAGTCTCGTGCCGATCATTCGTCCTGTTTGCCCAACATAGCATTTTCCACAAGTACAATTAATCCGGTACACACCTTATGTTGATAGCTTCAGTAATACATCTTTTGTACCACATATTAATTTCTGTATTTTAATTACCGTGTCAAATCTGACTCGGATGTTTTGTTTTTCCAAACATCTGGCTAGTTTATCAGTTACTCCCGCAATGTACGGTATTTTAATGGTTTTAATTACTTGGGCAGTTTCAATGCTCGTGTTATTTTATTTGGTTTGGCATTCAATGCCCTGTTGATTTGTGCATCATTGCAACCGTTAAATTGCAGCGCTTCTTTAACATGTTTAATTTCACTTCTCAGACTATCACTATCCGACACTTTCTTAGCCCGATGAATGAGAGTCTTGATGATAGCGGATTTCTTTGCGGGGTGATGGTGTGACTCTGAATTCAGATATGCGTAAGTGTGCGTTTTCTTTCGGTAAACGTTGTGTTATTTTTCCATTTTGAACCCGTCCGAGCAGAATATCCAGAAATGGTAGAGTTCTGTCAGCTTCCACTTCCATGGCGAACTGGATGGATGGGTTTTGCGAGTTGAGATGATTTAAAAAATCGGTAAGTGTATCTTTGCCGTGTGACCAGACCACCAATGTGCCATCCACATATCTAAACCAAGCAGAGAGTTTAACGACACATTTATATATTTACGCCATCTAACCCAAAAAACTGTATTATGGATGATAATGGTCGTGAAAGCCTACGTGTTAAAGAATAATATATGTATATGGCTATAGGGTGATCCATAAGTGGCCAGCTTAAACAAAACCAGGGCATTATACAATAAGATTACATTCTGTATCGCACCACCAATCTAGTTACACAAATTAATCTTGACTATTTTTATTTAACCATGTAAGACCCACTGAACTACACCGCATAGCTCATTTTCAGAAGCGACCTGGTCACAAATGATGGCTCAACGAATCGGCTGATCATGGCGAAATTTATAGCAGCCAAATACTCGAGAACATCCAAACTCCAAACATACAGGCGCCAGGGTCGAATCCACGACCCCCTTTATACCAGGCAAGGCAGTAAACTTCTCGCCACCATGGGCGCCAATGTGGCGTGATCTTTGAACTCTCTCATCTGTAAGATGATAATAACTTGAACTTATGAGGCTATGCTTTCACAGAATGTATGTTTATGTGCTCGTGTCTTTCTCACGTTGTGCCCTTGGAGTGTGCTGTGCATTTATACTTCTAATAAAATATTGCTTTGCAAAGAAAAAATCCAATTTGGACGCAATACATTAAAGTAGGTATTTGCGCTGATCTGCAACAGGAATGCTATTCCTAGCCCCTGTGTAATTGTTGTTCAACGTGTTAATGAAAAGCCTCATCAACTGAAGTTGGATTTGTACCCATGGAAACTAAAGCCAGACGAGAGTGCTTTTGCACTAACCCACTAGTCACCCCCCGTCTGCATAGTCTTGCAGCTCAGTTCCCGTTGCACAGCAATTAAACTACGTCTAGAAAATCAATTATTTCTCTATTTTTAAAGTCTTTGCAGAAGGAGATCGCATCTTGGAGCCAATTCGGTGCGAGCACATGTGCTCAACAATCTCCTAAGTGCTTCTTCACGCTTATCAATTCATACTTTACTCGGCGAACATCTTCCTTGGCATTAAAGGGTGTATTCATTAACGACCTGTCTCGGAAGGAGGTGTTTGTTCAAAGAATGGTACCCAGCATAGGCCGATCTTTTTTACATGCAGATGCTGAAGCTTATGGAAATGTCAGAAACTCGTTTTACGTGACGGTTTTTAGTATTTTGTTGCCCTATGCTTTGTTGTTCTTTTATGTTGGATGGGTGTATAATTAACTTTGATTGCGTTCACCGTCAGACAGGTAAGCATGTAATTATAGTTCTTAATAACGTCAATTATTTACAGAGGAAAGCCTTACTATCTCTTTGTCAAGACTGTCATGCATTGGGATGTTTGGTTAATTCTATTAATGAATGTTTGGCCTCATGCGGAGGAAACTGGAGAATCCGGAGAAACCCCACGGTGATCATCCACCGTGGACGAACACCTACAACACCTGGCAAGCCTCGGTGATCATCCATCCACGTACTAACCCGGCTCAGCTTCCGAGTTTCGATTAGATGTGCGCACTCATGGTGGGTTGATCTTCGAGAAGGCCGCGGTGTAAAACGTTTCTTTCTTTTTTTCAGGGAGACTGGAAACGGTTAAATAATTACCAAAAAAAAATGTTGACAACACCATGGTCACGGGTGAAGACAATTTCAGTTATGCGACCAAATGAAGGCGAGGCATGTGCATATCTGTCCATCGTACTGCCCGACAGCACAATTTAATAACCATTTAATAATGCCGCTGAACCGAAGCTGCCAACTGCTTATACAATTAAAAGTGCATTACCATTGGAGTAATCATTCTCAACCGCAACCAAGAGTCACCTGCAGGGCTACCTTTAATTAATGGTTCTGTAAAAGGATGTCAACTGCAGCATCCCAAAATGGGCGTCGCAGTGGTGAAATAGTAACTACCTCGCCTGGTATGCAGGGGGTCGTTGGTTCGATCTCAACCCTGGCGCGTGTATATTTGGAGTGTGCCTGTCTCTCTCGCCATGGTGGCGTGGATTTTTCTCCGGGTCCTCCAGTTATTCCCTACACATTTCGAAACGTGCGTTTAGAGTATTTGGCTGCTGTATATTTCCACGTGATGATAAGCCACTTCGTTGAGCTGTCATTTGTGGCCAGATCGCTTCTAAAAAAAAAAGTTATCTAGCTCGGTGAGCCTTACCTGGTAAATAAAAAAGTGTTAATTTACCTTTTAAAACAGTCTTGCCTCAGCAGCAGACCATGCTTTCCCACCTGATGATGGACGCTTTTGTTGCGCCCGAAACGTCGTGATTTATAACATTTTATACCTACGTGACTTTACCGAAAGAACCAAAGAGTATGGTGTTAAGTTAGTTTATAATGGAAGTGTGTACATTACAAGAGGAGCAAATGCCAGGCTGCGGACGTTGGCCGTGTCCTGTTCACTGGGGGAGCCAGTGGTGGGGGGGGGGGTGGCAATGATCCGATCGAAATCCCTAATTTCGATGGGATGATTGGGGTTTATTAGTAATAAATCGGCATTTTGCGACCCCCACTGCCACTGTGTAGCATATTATTACGTGCCAGGGACTCTATGAGATGATAGGACAATAGTCTGAGTCCATAATTGGCAATAAGTAACGGCAAAGCAGTTATAAGTGACTCAGATTTGTGCGCAGTTGCGTATACAGTACACGACTTCCCTGAAGGCATTCACCTTCAGCGAGCGCGATGCCGATCACACGCGGTTCGAATTCGACCCTCGATCGATGGCTGCGTCATCGCCGCACACGCGTCGAATAAAAAGCAAGGGACAAGTCCTTACTTACTCACAACTCCTATCATACTGGTAGGAACCTCCTGGTTACACCAGCCCACAGGGGATTATTGTGTCCGTCGTGCAGGGAGGGGCTGGTTGGGGAGGGAGGGGCTGGGTGGGGAGGGTGGGGAGGGGCTGGATGGGGAGGGTGGGGAGGGGCTGGGTGGGGTGGGTAGGGAGGGGCTGGGTGGGGAGGGTGGGGCTGGGTGGGGGGTGGGAGGGGTGGGGCTGGGTGGGGAGGGGCTGGTCACCCCGTGGTGCCCTTATAAAACTCAACGTTTAACCTACTCACTCCGGCTTGTGCCCGCCCTCACAGTCGGGCATATTTGCAGAATACACCACGCCGCCGTTGACCCTGGCCATTGACCGAGCAACCCAACGTTCCTACCAGCTCCCTCCGCAGGAATGTGTTTTTTCATTGCTGGAGGGGTTGCCCCCCCCCCCCTACCTGAATATCCTGGCTCCGTCATTGGCCCTGTTTGCGAATGCTTCACGGTGGTAATTGGGTAAACTGCACTTGGGATCTGCGAATTTCGTCACCCACTTTGTTCAGCTACTGGCGACCGACTCGGTACCCGAGCCTTCCTCATCGTGCGCCGCCGCGCCACGCGGTGTGCGTAAAGGTCCCATCATCGGCACGATCAACATTTATCTCAACCTTGCTGAAGGGACGAGACAAACGCAGGCTCACACATAACCCGATAGTTTTGTCAAAAAATGCTGCGGGTGTTGACTCCTTTATGTGACCGCTCCAAAAAATGTTTGCTAGTGGTATTTGGACACCGACGCACCCACAGCGGTCATGGCCCTCCATCACTCCAGCGGTAGAGTCAGTCCGGGTGGGTATACTCGTGGCTTGTGGCAGAGGTCGCAAACGGGTTTTGATTCCTTACCCGTACCCGGCCGGGTAGGGTACGGGTCTCGGGTACCTGATTGCGACCTCTGGGATGAAGCCATGTTGCAGGCGCGGGTGGGTTGATTCTAGGAACTTGAATTGTGAGAAGAGACAAGACGTTGGGAAATGAGTGACAAACGGACTCACCAGTGACTCACGGCCTACCCGTACCCGTACCCCGCCGCACCAGGGTCGCAAACGGGTACCCGTACCCGGCCGGGTACGGGTACCCGGCCGGGTACGGGTAGCCGGGTATCGGGTAGGGTACGGGTATCGGGTACCCGGTTGCGACCTCTGGCTTGTGGTCAAACGGCATTGGAACAGCGCGAGGCTGCAGCTAACCTCAACAGCCCCGGCGAGCAATGTTGCGGCCGTTGACTGGCTTCACCATCGGTACCGTATTGGTGGTCACATTTTACACTATGTGGGTCATGGAGGAGGGGCAATGCGTGCGGATGCCATGTCCTGATGTTCAGTCTCAAAGGTAAAAAAAAGCCATTGCGATCGTAATCATAGCGATACAAGGGTTAACGCCCCATGCCATTTGGCATGTTACGATGGACCTCTCCAACCACGCAGAGGCGCAATGATTTGTCACGATTCAAGGGCACAAGTAGTACAACAAAAAGTATTTTTTGTTCCGTCTGCGGCGTGGAAAAGTAGACCAAATTACCCGTCTCTCGAGGAGCTCTCGAGAACGCTATCCTAGCGGAGGGCCTTCCACCATCAGTGGCATGAGCAAGTCACTTGCAGGGTTGCACCTTTACTTTTGCCATCTCGTGTCGTATTGTTTCTTTTATTCGTTTGCTGTCGGTCTCTATGTGACACATTAGGAATGGATCACTCTTTTAATTATATCCTTGTGCAGCAAGGGAGTAAAGTGTGGTTCTGTGAAAGTCCTGATGTGCTGTGCAGTGCATCAATGCACGTGTGTACAGCAGCATGTGGTGACTGAGTTGGGCCTGTAGGTGGCTGGCAGGGTTAATGAATAACCGCACGTGTAAACCAGTCACGTGGTTAATGGCGACTCGGAATAATTGCTGCGTGTAACACGTGCTGTTGCATTTTACAGAGTGACGGTGCTGTTCTTCACAAGATTAATATTAACCACAATAAATGTGTTTGCCCTTGATTTGGAGCACCTGCCCACGTCCTTCATTTCGAGTGTGCAACATCTGCGCGAAACGGTAAGTGTAGCGTATCGTTAGCATACACCATATGTCATCCACTCTTCCGCGCCCAAGTCAACGCGTGCATGACGGGTGTAATAATAGATTTTTAATCGGCGAATCGAAGCATCGCTACATGTCCGGTAGTTTAGCGTACTACCAATCTGCCTCCGGTTAAAAAATAAACACATGCATAGCACTCGGTGTAAAGTACACTTGGTAAGAAGTTGTAAGAAGTGACCGGCAGTGTTGCGTATGTGTGTGTGTTTGCACGAGTGTACAGGTACACACAGGTGAGTTTGTATGGGAAGCGGGTAAAGGCCACATTGAAAAGGAGAGGTGTGTCTGCTGAAGGTGAATGCGAAAGAATGTTCAACAAAAGCAATTCATAAAAAAAAACGTTTTTTTTTGGAAAATGTTACATATATGTTATTCTTTTACCTCCAGGGTTTGTATTTCATTTTCCAAAAAATTGAAAATATTTTTTACGGGGTACTTGGCTATAACAAACCACGGGTCAGACAATGCATGGCAAAAATCAAAACATTCATGAGTGGCTGATTCAATGGGGATCAACGTGCTCATGAACGATTGGAGTCTGACCGCCACCACAATCAGAACCCAGCAGAAGCGTCTGGAGCTTCTCTGACCACACCTTCACGGCCAAACGTCGATTCCCAAGCCCCCCCCCACCCTTCCCCCGCACGGCATCGTTCGTAATCGACGCATGGCACGCTGTAAAAACTTTAGGTCTCCCAATAAAAGGACCAAAAAAAACGCCATAATTGATGCACTTACTTTCATGAGGGTTTTTAATGGGTGACACGTTGGTGGCGAGACCCCGTACTGTGACGTATATTATCATTCACAGAAGCCCTCTGCGCAAATTAGCCATTCGTGGGCGTTTATCCATTGCAGGAGCCCACGTATGTCAGTTACTGTCGGGGTTGCTTCTCTTTGTGGCTGTGGTGTCTAAAGGTCATGATAGGCGTGGGCAATAATTGAGCGATTCTTGATGGAATTTGTCTGCTTGTTGGATTTTTTATTGTAAAAAAAAGCAATTGCCCAAATCTGGTCAAAACCGATTGCTGCTCCTCCCACTAGACGACTGGGATGTCAACTTTCGATAACACCACAGAGTTCACAAGGTCGTGTGCCCTGCAGAACAACGATTGCTGATCAACCAATCGCTGGTTGATCAACCATTCGCCATGATTTCTCAAAGTAAACTAAATTCCAGTGACGACTGCCGGCGACAATTGCCCCAAAAGTGCCCGAGTGTGCCATGGCCGCAACGGACAGCTTAACCCGAATCGACGCACGCAAAGGCAGCCTATACAACGACCCCGACCAGGGAGTGGCACGTTCAGCTTCATCCCTCTGTGCCCCGGCACAGCTGGGAGGGCCTGTGGGCTGCTCAGCTGACCAAAGCCGCGCGCAACGGCAGAGGTCTCTGCCCCCCCCCCCACCAGCCCCCGCTACTGGCAGGTGTTGTACACGTTGATTTGCTTGTTGATGGCATAGACGATCCCGCGCAGCTTGTCCTCGAGACCGCGCAGCCTGTGCGCCTTGCGCTCCAGCTCCACCGCGTTCCTATCGTAGGCCACTTCCAGCTCTGCAAACACATGGGGGCGAGAAACCACGGCTACCCTTAGACATCTTAAAAACTGAGCTTTTTTTTTTTTGCCAGGTAAGGCCCACTGAGCTATATAGTTTTTTTTTCAGAAGCGACCTGGCCACAACTGATAGCTCAACGAAGTGGCTTATCATCACGTGGACATTTATAGCTGTCAAATACTTCAAATGCATGCTTCTAAATGTGGAGGGGAAACCCGGAGGACCCGAAAAAAGATCCACGCAACCACGGGGAGAACATGCATACTCCAAGTATACAGGTGTCAGGGTCGGGACCGAACCCACGACCTCCAGCATACCAGGTGAGGTAGTTAATATCTCGCGACCGTGGTGCCTCTTAAGAATCACGATTTCTCAGGACAACGTCCTATTTTTGAGGACATTGTCCTGAGAAATTTGGAAGTTTCCCCAAGAAATTAAAAGTCGAAGTTTTGGTCTGTTGCATAACAATATAACAATTACTCAAGACAATGCATTTACATGTGGTTCCCCCCTCCCCCCACTTCTGGTATTGCCAGATATTTTTATTCTCATGAAATGACTCTTGTACTTGTACTTAAGAGACCGCTGTGGGTGCGTCGGTGTACTTAAGAGGCGGAACCCCGATCTCAGTATTAATAGCCCTAAGCACAGAAAGCCAGACTAATGATAGTTCCCCCGTTACCACTACGAGCCAGACTCCGGGGCCCAGGTAAGGCCTGTTTTTATTCCAGGATCACCAAAGGAGTATGTCTCCCCATATTTCATGATTCCCCCCCCCCCATCCAGGGTCTGCAGGCTTAGCCTCTCCTGCTTCATCGCCCTACCCAGACTAAGGGCTGCATTCCTATGATCACTGTAAGGCAGGCTCGATGGTCCAGCAAAGGCCCATTTACATTCCAGTACCAGCAGGAGAGCACGGATCCGTGTCTCCACACTTCATGATGTTGCCGCAGCTCTGTTGGGCTCAGCCCCTCCCTCCCTTTCGTGGGGGAACAAAAACATAACACCACGTTCTTGGCCGAACTCGATTATTGACTGGAATTTTCTGTCGGTTTTCATCCCCCCAAAAAAGGTGCACAAATTAAGTGAGGAAACCCACCGACGGGCGCGTCTTACCCGCGTTGATCTTGTGACATCGCCATTGGTATTGGGGGCAGCCCAAGAGATATTGAGAAAGCGGGCCGCTACAGATTTGATGTTGGGCTCGGTTTGGTGAGGTTGGTAAGATAACTAGGCCCAAGTCCCAGTTACCTGGTTCACGAAATAAACCCACTCACCTCACAGCCTTCTTCTTCTAAGCTAACAGTCGAATTATGACATGGGGGCAACTGCTCCGTGTATGGATTTTCTATCTCCAGTTAATAAAGTGTCCTCACTTCTCGTCCCACTGCATCCTTGCAAACGCCTTCTGTCCTCCACCGTTGAGTCATCTCCATATCCCTTCTAATTGTGATTTCTTAGTTTATTTTCGACACGTGGCCAATCCATCAGTGAGGTAGGTGCGGTGACTGAGAATGGAATTCTGCTCATGTGTACTAGAACCGGTGGAGCAGGCTAGCTGGGAGAATTGCAGTCTCCTCCTCCCCCTCCCCCGCGAATCAGAGGTGACCCTGCGCGTTATTGGCGACCCTTGGACTCTTAAATCATAAAGTCTTAACTTTGCCTTCGCATGCACTTACCTGCACTCTGTCACGTACCGCTTATTCAGCCATTGCTTACGAGGATGGGTTTTTTTTGTTGTTACCACCACCAAAGTAACGTCGTCACCTGCTAAAAATCACGACAACGCTGAACGTTGGGCCCAGGCACACTCAAGCTTTAGACCGTTTGCGAAATTTGTGCGCGGTACAAGCTGCATCATTATTGTTGTTGTTGTTGTCACGCCTGTTGCAACAACGATATCGCTCCTCGAGCGTGACTCTATCAAAACCCGTGGATTATAATCCTCGGGGCTAAATATTTCCACTTAGGGTGCAGAAGGTGTGAAATGCACGGTGAGCGTTTAATCCAGCCTCAAACATCAATTGTGCAATGATTCACCCCCCCCCTACTCACAGTGATTTGTCGAAGTGTCACGATTCCAGATTGCACTTTGATTCAAAGCATAGAGTCATTATTATTGTTTTACTTGTTACCATGCCGTTTACATTCTCTCAGTTTTTGTTTGAAACATTCGCCTACATTTAACAGTAATGTGTGTCATTTGTCTAAATCATCAACAGTTAATAATTATCAACCCATCTGATTCAATCATGTCAATGAATCATTACTTACAAAACTGATAATTGTGTAATCTATCTTGATTTGAAGCTTTCGTGACTGCAGGAATCCATACTCTTTGGTTCTTTTGGTAAAGTCAAGTAGGTAGAAAAATCATCTATGCTAGTCGAGAAGTGGAGTTGGTGGAGCAGTGGTTAAGCAAGCACATTGTGCTATGAACCCAGCCAACAGCTATCGTCATTGGCAAGTGATATCTCAACCGACTCGGATACCAACCTTCACCAACCCATATGGACCAAGTTGGTGAAGCATGGCCAAACCACTCTCCGCAAGGCCAACATTGCGTGGGGGAGGCCTTCATCCAACAGTGGATTGACAAAGGGCAGTAAAGAAAAATAACTGGAGCCTAACCCATGCCGAGCGAAGTCACTAACAAAACAAGCGCAAACAGAGCCAGTGGCTACTGTTCACATATAACATTTATGCTAACTAAACTTTCAAAGCTTTGGAAACAATGGATGCTTTACATGATGGTTGCTCCATAATCGTTACACAGCACACTCAAGGTGCCCTAGAAACGCATGACTGTTTCGACCTTGTGATCAGCTGTTTGATTGTCAAATTAACCGACAGAAAAAGTGGGCAGGCACTCACAGGAGACTAATAAATGCCCTCAGCGTGCCTACACGGCAAAGTGTGGCCTGCCAGTTCACCGTCTCAGCGGTTTACAAGCTGGGGGGAAAAAATCAAGCCCCATAAACACGTGGCCTCATAGGGTTCGGTTTATTGCGAAAGCCTGCTCTTCAGATACCACAGTGGCTTGCAAACTGCCTAATTAGAGCAAACACCGTGACCACTTTTGAGTTACCTCCGTGAACTCTAAGTCGGACGATTCTACAAACAACGTTGGAGTTTGCACTCAATGAACCCCCAATATCCTGTGCTCGAATCTGGGCAATCGACTGTGATTGATTGAACCTGGGTTCTCAAGTTGCAGCGAGGTGATGGTCTCTGCCCGGTATCAAATACTTCACGAATAAAACATTACATTTTGTTCTGCATTTCCAAAGGTATTGACAAACGTTAAACGTTTCAAGCAGGTATACGTGGGAAAGTGCTGCCCCCTATTGTGACAGAGGTCACGAACACATCTCAGGAGTAGTTCTTCAATGGACCATTCTATAAACACGGAGGGCTGCGCTGAGAGAGATCCGGATGGAAATTCCGTCTCATGGCCTGGCACCGACAGAAAAATTGGAATACAACTGTGGACAAAGGCAAACATTTTCGTTTAAGTAAAACTAATTGTGGGCCTAAAAGAGCGAACGTCTTAAATCAGTGTATATTACCTTTGTTGATATACGAATGATAAGTATGGAAAATAGTAAAGAAAATGGCACAAAAGTAAGTTGAAAAGTGCGCAAAAAAAGTTTGCAGACAGGTGCAGCCAAGGGAGGGAATGTGCCCGCGAGGGCGTCCACCGCAGAGATGGAGCGATGAAATCTCCCTGTGTGCAGGAGCTCCATGGATTGGTGTGTTGCAATATGAGAGAGCGTGATGATTTGAAGAGACCATCAACCAGCAGTGGATAGATCATGGCTGATGATGACGACAACGACTGGGTCAGTGTGTTTTGAGCATCGTTGCTACATTGGACGGTGGCCACTGGTCAGTGCGTCCGACAGCGTGCGGGGTGCAATCCGCAGCGCCGAGCGCGTTCGATGACAAGTCCCGCATTCAACGTCTGCTCTGTGCCGCGAGACAGTTCGACGATGATGATCGCGACCGCGAATGGGGGGGGGGGGGGGGTTACCGGCGAGGCGCGCCAAGCGGGCCTGCGCTCCGGCCAGCACGGCCCGCGCCTGCTCCCGGAGCTGCTCGACGCGACGCCGCGCCTCCTCCGCCCCGCGCCCCTTCTTCCCGAAGAGATCCTGCAGCGCCCGGAAGCGGTCCCGCAGCTCCCCGTCGTGCATCTGCGGAGGACGGCCGGGGGAATCGAGGCTCGCGTCAACTCGTCGTGGCGAGCGCCGTCAGCGCCTACGATATGTCCGTGTGGTGGTGTGCGTTGAGCTTCTTTTGCACCGGGCGTAGACAACCGTGCTAATCGGAGGTACGGAGCGGGGAGGAGGACAACCAACTAAGCACAAAAGGCAGTTCTAAATAAATGAGTTAACAATAGATTGTTTAGAAGTATACAGCTCCAGTGGCTTCCTAATATCAGAAGGAAGAGCGTTCCAGACGACCGCAAGAAGCGCATCTGAAAGCACGCGACGGTTAGCCAAAAGCCGCTGCGAAGATGACCGGAGTTTGCGTGATGGTTTATGCTCCTTCATGAGGTCAGCCAGGTATTGTGGTTCACACGTGGCAAGCGCTTTGTGCGTAATGAGCGCAACCTTTATAAGTATCCAGCATGGCACGCGAGAGGTCAGTGCGGACAGCACCACGTGGAGCCGTGTCACACGCCGAGTTTATTAAATCGAGGGGAAGAGAGCGGTGGTGAAGCGGTGTGCGCACTGCGCTGTGCGCGCGGTGACCCTGAAGTTAAATCCCAAGCCACTTCTAACATCACTTGGGTGAGTGATGTCTGAACTGGTTCTGGAGCCCTCCTTTCGCTCACCAACACTGACCTGCGTGTCTAAGTGAGGTAAAACAGCAATGATTGGGTAGGCGGTGATCCAGCAGTGGATTGACAATGGGGCAGTGCATTAAAATAACGCTCGCATCATACCAAGTGCAGCAATAAAAAAAAATACACGAATAAAGCCAGTTATTACATACTCTAAGTTTTTTTCGGTAAAGTCACGTAGGTAAAAAATGAAATTAAAATTAATAAAAATAAAAGAATAAAAATCACGACGTTTCGGAGGCAACACAAGCCTCCGTCTTCAGGTGAAACCGTCACAGCAAAATATCTGTATCAAGATATATCCTTGCAGTCACGAAAGCTTCAAATCTAGAATCAGTTATGACATGTCTACAAGTTGAAGCACAGATTAACAAAGAGCTCGCAAACTTTGACTGCAACCTGAACATCAGTTCCCCCATCATGGTTACAGCACATATACGGCGTCCTCTAACAACAGCCCCCATATGATCGACACGGCATGAGGAGCCCTTCACCTTCATCCAGCACTGGACGAGGGCTTTGTATTACAAGTGTCCATTACGTCTAGGTGGAGGAAGTGTTGTGCCGAGCCAGCACTAAAACAATACCGAGATTGCTCCATGCGCAGCGCGGCATTCGTAACCGCTGTGTCGCGTTAGAATTGTAATTGCAAGCATATATCTGCACGCTTTGTTCGCGATGATAAATTCCCGGAGGGGAGACCGGGGAACGGATGAGTATATTCCCCGCTCACGCTGTACTCTCCGCATCATTAACAAACGTCGTTGAACGTTTGTTCTTCTTGCGTCACGTTCGGACCCCCCCCCCTCCCCACGTGCATGGATGACTGAAGGCCATGTTCTCTGCGCCCCACACACCTGTTTAATCATTACTGGATTCCCAATCGGCAACCTTTTCACAAGTAATAATGCGATGGTGCAAGCCGCCCGATGTCAATCCACTGCTGCGTGAAGGCCTCCACACGCAGAGGTCGCAACCGGGTACCCGATACCCGTACCGTACCCGATACCCGGCTACCCGTACCCGTCTGGGTACGGGTATGGGTACCCATTTTCGACCCTGGTGCGGCCGGGTACGGGTACGGGTAAGGAATCAAAACCCGTTTGCGACCTTTACTCCACACGCAGTGTCAACCGTTTGGGTTGTTTCAAGATACTTGCTTCAACCCCACGGGTCAGTGCGGGTTGTGAACATGCCGGGAACATAGACGTCGAGAATACAGTACAACAATGGATTTTGCTGCGCTGCCCACCACGTGACCCCGTATCCAGCCACTGTCAAGGCACTATCCAGGCTCAGCGTTGCTTAGCTTCCGAGACGTGACAAGGTGGGTTTGTCATTCCTGGTGACTTGGTCACGGGCATAAAAACAAACAACGTGACGCCAGTTACGGCCGTTAAACGGGGCACTAACTCTGCTTTGGGAAATCGGCAATGCTACAGAAGAATTGCTACCACAATCACCGGGCCAGATGGACAGACCCAGTCGAAATAGATTTCACTCGAACGGTTATTAATCCGATCTTAATTTTGGAGCTTTCGTGACTGCAGGAATTATTATTTGGTTCTTTCGGTTAAGTCACGTCTAAAGATAAAATAATAAATTAAATAATAGCATATTACGACGTCTCGATTGCAACACAAGCAATCATCATCAGGCATAAAAGAAATAGCAACAAAAATCTAACTAGAAAATTATAGACAGACATACAAGCAGACAGACATCACAAGGACACACAGAGAGAGAGGACACATATCGGCACAAAGAGGTTATTAATCCGCCCCCACTCCTCCCCCACAAAGCATCTCGTGCCAGTCTCGGCGGCACCGCGGGCCCCCGACCTGCTTGGCCTCGTCGGCCCGCTGCTTGGCCAGGCCGGCCGCTTTGTCGGCCTTGCCCGCCGCGAGGCTGTTGGCCGCCGTCTTCATCTTGAGGGCGTCGACGTCGCGCTCGAGGCTCAGCAGGCGCGCCGTCGCGTCCTGCAGCCGCTGCCCAGCGGCCGCCGTCTCCGACTCGGTCTGCGGAGGGGGGCGGAGGGGGGGGGGCGATCACAAAGAACCCCCGTATAGCCTTAACAGACTGTTAGGGCAAGTGCGGCACGGCAGGTGAAGGTGGTGGGGGGGGGGGGTGGTTAGCACCACGCCCGGCCGCGTTTGTCTCCCCGGTGGCGATGTTTACGCATCGCACCAGGTACTGATTTGCGGCTGAGTCGACCTACGGGAAGCCCAGGAACGGTTACGATAATCGTCAGCGGTATTGGCCATGAGCGGGAATCGAACTCGTGTCGCTGGGTTCGAAACGCTGCGTAGCGCTGATCGCTACGCGAAGACGATGGGGCGGGGGAGGGGGGGCAGGGTTCATTACCTCACTGAGAAATCCGTGGGTCATTTGCAAGCCACAGCAACCGCGGTGCGCGTTTGAGCCGGATTTGACGGATGACTCGTCAGAGTGCTTCAATGGGGAGTCGCTTGGCAACGTCGCCCCCCCCCCCTCGCCGGCAGACTGACGCCCAACTGCTGGCCCGTTGCAGTGTCCACCTCGTGATGCAAAGGGGTGGCTGCCGCCGGGGGGAAGCGGGGGGGGGGGGAACGGGGGGAGAGAAGCGGGGGGGGGGATGCGGGGGGGTAAGCGGGAGGGGAAGGGGGAGGGAAACAGGGGGGGAAACGGGGGGGGGAGCGGGGAGCAGGGGGGGGAAGCGGGGGGGGGAAGGGGGGGGAGAAACGGGGGGGGTAAGGGGGGGAAGCGGGGGGGAAGGGGGAGGGAAGCAGGGGGGGGAAGCAGGGGGGGGAGCGGGGGGGGGGAGCGGGGGGAGGGGAGCGGGGGGGGGAGAAGCGGGGGGGGGGGAAGCGGGGGGGGGTGGAGCGGGGAGGGGGGTCCCTGCCTCGAGATATGCTGCATTGGTAGCACGGCCAGAGAGAAGTATCCTGGATGTGATGCGCCGGGTGCGAAAATGTTCTTCCAGGTCGGCGGCCTGGAGAGTTGAAGTTGCAGGCCTGTGATGTGTTACTCGAGACAATTGCTGACGGAATTGTCTCTTCTACAAGGAAGCCCTAGAGAGCCCCTCTGGAGGGTATTTGACCCTACACTGAGCAAGAGGAGGGAGTACCGACACTTTAGTCCATCGCACGCAACCTCCCAATGTACTGTGGCGCACTCATTTATACGACTGATCTATAAACTAAACTCTATAAGCTCTTTTTCAGAAGCGACCTGGCCACGAATGATAGCTCAACGAAACGACTTATCACGTGGAAATTTTGAGCAGCCTAATACTCTAAATGCATGTTTCTAAACGTGGAGGGAAAAACTCCAAATATACAGCAGGCTTCGGGGTCGGGCTCGAACCCACGACCTCCTGTATACCAGGCGAGGAGGCAATAAACATCTGTCCACCGTGGTTGCCCCTGAAATTTCGTGGAGCCCTGAAATGTCCCTCTCACGCCAGTGCTGGCCAGGAAGGTCTCTAACCAGAGGCAACTCGAGACGGCCTCTCCGGAGGGTTCCTTTGCCCTTCCCCTCCACGGCCGGCCACATCTCGCAAGCAGCTGGAGATCCAGACAGGTCCCTCGGGACGTTAACGACGGACGAGGAAAAAAAACCCCACGGGGGACATCGGCACCTACCGAGGCCAGCGTGTCCTGCGTGTCGTGCAGGTCGGCCCGGGCCTGCTGGATGGCGACCTCCGCCCCGGCCTGCGCCTCCCTGGCCCCCGCCAGCGCCTTGCGCACCGTCTCTGCGGCGCTCTTGGCGTTTTCGGCGCGTGCCCTGCGACAGAGCGGAACGTGGTGCAAGTTGGTCTCGCGATCAAGCGCCCAGGCAGTGCAAATGCAGCTGCAAACCCACAGGTCGGAGAGGCTCGGGGCATCGGGCTGATTTAAGAATCGTTGTGAAATTAGCTAAAGATGTATATTCAATAAAATGATGCTCACTCCCGTAGACACGAGAAGTCTGAAAGGCGTAAACGTTCAAGCTTGGCCTAAAATGCAAGGGTTTTTCTTATTATCATCATCATCATTACGTGGTATGTGCTACTTGTAAGGCTGCAGACTCTCCAACCCTTCATGTCTCCCGGGTTGATAAAATCAGAACTACTCTGTAGACATGCAGGAATTGTTGTCTTCTGAATGACTCATCCCCCATCATAGGTATGTAGAATTTCCACCTTTTCCTCTGGGCTACAGGCAGGAAAAATTAGCAACTCCCCAAAAGGAGACTGTGGTGGCAGAGGTAGTGATGTTGATAGTGGTGGTGATGGTGGTAATGATGGTGACAGTGGTAGTAAAAGTGGTAGCAGCAACAGTAGCAATGTTGGTGGTAATAGTGACACTATCGTTGGCGACAGCGGTGGCGTTGATTGTGGTGACGGTGGCAGCAGTGGCAGTTACAGCGCTGCTGCTGCTGGTGATGATGGCGGTAGTGACAGTGGCGATGACGACCTCGGTGGCGTTGCCGGCGCTCTAGTTCTAGCTCCCAGCGGCGTTGACAAGAGTAACCGGCGGTCACGCCCCGCGTACTTGGCCCTCTTGGCGTCCTGCAGGAGGCGCTCGGCCTCGTTGATGCTGCCCGCCGTGCGGGCCAGGATGGCGTCGACGTTGGCCAGGCTGCTCACGCGCTCCTTGATCTCGTCGGCGAGGCGGCCGATCTGCTGCGGCGATGCCGGCACGCCGAGACGCAGCACCCGCTCCGCCACCAGCTCAATGCTGTCGGGGCTCGCGCCCTCCTCTGTCGCACGCACAAAGACAAAGATCCCCCGTATAGCCTTGACAGACTGTTAGGGCAAGTTCGGTTAGCGAGCACCTATGAAGGCCGGCAAGGCACACGAGGGGGTGGGTGGCCAGCACCACGCCCGACCGCCTTTGTCTCCCCCAGTGGCGATGTTTACACACCGCACCAGGTACTCGTTTGAGGCAATGCGCCAGCAGCAACTCGTCGTGTCTGGCACGTTGTGGTCTCGCGGTGGGTGACTGAGTGGCTGTAAAGTAGAGGCACTGTCAGTATGAAACTCGCTCTCACGGAAATGGGCGTCATTAAACCGGGAGGCTGCATCGCCAAGGAATTAACGGAGCGAACGCTGGGCCGGTATCCCAATGAGTTGACAGTTTTATGGTCACTCTGAAGGCGTAACTTTTGACATTCGTGAAGCACATAGCGTTACATATTTCCTTAAGCCTCGTTTGCACCATCTATAAAACGTTGCAATTGGATGCTACATAAATCCAACTCTCTTCGTGTTGCATTGCACCGAACTCCAATTCTTTCCAATGTAACAAATGAACTGGTGATGTTGCCTCTGCGTTGGCAGTCGGGCACGAGCACAATTAACAAAGAGTCGAGGCTGTACAAGAACAAAATATAATAGGCATCGTTTCAGGCAATGGCAAAATATGTTTTGTGATATGATCATAATTTTGTATGCAATATGAATGAGAGGCCATTGCCCGAAATGTCACTTATTTATTCTTCCTTTCAAGGCCACAGTGTTGGAGATGATTGTGCATAGTTTTTCATATCCGCTACCCTGTCAGCCGAGGCCCCCTAGTGTGCAAACCTGTCGGATACAGCTCCGTCAACTTAAACTCTACCGATCGTATCTGGATTCAAGTAAAACAACATCCATTTGGCCTAGACAACGGTATTCATAGCGGTTACGGTAACACGAAAACACGTAACAGGGTGGGCCGCGGGAGGGCTACCGTCTCTCCCACCCAAAAAGTAAAGATAAGCCGCAGTACGATCGCGTCCATGCAACCCCAACTATGGAGGTTCAGCGCTTCCCACAGGGACCCGGGCCTCGACCAATCCGCATTACCCGTGAGGAACTCCTTGATCTGCTTGATGAGCTCCCGCAGGCCCTGCACCGCGCCCTCCACCTGCGCGCGGGTGCCGTTGGCTCTCTGCAGGGTGCCCTGAGCCTCCTCCTTGGCCTTTCCTGCCCTGCTCTTCACGTCCATGACCTGCAGAGACATACAGGAGCACAATTGTTTCCGCCATTAAGGTCCTTTAAATATCCAGGAAATCCTCGCCGAGTCTATCACGAGGATCATTTTCAGCATAGTTACTCCAGAAGGGAGTAACTCCATCCAAATATCCCTCTGGTTTCGTATGGCCCTCTCTTACGTTCTTATCAACAGCTGATTAATACTAGTAGCTATCATTGGTTCATATCGAATGTTCCTGCAGGTGTGACCCGACCCATCGCCCAGCCTAGCCAGGAGGCCTGGCTGTTTGTCTGCATCGAGGGTGATGATCCGCGAGCATCAGGTTGTTCATGGGCATGCCCTTGGGTGAACCCATGCATTGTCTGTCGGGTTTTGCTCCGAATATATTTTCGACAAGGCAAGCCGTAGGAGCTACACGCCCGAACAGGCCCAGACTTCGTCTGAGAGTCGGCGAATCGCCGATACACCGCCACCGAATCTCAGCGGTGGCAGCTCAGCGCTCGGACCTCCGGCGCTGCCCCGGCCGCCTCTAGCAGGGGGCAACGCGTTCGCACGCCCGCACCTGCTGGTGCAGCTTGTCGAGGTCCCCCAGGGCCTTCTGCATCTCGCGGTCGGCGATGGTGGAGCGCTCGAGGGCGTTGGAGGCCACGGTGGCGACGCCGCCGCAGTTCATGCCCCCGCAGTGCGGGCGGCCGTCCTCGTCCCTGCAGCCGACGCCGCCGCACGCGCTCTCCGCGCACGGCACGTCCCTCGTCACTCCGCACACCTGGCCCAGCGGGTGGGGAGGGAGGGGGGTGAAGGGAATCAGCGGGATGAGCGGAGAAAGTGAGGACGAGGGGGAGACAAGCGGACGAGGGGAGACACCGGGACAAGGGTTCAGGGGTCAGTGACTTCCGAACTGCCGTGCGTTCAACGCACTGCTAACGCTGTTGGGCCTTTCGCATTTAACTCGAGATCCAACAGGATCACACGAACGAGCAATACAGCTTACAATATCTAAAACACACATTCTAAAATGCAAGTGTGTTTTTTGAGGGGACCATGACCTGACAAGGAGAACATGACTTGTCCTGGATAACAAACAAAGATGTTTAGTGGAGCGACTGGTTAGTTGTGATTGCTCGCTTGAGACACCTTTTGCCAGATGGTTAAATTAATATTTTTTTCAACTCATCATCATCATAACTATGACGTTCTTAGTTTGTTATCCTTCACCCGCAACCTCTGATTAGCAAGGTTGCCTACGTAAGGTGCGAAAGAAGTTCAACATACATCCACCAAAACCTCCAATTAGCACCTCCGATCAGCACGGTTGACTACATACGGTGTGAAAGAGGTTCAACATACAGCACACACATCCGTCTTCAGGTGAAGAATGAAAATATTTTATTATGTTTTATTTTTATTATTTTATTACTTCCCTTCTACGTGACTTTACCGAAAGAACCAAGAAGATGAATCCATTGAATTGTTTGTTTTCATCGTCACATCACTGTGGACATATATTGAGAGGTATTTGTCCGCAATTCCACGTCGAACTCAAGAACCAAATGTGTCACGGGGGTGATGCCCCACACGATCACCTTCCTGTGTACATGGCTGTGGCGATGGAGCCAAAGGTGCCACCAAAGCCAGCTGTGTCTAAATAAAATGATGCACTGCTAGCAGGCAGGCAGCACGCCTCGTGAGGATACTATGAATGTGAGAGTGGGAGTCTCGGCTGCTCGTTCATCATTCAGCGAATTATATATTTACTCATTAATTCTGTTTAAAGCACGTGTCACGCGTCAGCAGTAAGGCAGGGAGGTAAGTTCTGACATTCGAAATGCAAGATTAAGCCGACGCTACGCAGTCATTCATTCATACGCTCATTATGTGTGAAACAAACGTTGCCCGTCAGCAGTGAGGGGGTGAAACGGGTGTTTAAAGAATCAACCACTGCTGCACGTTATCCGACTCGTTCATTCTGTGAAATTGCCCCGCCAGCAAGAATGCAGTAACGACACAGCGAGCGTCGCTCTTGACCGCTCACCGTTTCAATGTCAGTTTGCCTCGAATGCTCCGGGCTGAATGACTGTGCTGCATTAAGATCGATTACCAATACGTTATAAATGGTGCTGTTATTTATTTATTGTACGTTAAAAAAAATATCAGCTATAAACAAGGGCTGGAAATGGGAACAAACCACTGGGGCAATTCATTCATTCGCTCCCCAACCAACCGCCGCCCCCCATTTCCCCTCCCCTACATCTTTGACTGTACCGCCCCAGAATTTGCAAATGCTGAATGAGTGCTACTGGAATAGTTTATAAAATCAAATAATAATAGAATACGATATTTCGGTTGCAACACAAGCAACCATCATCAGGTAAGAATGAATGATAAAACACAGGCACGGAAACAACACAGCCAGACAACATGCAGAGAGTGTTTGTGTTTCCTTGGTGTGTGTCACGGTCGGTGTGTCTTTATGTGTGTGTCTCTCTCTGCATGTGTGTGGTTTCCGTGCCTGTGTTTTATCATTCATTCTTACCTGATGATGGTTGCTTGTGTTGCAACCGAAACGTCGTATTCTATTATTATTTGATTTTATTTTCTACGTGACTTTACCGAAAGAACCAAAGAGTAATTCCTGCAGTCACGAAAGCTTCGAATCTAGTTTGGAATAGTTCACTCCTTGGGTCGTGTAAAAAATAAAAATCATTAACATTTTTTTTTTATCACAAGAAGCAGATAGGTAGGCACGTAGGTAGGCCGGTCATTCAGTGGGCAATTAGGCAGGTAGTTACGTCTAGGCAGTTGAGTTTATTGTCCGTCCCCGCACCACCGATTAGCACGGTTGGCTATGTACGGTGCAAAAGAAGTTCAACGTACACACATAGGCAGGCAGGTACAAAGAGAGCAGGCAAGCGGCCAGCGAGGAGCGAGCGTGGCCGACTGAGCGGTGAACAAGGGGGACGGGATGAGGGACCTTCTCGTTGAGCTCGTTGAGCTCCAGCTGGCGCGCCTCCCAGCCCAGCTCCTGCAGCGCGTCGGCGTTGGCTTCCAGCCGCTGCTCTAGCTCGGCGCGCTTGGCGGCCATGAACTTCTCGGCGCGCTGGCGCGTGGCCTCGGAACGAGCCACGGGCCCTGCTGGGCTGGTGGCCGCGGCGCTCGCCTTCCGCTCCGCCTCGCGGGACTGCTGGTACGAGTCCTTGACGCTGCCGTAGGCGCCTACGCGCGCGCGAGGGAGCAGGCAACGGGAGGACAACGCGGCCGCACGGGGTTAGGCCACCTTGGGCTGCCGCTCTCAGGACGGGATTCGTCACGATACCGATTGGCGGTGGAATCTTACTCGGACGAACCGTTAGCGTCATTTATATTCTCTACAATAATGTTAATGAATGTGGTGGGTTACGCATTATATTATTTTGCATCGAACTAGGATCCCCCAATACACCAGCATTGACTCAAGCAAGCCTAAAATGTTGATGAGACATTGAATTCAAAAACTAGTCCAGAGTGTGCAAGTACTGAATGCTGATGATATGTACGGTAATTAGATCATCACTCTCAGAAGGCCGTGCGACCGATGGGTTACATAAAAAAAAATTGAAATGTATTTACCGGAACACTCAATAAATAGGACTTAATGTCTGCTTATCTATTAGCGCATTGAAACCATTGTCGTCAGACGCGATCCGAGCGAGTGAGCGAGTGTGCGTGTGTCTTGCGGAGAGCGGCGCCCGTGCCTCGGAAGTTGGAGTGCTTGATGGTGTCGATCTGGTGTCCGAGCTCGCCGGCGCGCGTGCTCGCCTCCCTCGCGTCGCGGTCGAGCTCCGACAGCAGCACGTTGGTGTCGCCGTTCTGCTTCGCCGCCCCTCCAATGCCGGCCTCGAGCTGCGCCAGGCGACCCGTCATGGCCTCCACCTGCCGCCTGCGGGCGCCCCCAGCGCGGGCCGCAAAGCCTCCAGGGTTAATTTGGTCGGCGTTCAATGACTGAATGAAATCCACGGATTAGGGCTGGGCTACAATTCCGCAGGTCGTCGTATACTAGACTAACGTCAACAACACAAACTTTCCGAAGAAATGAACACTGATCAGCGTCGAAAAGCCCTTTTACCAGTAAATACATCTACACATGTATACGTATTGTTTCCACCTATCCATCTTAACCATTTCTAAAAAGCGTCGCCCCGAGCCCGTTGCGCGTACCCGACATCGTCGATGAGCCCCGAGAGCCTCTCGACGGCCGCGGCCGACGCGTTGCGAGCGGCCAGCAGCTCGCGCACCCCCGCCAGCTTCTCCTCCACCTCGGCCATCCTGCGCGCGTACGGCCCAGCGTCGGCGCCGCCCGTCAGCAGCCTCATCGCCCGCTCGCTCAGGCTGCCGGCGCGACGGCCCAGCTCGGAGATGGCCGCCTCCCAGTCGGGGAAACAAGGCTGGTGGCACGGCTCGCACGCCGGGAAGGCGCCCGAGAAGCCGCGAGCGCAGCGGTCGCAGCGCCGCCCCGCCACGCCGGGGCGACACGCGCACTGCCCCGTCGCGCGCTCGCACTGCCGCGTGAGCACGCCGCTCGCCTCGCAGTCGCATGCTGCAGCACGTGGCAGGGGGCGGGGCGGGGGGCACGTGGTTAGAACCTAAGACTAAACGTCACGGTGGCGAGATGTTAACTACTTCGCCTGGTGCACAGGAGGTCGTGGGTTTGATCCCGACCCTGACAACTGTTCTCTCTCTCTCTCCGAGGGGTCGTGTGGATGTTTCTTCGGGTCCTCTGGTTTTTCCCTGCACATTTAGAATCAAAGTCGCGCATTTACAGTATTTGGCTGCTTTATATTTCCATGCGATAAGCCACTTCGTTGAGCTATCATTTGTGGCCAGGTCGCTTCTGAAAAAGAGTTATACAGCTCAATGAGCCTTATCTGGTAAAATAAAAATAGTTTAGTTTATAGTTTAGTTTAGTCAAACTCAAGAAACGCTCCCAAACGCACTAATCGCTGTCGAATATGCTGTCCGCTGCCAATTGCACTGACCATTAGCGGTGTGAATTATTCCCGAACCGAAACAAACAGTGGACCGGTGCTCATCTCTACAGACATTCCATAAACGGTGGGGAAAATTCTACATTCACATGGACAACCATACTCTTGACACCATTTTATCTACCCTGAAGAGACAATAGGCTAATTAGAGCCGGACAGAAATTGTGAGTCAAGCATTCTAACCGTATAGCGAAACCCATATTCCAAAGGATTATGAACTCCTTTCACACCGGCGACAAATCCCCTCACGGCTATGTCGCGTTTGCTCACCACTGCATTTTACGCGAGGCTCTCCCCAGTGATTCTCCTGACATTCGTTGCAGGTCAGGCCGCCGAACCCAGCCAGGCAGTGGCACTGACCGTTGAACTGCACAGCGCACACACCGACAGACAGACACAGCATGAGCCGACAAGATTTATACAACGTGTAATAATATTGGCAGTCACCCTGCAACGTAGTCACATATCCAGGAAAGACCCACTGAGTCTCAAGACCATTTTTCAGGCGGTTCCTGCATTGGAAAGTTTGACCCTTGCCCTTAACGAGTGTTTTGCACGTGGGTGGGATGCGGAGCTCCTGGAGAAGCCACCACGTGCACGATGGGACAACACCCAGAGGTCAACACGTTTAAGTCCTAGAACAAAATACCAGATGATGCCCTCTCTAAAGTCCCCTTCGAACCTGAGAGCTGCGGCAAAACTATCCCACCTGCCCCCCGTCGTGTACGACCCTGGCCCATCTCCGACATTACCCGCGGCAAATTTACGATCGCCCGTCCGCCCACTCTAACCTCGCTGCAAGATGGCCCAGCGGAGTGCGCGGGGTCACAGCCGCAGGGGCGGCACCCGGCGCCCTGGCCCAGCCCCCAGTGGTTGGGGGCACAGCGGTCGCACGCCAGGCCCTGGACGTTGGGCAGGCAGCGGCACTGGCCGCTGCGGGCGTCGCAGGCGCAGGCCCCGTCCGTCAGGCCGCAGCTGGAGCGCTCCGTGCCGGCCGTGACGCACGTGCACTCTGGCCCATCGCACCGGCACCGAAGGCAACCACTTTGGTTAGAAAACTAAATTGCTGAATGTTGAAAAAATATATATACGTAAAAAAAAATGTTTTACATCTAGCAAATATGCTGTTCGTCTGTCGGTCTGTAAATGATGCGTCCCAAAGGGCAATGTGTTTCACTAAACGCTGCTATAAAGTTAACAGCCACATGGCAGTCAAATCATATTTTTTATTTCTCAGAACTAGAATGTTGCGATATTAAGTGAAAGAACACATAAACATTGTGGGATTTTTGTATGTGTGTGTGACGTCCACTCGCTGCACTTCAGAACCCAATTTAATCATGAACAGCTGAAAGCCCGATCCTACCCCAAGCTTCCATCGATGCCGGCTCGGTGTCCCCGACACCGATGCTACCTACGCCAGCTCAGCTCCTCCGCTACCGAAGCGCTCGTTGTCCGTGGGGGCGGAGAGGTTCGCGTCGCTTACTCTGGCACCGCCGCTGCGAGGTGGCGTCACCGTAGAATCCGGTGCGACAGTTCTGGCACGAGGACCCCTCCGTGTCGCGCAGGCAGCGTAGGCAGCGCCCCGTGTGGCCGTCGCAGGACGCAGCGTCCGTGGGGTCGATGTTGCCGTTGCACTGGCATGGCTGGCATCGTCCGCCCGCCACGCGCAGGTCCCCGTAGTGACCCGGGGCGCATTGGTCGCAGCGAGCGCCTTCGGGCGGAGAGGGGGGTGGCCACCCAGGAGAGGAGAGTGGGCGTTCGGGCCGCTAGCTCCAGAGGCAACAACAACCGCTGTACTGTGCAACATCGGCACCGTCGCAGGAGGGCCGTCAAATAATAAGAGACTACCAACAGCTCAACGGGCCTTTCCTGCTGAAATCTCGTCAATCTGATCTCACTGCCACACATAATTGAGCGGAATCAGCATGGCTTGTCACAACCAGTACTTTTTTTGTTTGCTACGCAATATGATGTCACATATCTTCCATGACGGATATATCCCGTATCTAGAATTAACTTCCCGTGGTGTATATTTTGTCATTTCCATAGATGTTCACAAATCAAGCTTTTCACACGCAGTAATGTTTCCTTAATCTCGTGAACATTTGCTTATTTGTAAAGTGTTACGAATCGCAGATTTTCTGATGATCGGGTCATTAAAATGACCATTGGAAATTAATGCTTGGAATATTGTGTTTCTATATATATAGAAAAAAAGACACACAAACAAACGAAGGCATCCGTTTGAGGGACACCAATGAAATCACATCAGAGTCCGTACACCTAAGGGGCAGTTATCGAAGGTCGACCGAGATCAATGAGGCCATGAACAGGTGACTACAGCAGGTTGGAATGCTTTTGGAAAACTGAAGTTGATAGGAATACAATCACAACACGTTCAACATCGCCCAATGAAGCTGGATGTAATTTCCCAGCGAAACGTCGTAAAACTCAAATTGTAAATGTTTTGGATTTACGCTCCAACATTCCGGTGGGCTGAAGTAGTAAACTAATTGGCACGTTTTGTTTACGTGACAAACCTTACTGGTTGGCCGTGTCGGGTGGTAGTGGCTTAGGGACACATTTATACTTACGCGATCTAACCAATATTGGTCGCGAAAGCCTACGTGTCAAACTGAACCGCAATACAAACCGTAACAAAAACCATTCAATACATGCATCGCAACCTCAGGAATCCACTTCGATCGAGGAATCAATTTGGCGTTGTCACACGCCTGCCACTGCGAACGGACGCGCGGTCGGCACGTGCGCGTGGACCCGCGTGTCAAAGCCGTACCGGTGAAGCCGGGGAGACACGCGCACGCCACGGCTCTGGAGCGCGGATCGTGGCTGCAGCCGCTGGCAAAGTGGCGCCCGCTGCCTGGGCCCTCGGGGCACTGGCACGGGCGGCACTGCTCCCCGGAGCCGGGGCTCCCGTAGTAGCCACTGGCGCATCTGCAACACCACCATCACCAACCACGGTGCCAGCGTCAGCACCGGCGCAACACTATTCCACCACCAGAATAGGACATTCAATGCAACCACAATGTCACTATCAACACCGTCAACAACTATATCAACACCACAATGCCAAGATAAAGAGCAACACTATCACCATCAACACCACCACCATCATTATAATACCACCATTAATAACAATAACAATATGAACACAAATTTTAAAAAACACCATCGAAATCCTCAATGACATTCACCCACCATTCCTGGGGCTGAAGACCAGCTCCTGACCGCTCGCGGGAAGCCACATTGAGTCATGCGCCGCGCGCCGCGCCAGCCGACCACCGTCGACTCATCTCAGACGAACCAGCTTTCGCATCTCCGATTAGCACGGTTGGCTACGTACGGCGCGAAAGAAGTTCAACATACACACACACACACGAGAGACGAACACACGAACCAGACCGAGGCTCCGCGGGCGGAACGCGGCTCACCTGTCGCAGCTTTCGCCGGCCGTGTGGCCGCGGCACGAGAGGCACGCGCCCGTGCGGGGGTTGCACTCGTCCGAGTGTCCGTGGCAGCGGCACGCACGGCACTCTGGGAAGCCCCAGTGTCCCGCCTCGCAGCGGTCGCACTGGCGGCCGAAGGCCCCGGGCCGGCAGGCGCACTGCCCCGAGACGGCGTCGCAGATCGCGCTGGTGGAGCCACGCTGGTCGCAGTGGCACTCTGCGGGCGGGCGGGCGGGCGGAGGAAGGAGCGAAGGGAGCGGGGTTGGGGGGGCACACGCGTGGGTTCACGTAAGTGGAGCTCTGTCGCCGGGTTTCTACGAAGATGCGTTGGAAGCGGAGCCTCGGAGCGAATGGCCCGAAAGAAGAATTCGAATTTATTGAAAATAGCATCTGTAAAAAGAAATCATGCCAACAAAAAAGAATCGACACAGATTGAAAAAATGTTTTTACAACTAAACAAATAAAACGCAGTTGGGAAGACGGAGCAGCAGGGCGCCATGCCACTCACAAGGTGACAACAACCACCACACAGCGACCCACGCTCACCGCGAGGGCACTCCAGTTTACGACGAAACATCAAGGATGCAACAATTGTGCCTGGCAGGGTGCACATAATGCGGCGGCGGGAACGGGCCGCCGATGAGAGTGAAGATTGCGCGGAGAGGGCGGAGGAGAGGCGGGAACACCGTGGGAGAGCGCTGGGAGTACTGGGAAGAGGGGAACGCCTCTCCTCACCCCGGCACCCTGACGGTCCGAAGCCGAAGGTCCCCGGGGCGCACTGGTCGCACCGACGTCCGGCGACGTTGGGTTTGCAGCGGCACTGCCCGCCCACGGGGTTGCACTCGGTGCTACTGGAGCCCTGCGTGTTGCACTGGCACGCTGTGGGGAGGGAGGGGGAGAAAGGAAGAACGCTCGCTCAGTGCAACGCACTCCCTGCCGTCCTGCTGCGGTCTGTACGGACGGACGAAGTTAAACACCGAGATTTGTTACGAAACAATCCCGTTTGCTCGCAACAATGTTGCTGTTGTTGTTGTTGTCTTTGTGTTGGTCCGTTCAGCCCCAGCGACTGGACTCCCTCGCATCATCCTCTCTCCTTTAATCCTCATTATTTCTTTGCTGCCATCAGCAATTTAATGACAGAGTAAGAAGTCGCGGGGGAGAGGGGGGGGCATCACCGAATATGGGGTGCACCCATATCCACACCCTCAACGTAAAGACCACGCACAGGCCACCACTGCCAGCTCAACACGGCTGATGACGACGCCAATGATCTCGCCACGGCGTGCCCATCACCTCCCGGTCCAGCGGCACACCGTCATCAGCTGTGCAATCGAACCGACGATCGGCACCACAGCGATCGGGCGCTGAAACAATCGCGCGTGCCAGCTCTAGCCGCTAACGTCTCTCGCGGTGGCGGCGGTGGCGGCGGCGGCATCGCCGGCGGGGCCGGTGCCGTGTGTCCGCACGTACGCAGCGAGCCGTTGTGGACGAGCGCCGACACGCTGCGCAGCAGCCCCGCGCACACGTCCGTCACGGGCGCCTTGCTCACGGCCCTGCCCGCGTCGCTGCAGCGGTAGCGCTCGAAGCTGGTGCGGCGCGCCGTCGACGCCGGGTCGCCCGCGATGAACATCTCCAGCGAAGAGTGGCGCGGCAGCAGCACCAACTGGGGCGGGGGGAGCGGGGAGGCCGGCGAGCGGGGCGAGAGAGGTGGGAGATGGGGGGGGAGGACGCAGCAGCAGCAACGTAGCCTTGTCGCGGTCGTCATCATCGTGACGATGGCATTGTAAATGGGTCAGTAAAGTAACAGGGCTCCCGATTAGGCATGCAATGGTCCACCCCCCACCTCCCTTCTGCAAGCGATTTGAAATAATGTTAGAGATTATATTTGACAAGGGATTGTGTTTTTTGTCTTATTATTACTCGTTTTTTTACGTCTCGTTTGTACGGTTTTGTTAGCTCCATTTGTACCATTTGCAAGTCATTAACATAAATCATGAATAATCATTTGTTATCGACACGTTTCTATGCACGCCCCCTGCGTGCACAAATCAATTTTAGTCAATTAATCGATGGATCGATCCTTGTTTACCCTCAATATCAACAACAACGACGATCCAGCCCTGAGAATCAAACAAAAACATTTCACTGTCCAGGACAATTGCTGCCCCCTCCCCTCCCC